>NC_071421.1:911545-1215393 GCF_017976375.1 Cuculus canorus | reverse complement strand
GGCACAGGACGCTATACAAATGAGTTATGGATTCTACGAACCACCTCAGCCTGCGTGAAGACAAGCCAAAGGGAAACATTCCCTTCTAAGGCACACATTCCTCCGATCAATCCTGCCTTCACACCCAATAGTAACTCCAGATCTTTCGCTTTTTTAATACATTTGTTCCAAGCCAGTTCAGAAAATAGGAGCAGTTTGTTAGAAACTTACAGTAAGCTTATTTCCCGTTGGACCGATAAACAATGTCAGCTCATTTATAAAGTCTGTTTCGAGCGAGACTCATTTAACACCCAGCAAACACATGAATTATTAGTATTTACAGAAAGAAAAAGAAAAAACCTGCTAATTATCCAACCCGCTTGCTGCTTACATTACCACGGCCACTGAAATGTACAGTTCAGAGGCCTAAGACTTAGATGGCACTTGGTTTTAGTGCCCTCAATACAAGCGTGGCAATAGCACACAATTAAATGCTTTGTCTGGAGAGAATAACTCTAAGTTATCGTGACAGAAGCAGGACAAGTCTAAGATACGTCATGAAAAGTCTCCACGTCAATTAATCCAGCATTTAAGTAATATACGGAGAAAGAAATCCTTCCTTTTGCCTCCTTTCTCCTCCCCAGGACCATATTTTACAGGTCAGTCTGCAAACAGGGAACTATAACTGCACTCAGGTGCAGAGTCTTTCCGGAGTGGGAAGTTGAGAAGAGAAGCAATGAAAAGACAGGAGAAGAAGGGAAACCTGGAAGAAGGTGGTTATAACCTTACCGTTGCAGAACATCGAGGCACAAAATGCAAAGTAAAAAAATAACCACAACGTGAAAAAACCCAAACCCCACCAAAACCCCCCGAACGCCCCATCTCATTTCTGGAGTCCTCCCCAGAGTGCTTTCGCTGCCTATTCGGTACCCATGAAATATAAAACCACCCTAATGGTCACCCAGGTTACCGACTTCATTTAGTTAATCATCACCATTATTACCAATGTTCAAGCCTTGAGAAAAAAGGAAAGAATGACCCAAGAGGAGTGGAAAACAAGGGACTTAAATGAACCCCACCCCCACTTTATCCCCTTTTCCTTTAACCAGCACTAGTAATTAGCTTTGTACCTATATTACCTTTCTTTCTCCTCCCCTCTTCTACTTCCTCACTGCCTCCCCCACTCTCTTCTGAAGTACAAGGACAAAGTTCCAGCAGCCTTAAAACAATTGGGTATCAATTATCCTGCGAGTGGGAATACCGAGATGCCCGTTTTTACCCAGGTAGCTGCAGGTCTGAGAAAGAATGCAGCTCCAGCGGGGGCAAAAAAGAACTTGTTAGTTAACCTGTAGGGCTGAGCCTTAATCAATAGTCAACAGCGATGAAAAGAACAAAGCATGTGAAACTTAAGCCTTTATATCTTCAAGCTCCATCAGATAAAAGATACCTGGAGTTTGAAAGGACAGAGGGGCTTATTTGAAAGCTTAAAAGCATCAATGCAAACTAAGTTCTGTTTTAGAGTTCAGGCTGCTTATCAATTTGCGATTACTTCTGCCACAACCTGAGATTAAATAAAAGTCAACTTCTAAAACCGAGTTATCTGACTTTAATGACAGAGCCATTAAACTAAACCTCATTAAAGTGAAATGCGCATCCCAACTGTAAAATGCAATTTCCTCAGGCCACTTTCCCCTGCCCCAAATATACTCAGAACATTCTAATTAACTGGTTTTGCAAACAAAATGCCTAACGAACGAACAGCCAAGTGCGTGGATCCTTCGTGTCCGGTTTGCATTTTTGTAATTCTAAATCTCATTATCCGTCTTTTTAGTAGAAACGCAGAAAATTATCACTTCAGCCTTCCTCTATGATTTTTAGATGAAGGACACTAAGAAAACCTTCTTTCCTACATAATAAACCATCACAAAAGAGGGGAAGCCTAGGAGAATTTTTGAAGTTTTATGAGTGTCGTCTCGAAACAGTTTTCAAACACTATCATAATCTGATATATATTTTAATGTGTCCTTTAATTCATTTAGAGTATGATTAAATTAAAAGCATTTTTTTTCCAGGGAGGATTTCCCCTCTTTTCCTGAAATAAAGAAATACTACTCAGTTTTTCTTCTACAGCAAAACGTACCAGTAAAACTGTGTCACCAGGTCAGCCTCAGGACTCGCACTCTTTTGAACTCCTTCACGGCGTGGACCAACATTTCAGTTAAACAGAGGCAGGTTCCACACCAGGACTGTCCGGTAGAACACGAGAGGAATTTATCCTGCTCCATTTGAAAATCTTCACAGCATCGCTGTGTCTGACCTTTCAAGTTTCACGCTGGTGACATCTAAATTCAGTATTCCATAAGATGCCAGATTTTTAAATTCTGATTGTTAACTTCACTGAAATGTACTAAAACAGCCACGTTTCTATTCGTGATTACACTGCAAATAGGATAATTTGTGTGAGAAATACCTGTACCTTCACTGGGATCAACGCGTGCTGTGCAGGAAAAGGAGACAGAATTGAGTGTTTAGCTAAAAGTTTCCAAAATCCTGGCATTTATATGATTTTCTACAATTTGGAAATTTAGTTTTCTTCCAATTTCTCTAAAACTAGTTGCCCATGTACCAATACCTTTTAGCAGCCCATATTCTCCAGCAGTAGTAATTTATAAGAATAATTCAATAATTAAATTAATGAATTCTGAGAGCGGTTGAGACACCCACAAAGCAAAGGTGCTTTCGAAAGCTTTGCCGTGTAACGTCTCCAGCTCTGTGTAGGCACAACTTCAGACACCCACGCTTGCAAGCTGCTTAAATTAAAAAAGGTATTAAAACCAATTAAAAAGACTGAGACTATTCCTGAATTTGCAAAGTCAAAATGAAATGTTTAGTCCTGCAGAGAAAATCTTTTATCCAGCCTGAGTGTTTCTGTATTTGTTTACAGACAGAACAGCACACAATTTTTAGTTCTTAATGCTGTTCTCCGAGATTCAAGCAAGCATAAACTAATCTGTTACAGAGGCGTCTAGAATAATGCAAAATAAACTTTAAATTATAGTTTTTTTCAATCAAGAAGTTAGGTCAGCTGAATTTAAATACTTGCAATTACAACAAGAAAATATTAGGAAGCGGAAAACAAAAAATCAAACATCAACCTGGCTGAAAATGGCAATATTTCATGCGTTTCTGACGAAATTTTTCAGGAAAAAAGCTCTTAAAGACCATCTTGAAACTAAATAAATCAAACAGCATGTAGATCGGTACACACTTTGCCTCCTTATTTCTGAAAAGTTGGATACTCTGAAATGATTTCAGCCGAAAACTGAAATTATTCCGAGCTTTGTGCCCCGCCGAAGGTTCCAGAAGGCTGTTTTACTGAAGGGGTGGAGGGAACGAGTGAGCAAACATTTTCTGCTGACTACCTCAGTGCCTACAAAGGCAGCCTAACGCTCCTTCCTGAATCGGGGCAGATGAATTATACAAGAGGCCTCCTTCCTTACAAAACACCTCTTAGTCTTCATCCAAAGTTATCACATCAGCAGTGCCACCTCCCAGCTACCAACCAAACTCTAAAAGACGGGAAGGGGTTTTTTTTAGGTTCCTCCATCTTCCAGTCTGAGAAAGCAGCGTGGTTATCGCCTCCAACCCGCAACTAGACTTCACACTTCAAAAAAATGAAGCAAATCGCTTTGTTTTGTCTTCTCCTCGGTGTCCAACTAGCCAGCACAAGAAAAGACGAGCCTCAGCTGGCACAGGGAGCTCCGTAACAAGAGTGAAGAGAAGATTTAATTATGCTCATGTTGTCATGCACACAAAAAAAAAGCCTCAGGTAAGAAAAGAATAAACAAAATGAACCCAAAATGGCTTCTCCGTGCCATGAGCGGAAACCGATGACTAAAGCAGAAAGAGATCTTTCCTTGACTTCCCCTTAAACAAAAACGTCGGTTGGAAAATTCCAAATCTGTTACCTTCACTCCTTATCTGAGGAATCAATTTTTACTCCAAAGCAGGAGAGAAACTAAAACTAGAGGATTGGACGTCTTTTCAATGGCAATAAAATGCATCAAAATGCCAGGTAATTGAAAAACTAATTAAAAAATGGCAATCACTACGTCGAAATTGGAAAGGAGCCGATAGCACACTTGGATTTAGAAACGCCACTGCTGTTAATACAGCAGTGTAGATCCAATAGAGTTGGATCCTATTTGAAACACGAGGATACTCTTTTGCGAAAGCTCTTAAATTTTATAATAATTTTATTTTAGTCACAACAAACCTTTTCCAAAGAAGCCTTTTTCTTTTTTCCCCAAGTTCCCCGTGACACCTCGGTGAAACCAGCTTTCCCCCACTGGCTCCCTCCTATTCAATTTCTTGGGTCTGCTTTTACCTGCCCTGACTGGTTTGTCTAGTTGTAAAATGAACGTTTGAATTCATGTGCTGTTCTCCCCTCCCCCATAACTCTGAGCAGACAAAACCTGATACGTATAACAAAACCCTCTTTAATCCACCTGGGGAAAGGAGGGGGAAGAGAAAAAGAGGACAGAGTCCTATAGAAAGTTAAGTTGAGAGAAGAATATTGATAAACGAGTTACAAAAGGCATTAAAGAAGTCATTCTCCATGCTAGTTAGATCGCTTTTTACCACAGTACCTGGACACTATGGCTTACCAGGACCATGAACACACACACATGCAAGCAACTTCAGTGCTGGAAGCACAACCACCTTCTCCCAAACCAAGATCATCAGCCTTCAAGTGGGTAACAAAAAGGACGAAATGATCATCAGGAGAGCGCGCACAAGAGTTTTCGTCTTCTGATCTTTCCGTGTCCTGGAAAAGACGAACTTGGAGCGAGAGGCTTTCGCAGTAAAATTCACATGAAACAAATGAAGATTAAAAAAAAAATAGAACTGTACCTGAAAAAAACAACACACTTCTAAATTGAATTGGATTACTGAAATAAAACCTAATTTTTTTTTAAAAAAAAAGAAAGCAAAGGATTAAAAGGTGCGTGGTTTTCTTTGCAGCCCAGAGCGGTGTTGCTTGTTTAAGCTGGAATTGAGAAGAGACGGTGAGTGTCTAAGGCTCGTCTTACATGTAGTCCTTCACCCCTCCCTGCGCAGGTGCATTCTTCACGTCCAACCAATCTCCTGCCCTCTTGCTATGAACAGGTGTGTCCTCCGCTCAGGGAGCGGCTGGACTGAAACCCACTGGTGTGCTGCAGGCACGCCGTGCGGGAGACCTGCCTCTCGAGGGGCTCACCACCTCTGCCAGGCTCTAACAAAGAACGAGCTATTTACTGAGCAAAGATTCAGTTTGATACTGCTGTTCCACCACACCTTTTTAGGCTCCTGCTAGATACCCTTAAGATTTAGAATCATAGAATAGTTTGGGTTGGAAGGGACCTTAAGGATCCTCTAGTTCCAACCCCCCTGCCATGGGCAGGGACACCTCCCACTGGATCAGGCTGCCCAAGGCCCATCCAACCTGGCCTTGAACACTTCCAGGGCTGGGGCAGCCACCACTGCTCTGGGCAACCTGGGCCAGGGCCTCACCACTCTCATGGTGAAGAAATTCTTCCTAATGTCCAGTCTAAATCTGCCCCTCTCCAGTTTATCCCCATTGCCCCTCGTCCTATCCCAACAAGGCTTTGTGAACAGTCCCTCCCCAGCTTTCTTGCAGCCCCTTCAGGTACTGGAAGGTCGCTATAAGTTCTCCTCGGACCCTTCTCTTCTCCAGGCTGAACAACCCCAACTCTCTCAGCCTGTCCTCACATGGAAGGTGCTCCAGAAACAAGAGTTCTTAAGTTACGTAAGAAACAAGTCTACTGGCAATCAACAGTTCAGGATGAAGGGGTGTTCTTCTCTTACTTTAAAATCAACCTCCAGATGCTCTTCTCTTGCAGGCCAGTTTTCATCTGCCCACCACCACGACTACCATACCGATGAGCTGGTATTTTATCGGCCATCTAGTGGTTCAGCCAACCAGACTATGACTCCCACTGAATCAGAGATCAGATTGTTTAACTGGAACTCTCTTAGGCCACGTAACCTGCAACAGAATAACAGGACACTGAGATTAGTGATCTCTCTGCCAAACAAAAGATGCAACATATAGAGAAAGAATCTAAAGCAGAGATAGAGGCAGGGACTTGATGAAGAGCATGTATACAATTTTGCTGGTAAATTCACAAGAGCTGATTTCTTGTTTAATCCCATCACCATCTCGTGTTGATACCCAAAATAGTTTCAGAAACTAATAAAAATGTCCATCCAGAAGCCACATCTCTTGATATATACAAGTTGTAAAAACAGAGGTCTACAATTGGATTATTATGTCCATTCACAGGCACCACGATTGAGATTACAATGACTACAGGAAACTTCAGCCCATCTGTTTGTGGTATTTACTCTTAGATTAGCCAGGTGAAAAGTCCTTTTTTGATGTGGACACATGGGAAGACTAAGAAAAATAAAGGCCCTGTTTTGGCTACATCATACACTATCCTCTTTCCCTGTAAAAAGTGCTCCTTGGATATTGAGGAGTTGAATCTCTTCAATGACAAATTCTAGCTTTGAATGTATTAAAGGATTAGAGTGGTGAGGCCCTGGCCCAGGTTGCCCAGGGAAGCTGTGGCTGCCCCATCCCTGGAGGTGTTCAAGGCCAGGTTGGATGGGCCTTGGGCAGCCTGACCCAGTGGGAGGTGTCCCTGCCCATGGCAGGGGTGGAACTGGATGATCTTTGAGGTCCCTTCCAACCCAAACTATTCTATGATCCTATGTAGAAACGGGTTTCAGACAGAACCAGTGCTCAGTTCTAAGCATGCTTAGTATAAAGCATTTAAAGTAGAAGAAAGAAGAACTGAAATCGTGGCTTTCTAAATACTCTTTTCATCCCCTTTCAAGGAGGTTTACAGAAAATTCTCATCAGTGTCATGAAAAAAGAAAAACAAGTAACATGTTTTCTCATTGTTATGAAGGAAACACACTCGTATTTCCCATGAAAGATGTAGCTAATGAAACAAGAAATTATCATGCTAATTAGCCCAACTGGCAGAAGAATTCCCCTAAGACCCAACTTATCCTCATAACTAACTCAAAAGAAACCTTGGAAACCTTTAGTTGCAAAATACTGATTCCTCCTGCAAGGGTATTACGCAGTCTGCAATTCTATTGTGCTGTCAGATGGGCTTCTGAGCAGGCCGGCTTTTTCCTTTTCCTCTCCGATCTGCAAGAGCTGTAGCTTCAAGATGCAAAGTTTTGCCGGGGACAAGTCCAGCCCACAGTATTTTGGAGAAGAAACTCATGCCTGAAATAAATGAATCTGCATTTGTGTACCCTCAAAAGAATTTAAAAGTCAAAGTTATTAAATAGGTTTCCAAATAGAGAATTTCTGTGTCCAATGCCATAAATAGCCTCTATAAACTACAGAAAACAATCAGCCTCCTGAAAACGCACCCCTCTGGGATACGTGAACTGCAGCTGGGAGATGTGATGGATGTCCGTGGAGGCCTGGCTAAAGCGCTGTTTGTAGCTGTGATGCTAGAGTGCCATTGGCTGCAACACAGGAGGTAAATTCCTGGTGCCAGTGTCCTACCTTTCTTAAAAGATTATGACTCATTGACCTTTTCAACTGCGTCTTGACAGTGATTCAACACCTGGATGAATAAAACACGTCTGTCAGTACTATGCTACACCACCATCCTGTATTGCGATATAGACACAGCCCACATGGCTATTAGGCCAGGTCACCCGGACACTTAGGGCATTCGAGATTTTAACCTGTGTGGCCATCAGCTGCTCTGATCTCCTCCTTTGACCTGCTGACCACCCTGTAGGATCCCTGGGAACTCTTCCAACCAAACCCTGTTTCCCCACGACTGCGCTTTTCTGCCCTCCATCCATTTCTATTGTTCTTGAGAACAACACAGAGAACTGAATTATTGTGACAGAATAAGGCAATCATGGCTCTCCTCAGAAAGCGAGTCATGAAATGGCTGCAAATGAGCCTCTCTGTCATCAGCAACAGAAAAACAACTAATTGTTAGCAAGAAGCTGCACCCTGTCCTGGGTTAGCGCACAGGAGCCATTTGATTGCAAAGGCAGCACGCTTGCGTATCACATACGTGCTTGATTATAATCCTAAACACTTCTCTGCCGCGACAATCCCATCTCTATGTGGCTCTTATACCTTGTTTCAAGCCAAGAACAGTAGCCCATCTTTTGCACAGCGTAAGGTACAGGTCAGGAAGACTTATCTGGTGTCTGTATCAAGAGACTTATGATAATTTCGTCTGCAAAGGTCTTTGATGTCTGTAAAGCTCCCACCTGAACATCTAACACATTCTCACGTGACTGACCACCGATCTGTCTTTGTGAAAAGCCTCAACTTAGTGCCTGGATAGCTTTCAGCCCCACAGCACAGTGCCTGTGTACCTTACCAAAGTAAGAATGTTAGCTTGAAAACGTCTATAAAGAATACATGCATTGTTCTGTATTTGAGGGAGGGATTAAGAGAGTTGAAGTGACTTGCTCAGGATCACACAGGAAAAGCTGCAGCAGAGCCAGAATATCCAAGCTATTACATTCCAGCCCAAACCTTTGATTTATTATCCCTTCTTACTCTATACCAGTCAGTACTTCTATTGACATCCAGTGGATTGTACCACCGTATAGGACTGTGAAATTAAAAACTATTTTCATTTCCAGTACCTGAAGGGGCTACAAGAAAGCTGAGGAGGGGCTGTTCACAAAGGCTCATAGTGATAGAATGAGGGGCAACGGGGATAAACTGGAGAGGGGCAGATTTAGACTGGACAGAAAGAGGAATTTCTTCAGTATGAGAGGGGTCAGACCCTGGCCCAGGCTGCCCAGAGCACTGGTGGCTGCCCCATCCCTGGAGGGGTTCCAGGCCAGGTTGGATGGGGTTTGGAGCCCCTGATCCAGTGGGAGGTGTCCCTGCCCATGGCAGGGGTGGGACTGGATGGGCTTTGAGGTCCCTTCCAACCCAAACCATTCTATGATTCTATTATCTCCATTCTTCCAAAAATGTTTAACTCTAATCCACCTCTTATATTTTGATCAGAAATAGCAATGTACTAGCTGGACACGGGGCTTTATGATCTTTGAACGTCAAGGATGAAATTTCACTCACGGAACACTGACAAGATGTGTTTATGCAGAAGGTGTTGGCTCTGCACATTGTAAAATACAGCAGAGAAGACTTTATAATGTATTTTTCATCTTTAAAAAGATTAATGTGTCACTTATTACACTTACTACTGAAATATTCTTTTCTGTGGTTATCAAAACAATTCAGCTATATCTGGGCCATCAACAGCAAATCAGATCCCCACACTAATAATCCTCCCTCAGGTAAATGCAGATAAGCTAATGTGAACAGGAATCTTCTCCGAATGACAATTGGGTGAAAACTGCAGGATTTAACCCAAGAAATGCAGATATACAGTGCATTGGAGTTAGAAGGACTGCTACTGTTAAATAGTGTGTCCTGGGTTACTTAGTGACTGGGACTCAGCAGCACGGCTGATTCTACTTTCACAACACAAAAATCGGGAAAAGGCTGGCATAGAATGATTAAATATTAAAAAAATGCAGGGATAAGTGTGAAGAAGGGAAAATAAAGACGAAAACCAGACAGGGTTAACCCACGACTATAGCACAGGATGTCACTGACACCAAAAGTTTGGTAGGAGAGAACTCTTCAAAGGAAAGCACTGATTATGGCTATAGGAGAATGCCCATGGCTTTAGGCTGGAGAAAGAAAGGATGCAAACGTTCCTTGCCACACAGTTCAAACATAGCATTTCTTGTGTTGAAAAGAAACATCTATAAGCAAATCATTTCACAGCCATTCCTCATAGCAGTTCATTCGTCTTTCTTCAATAAGCTCCTGCTAAGCAGTCCTTCAAAACAGGCTGCAAAACACGTTGGACTTCTGATCCGATATTACAGTTCTTTGTGCCTGGTGCAGCTCTGCAGGAAGAGGTCACACCTGTGCAGGCCCATAAAGGGCTTTATTTCTTTCATCTGAGGGCTATAGCCAGTAGTATCGCTTCCTGCATCACCTCAATCTCTTTCATCTTCTTACCTGCACTCAGCAACTCATTGCACAATCTAGAGAAGTTAAAGGCCTGAGATTAAACGTGTGGAATCCTTTGCCCTCGTTTGTTCATGCAGCACGCGCCTGTGCTCGGAGCTCCTTAACCCGGCACCGAGACAATGGCAGCAGCGTGCCTTGCCAGAACTGCTAAATTCAGTGCGGATGGGCGAGTCCACTAAATGGGACGCTGATACGTGAAACTCAACCGTGTTTGTGAGAGCAAAGTTCAGCTCAAGGCACCACCTGTCAGGTCAGGAATAGGAGTCACAGCAGGAGTAACCTTCCATGTCTTAACAAGTTAAGCAAGCAAAGGAGGAGGGGAGAAGTACACTGCTCTTCGCAGCGTTTGGAGAGGTGCAATAACCTGGAGGGACAGCTTGCACGCAATCGAACAGTCCACAGCTAAAACACGCTTTGCCGGTGTTGGAGTGTAAGGTCACAGAGCCATTTCAGTGTTTCTTTACTGCTCTGAAGACGACACAAGCCATGGGCACGCAAATAAGGGTGATCTGTGTTTACTTGAACTCGAAAAGGGAGTTTTATACTCTTACAAGCCTTCCCTTCCCTTTGCAAACATCCTAAGTTAATGCCAGCCACCCAATCTGCCAGGCTGAAAACGTGTTTCCATAGGGCCCAAGCTGGTGAAGAAGCAAAAGGTAAAACACACGCACGCACACATAAACCATAGCAACCTGGCATTGGCGAGAGCCCCCGGAGAGGCCACCAGAGTTCAGTTCATCACTGCACAACAGCCCTGAAGGGGCCTGGTTTGCAGTGTGGGGTATCTCTGTTTTGTAATAGGTTGAAGAACTGTTCCTGTTCCCATCAAAACAAACAGAGGTGAAAAAGACACCAATGGCAGTGTATTTTAAATGATATTAAGTTCAATTTCTGAATGAAACGCCGTTCAGAGTCAGGCAATGGAACTGCACCTCAAATGATGATTGTCCAGCCTTCTTGCTCACCTTTTGAATGGTCTTGGTCTCAGCAGATAATTTTTGAGAATCCAACTTTAGAAACCTTCCTTGAGACCTCACTGAAGTCAATGAAAACACCACATTCCCTTCTTTCCCATCCTCAGAATTCCAACCCCATATCTGAACAAGAGCCCATATTGTGGTCACCAGCGAGTCCCGGCCAAGCCCATCAACTCAAGGGGCTCACTGAGCTCCTAAACAATGATCAGTAAGTTTCCACCTTTTCCTTCTGGCTGAGTTGGTGCCACTCCTCGCTGCCTATTGTGAAGCGCAGCAGCTTGGCATCTGGGTCTGCCCGAACTCCCATCTGCCTACTCCCCACTCGGACACAGCCCAGTGAAAAGAAAAAGAGGGGGAAGGAAAAAAAAAGAGGGAGTGGGGTGGGTGTGTGGAACAAAGTCTTTCATCTTCATAGCAGCGAGATTTTAGATCTAAAGCGCTGGGACTCTCAGCTGCTTTAAATTGAGGGTTACGGCTGCCAACTGCCAATGTGAAGATAGAGATTAGTTTTCATCCTATCCTGTGTTGTTCAGGCCATCCCTTTTCTTGCCCTTTATTTCCTCTCAGATCAGTTAAGTGGAAGCAGGTGTTTGCCTGCCCTGCTAATCTCTGGTACATTCAGCCAGACCCAGCAACAGCTCCTGTGTCCCAGGCAGTGAGTGGAGCCGGGCACCGAGCTGCTGTGGAACACAGCCACGTTAACAGCTCCGTGCAGCACCTCCGAGCAATGTTTCTACTTTTGAATGCAGTTTAATTTCATGTTGTTTTCATCTTTACACAGACTTCTGTTCTTAAAATGAGGCTTTCTATAGTGAAGCGAAGTTCAGAGCTGCTTTGGGAAGCTCTGATAGTCGATCCATTCATAGGAGATGGCAGGGCCCTAAACGCAACGCCCGTGAAGGCCGTGGCAATAACACTATCTCCTCGCATTATTTCGCAGCCTTAGGGATAATCAGTCCAACAAAGCTCATGTAATGCACTATTGCACCAAATGTGATTGAACTTCTTTTACCAGCATAAATTTGGAAATGCCCCCAGATCTTACATTTTACAGACAGACCCCACACAAAGATCTAATCTAATCACAACTGCAAATACAAAGCCCTTTCTTGCAGGTGAACATGAGCACTGTCTTTCAACGTTGTGCAGCCGCTGTTAGTGCGGAGCCCTGATTCGCACTAGGGTTTAGATTTGAAGTTGTTTTGGTGGCTTACGTGAACCGTTCCTTGTGCTCAGAGGTGCTGGAATGTGAGTTTAGCATAACTGCTAGGTAAGGGTAGTTAGACACGTACCAGACCACAGGTTGGCCAAGTCATCTGGTCAAGGTATGCACTAAAGTAGTGCTGCAACAAGGCTGTTGGGTTAGCAGGGTTCAGGCTCTCACCGATCTACGTGGATGTACCACAGTGCCATCGCCCGTAGCTCAGCACCAGTCTGAGTAAAGGCAATAGCTGAGAAGAGCATAGGATTTTACCGGAATGATTGACTGACTTTTCCAAACTTGGCAGCACGTATCATAGGTAAAGAAAAGAAGACTGAGAGGAAAGCTAAGATCATAAGACAAAGAGGAATGGCTTGCATGGTATTTCTCTGTCATGCCTCTCAACTATTAGCAGCAGCAGCGCTTTTCCAACTGTCCCAGCAAAGAACCTCTAAGCATTAATCTGGTTTTCTTCTCCCCGCCCACAAACTGTATCTTTATATTAGGGCAGCGCTCCCTTTTCATTCAGACCTGCTCAACATGTAATCAGGAACCTACGGGGCAACAAAGCGTCACTGACAACATCTCTGCCTACATAGAGACCGTTCCCATTCTAGCACACGCTTGCTAGTCCAGACAGCAGTCACCAGCAGAGCAGATCTTCCCTAACTGCATCGCGTGACACTGCAAATACAGCCCTGACTTCACCACCGTCCCGTGCCAGGAGTGAGCACGAACAGGAGAGTCAGCACTCAGGTTCTGCAAGCGCGTTGCCTCCAAACTGCAGCTCGCAGGGCAGAGCCAATGGCACGCCGGCCTCTGAATCACCAGCCCATGGTATGCCTCAGTGAATAAGTTCCTTCCTTCCCCCACCCCTCCCTTCACACTTCCATTACGTGTTGTAACAGCTTTATAGGTACCTGCTTCTCCAAATCCGCCACCTGGGAAGGTGTTGAATCCATGGAGTGAGAATGACCCAACAGCAAAACCACCAAATCCACAGCACGGTTCAATGCTTTAAGACTGACTCCATAAAACTACAAAACGGCACAGGAAAGGAAATGGTTAAAGGCACAGCTCACTGCAGCCCAATTTTAACGTTTCTATATTAAGTAAATAAAGCTAACATAAAATTCAGGTCAGGAACTATTTGTTCAGGGCCAGGTGACTTCAACTCAGCTAATCAGTGAGACACACCTTGCCTTTTGAACAATCCCCCACATTAGATCTGCAGTTAAAAGCAGGTTTGCTGCAGATCAAGTCAGTGAATTACAGCATAAATACCCACAAAAACTAGAACAATGGGCATCATTTTCACTCTTAAAAGCATGCTAACTCCAGATCACAGTAAGAATGGGGATACACCAAGTAGGGGAGCAAAATCTTGTTATGCAGGACCCAGAATATATCATAGAAGACCCTAACAGACAGAATAGACCATAGAAGACTCAGTGTTCAGATTGATGGCAAAATATTCTACCCCTCTGAAAGCTTACTCACTTCAGATGATGTTGGCTACATTACCACACTCAGAGCTCTTCACATTGAAGACAGCAGGGACTTTGTCATTAACCTCAGGAAAGCAGGTTTCAGCCCCTGGAGTCACCCAGCTCCGGTACAACTTACCCTGACCACTTCCTTCCCCATTAAGTTTAATTTTGGGTTGCAGCCATAGCATCGCTCAGTTCTTTACCAGCACTGTTTTATCCTTTCTGTGTAGTTAAAGGCTTTGCTGAGCTGTTCTCTCCTTGGATGTCTGGGACTCCAAGTAGAAGTGTTCTCTCTCCTCAGTTTGGAGCAAGGAATAAGAGTGCGCATAGGATGATGACTTCTGATACCTGTATCGTATTGTTTTCTTAGTTATCGAAACTTTTAAAGCCTGGGCCTTCTTAGCACCAAGTGGAATGAGCAGAACTTACGTTTTTTCTCCTCATCTCAGGTCTAGGCTGGAAATCACAATACTTATCTGATTTATGGTGATACAACGTTCCTCAAGAAGTCATCTGTGTATACGGAAGTACCGGATCCACATCCATCTCTACACTGCAGGAGTGGTAAAACGAGTAGACAAAAAGGCAGGGAACAGCCATCTTTTCCAGACAGAAAGGGAACACCCAGAGCAGTGCACAGAACGTGGCCTCTGAAATAGAGTCTTCCACATAGAAACATGACAGCGTGTAACAGGAGGGTATATAAAAATCAACTACTAATAACACACACAGGAACCAAACAGCACCTGTAAAAAAACAGATTTAACGAGATATTCCAATCTCTAAACAGTATTACTCTGTGAATATGCAGCACAGAAACAATTCCTTTAAGGATCACTGTACTCTAGGGTATCGTTTTGCTCTGAAAAAGGTACATCTCACAGTCACGAGACTGTTCGGTGGTGTGGAACAGCTCAGCTTTACTTCACAGTGTATGGTCACCTACTTGCATGCTCAGTGGTGTTTCAGTCAGAGTTGTTCCAGAGAACCCACACACCTTCAGCCCATAGTTGCCAAACACTTCCACTATTCACGTGACGGTGGGTTTAAATTATCAACATCCAGGAACATCAAAAGCCCAAATGCTGTTTTGTGACAGGCGACAAAGCTTCATAAAGTTTGTCAAGAGTCTGATGTGAGTTTTGATGTAAACCTGTCATTAATATAAATGCAGAGACTGGGGAAGACCTAATCTTTGTAGGTCAACCCACTTTGTCATTTCCCCATAGCCCTCCTGTCTCCTGCAACACAAGACACGTTCATGCAGTGTTCTTTGTACATTTACCTGATGGGGTGATGTTCCTGCTCAGCTCTGTGAAACGAGACGACGTCCACGTCCCTTCCTGTATGTATGTTCCTGCTGTATTTGAATGTGGGAGTCAGGGTGTGTCAGAGCCACCTGCTTGAAAACAAGTGTCAGGAATTACTCATTCAAATCACAGGTGGCGAGGACGTGGGTGACGGTAAGCATGGAACTGCAAAGGAGATGCCAGGACAACACAAAGAAAGTCATATTGCCACCTCCTGTAGGATGAAAAAGGTGCAAAGGACAAGAAGAGATTGTCACTACCTTGTGCCAGCAAGTGGCATACGCAACTACAGCGAGCAAAGCTTCGAGCTGTGCTTGACTTTTGGCAGGAGGGTGATGGCAAAGCGAGGTAGGACGAGAAAGAAGACAAAAATCACAGCCACAACTGTGCTGC
Organism: Cuculus canorus; assembly: GCF_017976375.1. Taxonomy (NCBI): domain Eukaryota; kingdom Metazoa; phylum Chordata; class Aves; order Cuculiformes; family Cuculidae; genus Cuculus; species Cuculus canorus. The sequence continues at coordinate 1,199,923 of NC_071421.1, read as the reverse complement.
ACAGTGAAAACAGAGAATGTCAAGAACATGACCAGTTTCCTAGGTCCTTACAAAACCATACTGGGTTAAAACAAGATATCAAAGGCTGACACATCAATAGCAGTCCCGTGACAGACATTTATAACCTGTGGCCAATTCCTCCTGCTCCCTCCCCAAACAACATGTGGAGGATGACTGCGAAATGAGAGCTTGTGACACAACTTCAGTAGCATTAGATCTTCTGGAACCTAAACAGCCAACAAGCCAGGGAGTAAAACGACATTTTGAAACCAGATCAACTTTGCATGGATAATTCAAATGAGGAAACTGATGAGTGCTTCGCTGACTGCACGTATTTGAATGCCAAATAATACAATGATAAAGACACGGCATATTGACTCATCTGAGTTGATCCTAGGATGCTGCAAAGCAAAAATACCACAAATCATCACCAAAGACTCAGCAATAGGACACTGATGCACAATAACCATGCTATGGGGTCTTACTGGAGTTTTTAATAGTAAAATTGGTGACGAAAATATGCTTTTTGTTCAATCAGATTTTATACTTTAGAAGAGATGGTTTTCCTTCCTGCTCCAAGGGGAGGGATATGAACTTCTCCCTAAATGTAGGCTGGACTCTCTTCCCATTGAGATTGCATCTGGCATCCCATTATTTCTCTGGTTACTTGAATCACTTAGAGCTTCATTTGGTCAGAGCTAGGGAAAGCATCAGCAAAGATGAAGTTGCAGGTGTGTCTTTGCAGGCTTTTGAGAAATGCAGGAAGCTTCCCCAAAGAGCGTATTTATTGTCCAGACGAGGCAGTAATTGGCAGAGCCAAAAAAGCACCCAGGACACCGGGATAGCGTTCATCTGAGCTCACCTGGCAGCTTCGTACGCTATCAGGCAGCAGAGAGAGCTTCAGGACGTGCCCGGACAGGCAAGCGATGAGGCAGCCCTGCTGATGGGAGGCAAAGAGAGCACAGAGCATGCCGAGTTCCCAGCCACTCCCCAGACAGCTCCGCTCTTGTTAGCTTGGGCTGCCCATCCTGATGGAGTGCAGGAATCTTTTTGGTCTTCCTGGAAAGCAATGGGCAGCTCAATCACCTTGGTTAATATCCTGCTGGGAAAAAAATGTCTGGACTGGAAAAACCAAACACTGTGTACAAGAAATCACAGAGAAATTGTGGCTATTTGACCTTTCAGACTATGTACAGCGAGAGCTGAAGTGTGTATTAAAGTGGAAGTAAATAGAAAGGATTATTTTGCTAGATTTATCAGAGCAGTGAGAATTTCAAATGAATCATAGAGTTGTAGGATGGTTTGGGTTGGAAGGGACCTTCGAGATCAACTCTCTCAGCCTGTCCTGATATAAGAGGTGCTCCAGCCCTCTGATCACCTTTGTGGCCTCCTCTGGACTTGTTCCAACAGATCCATGTCCCTCCTGTACTGAGGACTCCAGAACTGAATGCTAGACACAGCTATTTGGAAAAAGGAATTGTTTAGACCTACCTACTGGGCTTAGTTCTGGACTCCACTGGAAGCCTACTGTATTGCCTTGGAAAGTGCTGCAAAAACTAAGATGATCATTTGTGTGCCAACATGGAAAACCTTTTCTGGAAGGAGTATCTTCAGGTAGATACCTTTTGTGTAATTTTTTAGCACTGTGACTCTCCAAGGGTTCTAAATACAATGTTTCCCACCACCCTGCACCCCCAGAGAGTGGCTGTTTAGAAAGAGAACTGTACCTAAAACTTCCAAAGATGTGTCTGAAGAAAGAAATCCTTGAGAAAGTTATAAGTAGCCCTAATTTAAACCTATGAAACATGAGTCAGCCCATCCAGAAAATGAATAAAAATAACATATAGCTAGTTAATACTGAGTGTTTGAATATTACATTAAGGTTTGGGTTGAAAAATATTCTCCAGCAGCAGAGAGCACTGTAGTTTTACAATGCCCTTCATTTGACAACACCATCAGGGAAAGCAGCAGGAAAAAAAAGAAGTAAAAAAAACTTTTTACAAAGAAAAAAGGAGACAAACTGTGCCTTCCTGACAGCTGGCCTTAAGTGCAGAAAGGAGGCAGGTACTATTCAAGAGACAGCGGAGGCAGCACTGGTAGGAGATCAGTAGTCATCACAGGAAATGCTCTTTGAAAAAATCTTAATTATGGTCCTTCTCTCCCAGTCTGCCCTGCACTGTAATTACACGAACAAAGCTGGAAAAACAGCCTTTTCTCAAGAAAGAAGTTGTGATATAGACACACAAGAGCAAACCCCAAAAGGTGTTTGCAGACAGTGGAAATGGTGCCCACACTGTCTAAGCTGAGACAAGAGATGTGAAAGAATACCACAGGGCTTAAAGAGAACTTCAAGGGTCCGGAGCACAGGGGTCATGGAAGCGGCTGAGGGACCTGGGGGTGTTAGTCTGGAGAAGAGGAGGCTGAGGGGAGACCCTATCACTCTCTCCAGCTACCTGAAAGGAGGTTGTAGTGAGGCAGGCGTTGGCCTCTTCTCCCCAGTAACAAGTGATAGGATGGGAGGAAATGGCCTCAGTTGTTTCACAAGAGGTTTAGATTGGGTATTAGAAAAAGAATCATTACTGAGAGTGGTGAAGCACTGGAACAGGCTGCCTGGGGAGGCGGTGGAGTCTCCATCCCTGGAGGGGTTCAGTAAGTGTGTAGACACGGCACTTCAGGACATGATTTAGTTGGCATGGGGGTGTTGGGCTGACAGTTGCACTGGATGATCTCGGAGGTCTTTTCCAACCATACTGATTCTATGAGTCTACGAGTTCCACAAGAATCAAGTGTGGAGGACCTCAGCATTATGTGACTAATACTCCAGAGCGTCCCCCTTCAAAGCCGTATCAGAACCTAGAGGGCATAGCACAAGCTCTGTCATCTCGGGGCCCACCCAGACATCACCCCTCATGCTCCTGAGGTTGCCCCTACAGGACATCAGATGCAGGAGACTTGACTCAGGCCATTTCCTAGATCTCATACACGCCACTTTCAAACTGCCCCAAAATTTCCGTTCTACATGGCTTACAAAGGGTCAATCTGGATTTTTGCACCTTGCCGGTCTCAAAAACTTGCATAAAGCCCCAGTCCCCATTTCCCACTCCTAGCAACGCTGCTTCTGTGCCTGAGTTCGTCTACAATAATTGGTCTCTGAAGGACAAGAAATGGCAGTAACTTGTGCTGGGTTGCAAGGTGTGGGAATGGAGGAAACTAACACCAACTCTTTTTTCCATCCCAGTGAATAATGTGATTACTGCAGAGGGAGAGGAGGAGGAGGGGAGAAGGGTTGAGCCTTACATCACCTGTTAGATGGAGTTATATCTTTTTCTTTTTGTTTTCTTTTTAATAAAAACATACGGGGAGACCGTTAAATTCACACCCTGTATCACACAAACGTGCATCACAGCAGCTTTTGCCAGTAAAAGGGTTAAATAATGCATTACTTAAATCACCAGCACTGTGTAACAACAAATAAATCTCTCTAGGGAAAAAGAAGGCAACAGCCGAACCCCAGCTGATGGCAGCATGTTGAAACAGGACATTCTAGACATGAGCCACACAGTTCAATACTATGGCAGAGCTGAACTAGTCAGTTATTAGGCCTCCTTTTTTTTTTCAGTCATCAAATAATTACCACTTCCACATCATTTTGGTTTTTGAGTCTCACCAGCTGAGGTGTAAACAACCTTCTCCGTGCTGCTGCTTATCCCAGACTAGGATATGCCTGCGCAGTGGGCGTGCTCTGCTTATGACAACTACTTGAGAAGACAAGGTCATCAATGGAGCATCTTCTTTTCTTGGCAGCGTGCTGCAGCAGGCATCCAACTGCACGGGATCAGCTTTGTGACGGGGGAAGCTAGAGTATCCCACCAAACATTGGAGCCTCCAGAAGAAGCTAGACCTGTTGTTTTAACTGATCTTTAGTATCCTTATACCGGTACTTAGAGTAGTACACAGGGGATTTCCATTCTGAAAAGTTCTTCTGTCAAGAGCAACCAAAGCCAACAGACAGAAAACATTAAGAGAGCGAGTGCTGCTTCCAACCTCTCCATTATCCAGTGATTTTGGAGTTATTCTACAGGGGCCAAACTGAAATAGAGAGGCACAAACCCCAGCAAACACAAATGTTTGGATTTACAATTTCCTGCAGTGAACGAAAGGGAAAGCAATTCATTTCATGAACCTTCTCTTTCTTGTGAACCACTCACCCAAACTGCTCCCAAATGTTTATGGTCAATCCTGCCCTTGCTTGCAATGGGACTTGATTCAAGACTTGTTTTTTTTTTAATGTTTCCAGTCATTCTTTTTCACACATTGCACCCAAACCACTGCGAGTGAGCAAACATGTGCGAACATCAGCCTTTGGTTGAAGCTGGTGTTGCATAGCCTGTAGGCTTTCACTCTGCGCTTAGAGTCCAGCCCATACACGTATCAATTGGAAAAAAAAATCCCAGTACTCTCACTATTCAGGGTAACTTTTTACTTCTACTCACAATGAAAGATCTGTTCACAAATATGGAGTCTTTAAGGTTAATTTTTTTGGTAGTTTCTTATAAGCATTATCATATTTCCTAGAATACAAGCGAGTCTTTTGAGTGCATTTTCCCTTTTGCCTTAATTAGACTCGAGCAGGCACATAAACAGGGATAACAATTGTCTCCAAACCTAATCACTACTAACACAGCAACAGTTCTGAAACTCTAGATATTCTTCAGCCAGGAAAAAAAATAGGGATGTAGAGTAGCATCAATCCATTTATATGCCAGGCTAAGAGACAGAGCCAGATTTCATCTGATTTTTCATTAACTAGCCAAGTTAATAAAGCAAATGGTACGAGCAAATTCCACACAGCTATGCTTACAGTAAACGTTGCAAGCAGCTGATTGGGGGGATAAGGAGAGGGGAGAATCAGACCCAGAAAAATCTGGGAAAAGACCAAACGGAAAAAATACAAGGGAGAAAAGCCATAAACAACCAACTGCAAAGGGAAGAATGATTGTGCCCATATTTTGTTGATTAAAACAACATAGTTAAAGACAGTATTGAGTGTCTGTAACTTCTAAAAATGCTTCATTTGGTTTGCTGAAGCCAAAAGTTTGGGGCAAATGGAGTCAGGGCCTCTTCAGTCCAGTTTCTGAAAAATTCCCGTATGCTGCTGCGTATTTCTACATTTTCTAAAAAAACCCACATTCTGTTCTTCATTAATTTTACGACGTTTGTGGAGCCAAACCCATAAGTTCTTAGAACATCATTTGGGTTTAGTAGAGAGGTTGCCTTAAGACTGCTATTTTTCTTACAGGGAAGTATGATTACAGCTTAATGTTTTCAAAGCGTTGTTTGTGTACTGCGGCAGAAGGACTGGTACCAACAACCAAAACATCTATTGTCTCCATCACTGGCAGATCGTAAGCCATTTTATGGAGGAAATGAACCTTCTTCCTATTTTATAGATGGGGATGTGGAAGTGTAGACAAATAACAGCTTCGCTGAAGTGACTCCTTTGAAAAGGAGGAGAAAAGCCCAGGTGCTCTTGCCCTTAAATTACAAATTGTGTCACTGTCAGACACACAGGGGCAAGATTTTAGCTTTTGAGTTGATGTTTGCCCTACACAAAGTCAGACAGGCTCTGCTCAAGTACAATGTCAATCCAAGGGCACTGGGAGGGTAAAACCCACCCCTTTCCTTGCTCATGACCAGTCAGGTTGCGTAGCCGACCACGTAAGTGGTCACACTGTGCAAATAATATAAGGAGACTGTATTTCCACTGAACCTTCTGAGAACACTAACACTTTGGTGTGACCCAAGAGATATTTGGGAGGTTTAGATGAGAAAGTACTGTCCTTAACTCTGAATTTCCTGGTTTAGTTTCCAACTTCGAACAAAGCAAGCTCTATTTATTTAAAAGGTACCTCGCTCACAAAAAAAGCAGCTCGTTGGAACATGTCTTTTTCTCTCTTGGCACCCTCCAAGGGAGCCCCTACAGAAAGGGCACCAGAACACTGTTCCCAGCAGAGCAGCAGGCGCACCACTGAGCACACCCTGAGTCATCCTTCCCACCAGAGCAGTTTGTAGGAATGGGTGTTGGCCAGCCAGGAAGCTCCCTGGCTGAGTCATTATCAAATACAACCGTACCTAGATAACCCTGGCATGGCCTTGCTTGGCTTGCTTCATTAGACAAGACAAGTTCTGTGCTGCTACTCCTCCCATTTCACTTCTCTTTGAAAACTGTCTCCTAACGGCAGGAACTACCGAGCTAATTGAACGCAGAGGGTTTAAAATTGAAAGTCAAGAGACATCTAGTTGCATGTAAAGAGCGGGAGGTCATTGTAAGGAAAATGTCTATAATAAGGAGAGTGAAGAGTATAAGAAAAAGCAAATATTTGCCACACAGCTGGACAAAATCAGGTTTTGGCAGTTTTGCTACAATCATTTGATGATTTCCAGCACTGTAAGCATTTTCAGTGTTTACAAACATTTTTCTAGCCTGTGCAGGAATTTACAAAAGTCACCAGCAAGAGATTAAGAGATCCGTCCCCTTGCTGTACAGGAATCCTGCCCTTGACTCACCACCGAGAAATATTAGCGTTGCTGTCATAAAGGAAAGACAAATCTTTTGAGCTGAAGGCATGCACCACTGCTGCTGCACAGTGCAAGATGCAGGGATCTGCGTTCCGTGCTGCAAGGTACGTCAGCAATGTGGGGTGGCCCTGGCTGATCCGGGCAGCCTGATCAGGTGCGAGGTGTCCCTGCCCATCGCAGAGGGGTTGGAACTGGATGATCTTTAAGGTCCCTTGCAACCCAAACTATTCCGATTCTATGGTTTTAAGTCCAGCTCTACTTTGAGCACTGATTTTTCTCACTTGTAAGTTTGCTAAAATGTTAATGACTGCAATTAGATATCACTTGATGGCCTCTTGATTGCTTACTCTGAGGTGGGCTTGGCCACCATGATTGTAATTGCTATCAAGTGGAAAGGGCGATAGTGCATTATAGCTCGCTTCAACATGGTGTTTGATAGAACCAAACAGCTTAAGCTGTAGGAAAAATCCTATGAGAGCACCCCATGCCACATGAACAAACAACTGTGTCTCTGACCTAAGGTTTTCTCCTTTTTTCCCCTGCTATTCCTCATAATCAGCGAGAAAGGGACAGGTAGCCAAGGCCTGGCAGTTCGCCTCTCCAAGTGTAGGAGAGCGTGATGCAAGTAGCACAAGATACCACGCTGATGACCTACGTTAGAGAGGGACAGACACGCAGGTAAAGGCAAAAGATTTCAGTCTGGGTGATGAAACAGCTCTGTTTAAAAAAAGCTGCTCCCTTGACAGATGCTACGGAAAAAACCTCAGAGGTATGCAGTACCATCAAATTCATAGAACAGCCTGGATCGGAGTGGACTCACAAGGGTAGTCGAGTCCAACTCCTGTCCCCGCACAGGACAACTCCGACACTCACACCGTGTTGGCCAAATGCTTCTGCAATAGTCAGGCTTGTCGCCACGACTGGTTCCCTGGGGGCTGTTCCAGTGCTCCACCGCCCCCTGAGTGAGTTTGCAAAACAGTCATGTCCCCTATTCCTACTTTTCTTACCTTCCTCATAGGCAAGCTGAAACTTCTTCCTCCAACATCACTCTCGTGTTTGTCTCTAACAGCCTAACCTTAGGCTGGGACAGAGGGCAACGGTTGTGCTGAGGACAGCAGGAGAGCTGCAGACACTTGATTATCTCAACAGACTCCACAGTTCTTCAATGATGTGAACTCCAGGAGTGTTTTCACCTCCAAGACACCTAAAATTGCCTTGCAGATGATGTACTAGTGCAATTCCTTTGTGTGCTCCTCAGAAAACAGAGGAAAGCTCACTTGTTCTGAAAATGCCTTGACTTTACTGGTCAACCTGCAAAATACCGGTCAGTGAAAGATGTCAGTGGCATCAAAGGTCTGCAAGGGATGGTTTTTAGAGTTCATCCTGCCTGGGGCAGAGGAACAGACTAGGTGACCTCCCAGGTTCCTCCTCCCCTTCTCATTATCTGTTCCATGGCTTTCGGATCATTGTCCTGCACTGCTTTGTTGTTTTATTACACCAGAAGACCTGACCCTTTCAAGCCAAGAGTCTGTCACTCATTAGGCACATTTTCCTTGCTGTATTTTGCTGTGTTAGCTGATGCCCGTGTAAAAATGAATAATAACGCTGCTGATGAATGAATTTGCCAATCACCAAGTCCCACTCACCCCCCCTCCACTTCTTTAGCTGCTTGCAGCACGCTGCTGTGAAGCAACCCAAACATGGTTTGACATCATGCAGAATTCCCACTGCAACAGAAGCTCTAAGTGGGGTCACTGAGGGGAACTGTATCTTTTTCTGGCTGCTCTGTCAGCAACGCGCTGGGATTATTATGTTTTACTTGTAAAGCAATCCTTTCCTTAAGGGTCAGGCTGCAAAATTATTAAAGCATCATAAAATACATAGATTTCTTTTCCACTGCTTCACCCAATTCCCTGTCGTCCTAGAAGAAACAAAAGGAAGAGAAGGATCAATGAAACATAACCCATTCTGCTCTTTTTCTTCTTAACCAATTGCTGATAATTTTCCCTAAATGAGGAAATTAGCCTATAACTCAGTTTATCAGTATTATTTTTGTTTGGAAAAAAAAAGTATTCTTACTTTTCCTACACTGAAATTGCATATTCAGTCAAAAAGCTTGTGTACGCTGCCTTAAAGAAATCCAGTTTTTAATCGTTGTTCTGGTTACTTGCTCTCTTACACCACTTTAATTCTTTAAGAAAAGAGAAAATTAATGCTTTTTACCCTTTTATGGTCCATTTTATATTCGTGCTGCTGAAAGGGTTAAAAACTATGATTTATAAGAATAGTTAAGGACAGTTTCAAAGCCCCCTCCTTCTAATCTGTAGTTTGCTGATAAGAACAAAAGAAAAGTTGGAAGTGACAGATGAGCTAATCCACAATTTAGAGCTGCAGGAGAGAGTTTTATTCTATTTATCATTTACAGCATGACTGATTATGACTTACTGTGGCTGAATTCATTATCAAATATTCAAAGTTGATACGGCTGTAGCCCAAACACCCAGGTCAGCAGCTTTGGTAAAGGCTGGGATGTGTCTTCTTGTGGTCCCAAGGCTGTTCAGCTGATCCCTGCCTATAGATGATGCTGTTTCTTTTACTCTGTAGAAGCAGCAAAGAAAAGAGATGTTAAAGACAAAGGAAGCTTGGGACCAGTTGTCCCACGGCTGAGCCCATTCAAGCCTTCTCAGAAGGTCAGGCAAAAGGAAACAAGGAGAGATCTTCTTCAGAGGAAAGGCTCAGAGCAAAGGGCGCTGGATCCATGGGCACTGGAGAAGGGGTTTGCTGCTCTGGATGCTACAGACAGTGGGAAGTTTCCACTTTTAGGAAGGCCTGGTCTCCTCCTGCACTCACTATCTGCTTTATTTCTCTTGGAATGTTTGATGCCTGACCCCTGTGGGGCAGCTGCTGCCGGTCTTTGGAATAATTGGAGTTAAGAAGTAGAACCATGGTCCCTCTGCTACCCCTCACAGCCCATGGCAGTCAGTTGCCTCCTCTACCTTTATTTGGGGACATCAGTCTAGCACGAAGGAGGTTGTTTTAATAGAGGTGGACTGCCCAGCTGCCTGAGCCGCTTACAGAAAGCCCAATTACCACGTCCAGAAGGCCAGCATGGAGGGAGGGGATTCTGCCCCTCTGCTCCGCTCTGGTGAGACCTCAGCTGGAGCATTGTGTCCAGTTCTGGAATCCTCAACATAAGAAGGAGATGGAGCTGTTGGAACAGGTCCAGAGGAGGCTCCAAGGATGATCCGAGGGCTGGAGCACCTCCCGTACAGGGCCAGGTTGAGAGAGTTGGGGTTGTTCAGGCTGGAGAAATCGCCAGGGAGACAGTTACAGGCTGCTCACACAGCACAGAAACCATTGTCAATAAGTCGCATGATGTTGTTTTGCAAATGGTTCCTAGACAAACACAATACTGTTAAACTGCAGGTTTTCTGGACGTATTTCAGGCCAGAGGTCGACCTCGATTGTTGGAGCCCACATGCTTCAAGCAGAAAGGACAAGTCAGTATCTGAAATAAGAGCTTAGGGGACGTCATTTCTCCCTGTACTCCAAGATGTGAATCCTTCCTAAACAAGTAAATTTGAGGGGGTGTTGGAAGAGCCTGGAGGCAAAGAAGGAGATGAGGGATTGCTGCCTCCACCAACATTCATCTATTTTAACTGCATATCTTGGGACTTTAAAATAGAAGTCTCTGTTACTGAATTTAATCCATAATGTTGAAAAAAAGCATCTCCAAACTCCTAGATTCCTCTTTCATAGCTTCCATGGTTCCTGTAGATGCTAGAAAGCCACATACCTTAGAGGATGTCAGCCCCAAGGCATGGAATCATGATGGCATGTGTTTAGGAACTGAACTTTCCTTCAAATCAATGGATGTAAGCTCTGAAATACCTTCAAATCTGGCATATGGACTTTGATCACTTCTACAAACAGAACTCAAGTTTCTAAATCACTTGGACGCTTGGAAGTTAAACTGAACATGAACTTGATTGATGGTGATGTTTTCAACTTGCTGATTCAAACGGCTGCTCTAGATGAAAAAGGAATTTCTGTTTGCAGAAAATAGGAGGGATGAGCTGGTAGAAAAGGACCATAAAACAAATTAACACAGGGCCTCCAGGCGTTGGCTCAAAACATTTCATTCCTTTGAGATGAGGCACCTTTGGGGAAACAGAAGCAGCAAAACAAATGACAAATGGAAGCCAAGGGATGCAAATGATGGAACAAGAAGAATGCTGTAAAGGAGTCAGACAGTGTTTGAGGAATGGCTTTTTGCTATGCGCTCTATCCAAAACAAGACTTGAGACAAGTCCAGCTCTGAACTGAATTCAAACAACCAGAGACAAGGTACTGAAACGGCTCGTCTTGGAGTAAACCAAGTCCCTGCAGCTGTTCAACCATGGCTCTAGGAAGCCTTGCTTTACTAGTGATGGAGAATGCTTTCTTCTACCCCATGTCCACATAGGAGCTGGCTAATGAAAACTGCCTTTGCCCTGCCCAGGCCTGCATCAAACACAACGTTGCTAAACTATCTGCCGTGGTCCCTTCTACTTAGAGGGAACCAACAGTGCATTTCAGCCTTGCATCCTCTATAAGAGCCTTACAACCTCACACACAGGGCGGAAAACGTACAGGCCTAATCTCAAACTGGGAGGCAGACGGGATGGGCGGTTAATAGCTAACCCTCAGTCAGAGGAGGAAGTATCGGGTGACAACATTGTGAATCACCCACCAAAAATGTAGATCACAGCCTTGGGAAAAAAAAAAAAATATCCAAAAAACACCCTACAGGGAGTTGGAGAGCATGAAGAGTTCTGGGAAGCATCTCCGTATTCAGATTGACTAGTAAATAAATTTCTTTAGTAATGCACTTAGTTAGTGTAAGTCTCCTGTGGTTGGTTACATCATCTCTTACTGCTTCTATAACTCATTAACTCGCAGCTTATCTATCTCTGCAACCCTTTCTGTGCCCCTAATGCCAGGCAGTGTGTGCTTCCATAATATTCCTTGGGCTGAGCACCATGTGCCAGGCACGGCTGGACTGGAGAACCACAGCGGTGCTGAGCCGGGTCAGGGCTGCGTAGCACCCATCAGCCCCTCCTTGGAGGAGTCCCACTGCCCTGAAACCTCCTACCAGCACTTCAAGTGGCAGCTTCCCTAATTGGTGACCTGTATTGAAGCAGGAGATGCTTGAATGACCTGAACGCTACAGGAGAAGTGTGCAAACAAAGAGTAAAACCGAAGCCTAGAGTATAAAGACCAGGTTGGAGGAGGTTATGAGCACCCTGGTCCAGTTTGCGGTGTCCCTGCCCGTGGCAGGGGTTTGGATCTGGATGGGCTTTAAGGTCTATTCCAACCCAAACCATTCTATGAAGTGTGGAACAGAATGAAACAAACCTCCTCCACTGAGGGAGCTCCCAGCTGCACAGACATTAATTCACTGCTGTGCTCTCAGTTGAAGGTTCATGTCTGGTATAAAACAGCACTGCTCTCTCGTGTCAGCAGAGCTTCACTGTGTCACAGCACTCATCCCAGTGGATGAGACACTTCCTAAGCCCTTCTTCAACCAGTGGTACAGCAAAGGATTGTTTTAAATACCTTTCTTTGTAGCTAGACTGTTAAACACTGACCCAATCACAGTGTAAGTTGTTCAAGGGTTTCCAAAAGCAACTCTATTGCTGCCACCACCCTTACCAACCACTTCCCAACTTTCCAGTGGAAAAGCTGACCTCAGGGGAAGCACTGCTGGTCTTCCCCCCTCCACATCTACAACATACCCCAGCGAGCAGGATTTTGCACCTCAGTTCTGCCTTCTTAATGGTGGAGAACCACGCAGCCCTCCGAATTGACAAGATCCTTCCCTAATTCTGACAATCGAGAGGGAAACCAATTGGAGGCAGAGACTGAATCCTCAGCTTACAGGAACAGTGCTAATTAACAAGCCCAATTTGTTTCTGAAGCAGAAGGCAAGAAACCATTGCAAGAGGTCACAACTCAGTGGTCCTTCACCTGCTGAGTCAGGAGTGAAAACAACACTGGGGCCAAGGTGGAATTCCAGCGAGGATTTGTGCAAAAGGAACAAGTGTTTAACTCAGACAATGCAGGATTGCATGCTGTCCTCCTGATATTTAAGGGCGATAGTGGTAGGAACAGGGAAATGGAGAGACGAGTACCAGGAAGAAAGGAGCATGACCCACAGCTGACTGAAGATCGAGCTGCGCAGCATCAGGAGGTTTTTCATTTCATTTGCTTTCTTTGATTATTTTTTTTAAACACTTTGAGGATTTGTTCCATTATATTCAGATTGTTTTCCAGAAAAGCCTTTAATATTAAAGCAAATATTGTTGTGCTTATGCTTTCATTTGCAAATAAAATCAGAGCTAAATCATAGGAGGAAGCTGTGATTCAAGGCTACGCTATTCAAATAGCTTTTTGGTTATGAAATGCTGGTCACTGAGCTTAGATTAGTTCTGATGGGAGCTGTTGATATTCTGTTGCCATTTCTTCCCTGTATTGTCTTTGTTTCAGAAACACCTGACAGGATATTAGTGTTTAGTTATGCAAAGTGTACCCTCATTTCCAACGTTAATTATTAGAGCCACTGATTTCTTCAAGGACTTCTCAAGGCAAAGTTAAAGATATTCACAGGAGGACAAGTAAAATGTGGGAGATTTATGTCCTTTCACTGAAGGTAAAACTTAATCTCTCTGCCCCCGTGAGTTTAAAGAGAGACAGAATGTACTACTGACTTCCAAAGCGAGAGGTTAAATATTGTAGAACGTGAAAGCTCTGTCTATATTATACCCCCTGGAGACATTTAACTTTGCATTTTTGACACTGGTACCGTGAGGGTTCGGCTCCTTTCCTCCCAGTCACCTGAACAACAGTCTCTGTTCAGTGTTACCATCCAACAGGTGAAGAAGGTATCTCCACCTCAGAGACCTTCAGTGGTTCAACATCCACACTGTCTGCTTAAATACAATGTGCTCTCACATTTCATGGGTCCTGATCCAGCTGCTACTGCTGTGGAGGTGTTGATTGATCCAACGGCCCAAGACAACAGTGTTACAGGAAAATAACCAAACATCTGGCTCCGTTCTAAAAGAGTGCAGATGGGAAAATAGACCAAAGTAAATCAAGTGCTGTGAACGCCACCGCTACAATAAACTGCAGCAAAGGGGAAGATTGAAAAAACCAAAGCAGCAGAAGATAAGGAATCTTCAACTCCCATCTATACTTCAGTCAGGAGAGTACCTAGTACCCCCAATAGGATTGGGAAGAGAGAGGGGTGGAGCCCACACCACTGGAAAGCAGTTTTAGTCTGCTTTGTGATCTCCATTCCCAGCTACTCAGGAGTTAACCAGCTGTAGGCTCCTGCACCTTTTATTTGCCTTGGATTTGCACCAAGTTTGAATCATCACGTTCAAACAGGAGGGAAAAAAGAACAACTAACAGAAAAAAAAAACAAAAAACCCAAGCTTCGTATTCCAGAAAGGGCATTCCCACATCTCTTTTAAAGCCTCACCAGGGGAAGGTGCCTTTTAGAAATAAGGTGGGTACATGCCCATCTCCTCCTCTGAAGGAAAACCAAGACCTGTTCAGAGCACTGAACAATCACAAACACAATTTAGACGCGCTGGTGTCTAAGTGAGACAGGACCTTGGGAAACATTATGTCATATCTGGAAAGAATTAGCTTTTCTGCAGCTCCATTAAGCTCACATTGTAGGTGGGACTGAGGGCATTTATAGAAGCAGACTATCAAAGGAACGTAAGGAATGCAGGGTGTAAACAGATTAGATCTTTCCCCCCTTCTTATAGAAAGACCCAGATTTTTTTTTTTTCCCTTTCCTCTGAAGCTTTAGAAATTCAAATGAAACACCGAAGCATGCATGCTACTCAAGTGCACCCTGTCCTCAGTCCAGGATTCAAAGCCAACAATTCACAGGTTTTTCCTGTTTAATCAGAGGTTGTGCAGGAACTCAACCAAGCTCTGGAACAGGATTCTCTGGCAGTTTGGGTTGAACCGGAAAAAAAAGATATCGACCTACAGCACATTAACCCCTCGTGTTGCTGTTTCATCCTTATTGAATTTTTCACCCAATAATGACCAAGGAGATCCAGTGGTCGCGTCTCCACTGACTAGATTTACTATCCCAGTGGGTTAGAGTTAGCTGTACTGGATGAAGCAGGGATAAAAGTGGACAAAGAGCCAGGCTTGCTGCCAGCTTGGATGAATCTAGGAACCTCAACAGAAGATAAATCAGCTGATGTCTCACCTCAGTTATATGATATGATGTCTCATATCAGTTATATGAACTGTTTCACTTGTGATTCAGGTAACAGTCTTCTGAACGCTAATGCCCTGGCACAAAGAGGGATACAAGCACCACCACAGGCTGGGTGGGGGATGGATTGAAAGTAGCCCTGAAGAGAAGGACTTGGGGGTACTGGTGGACGAGAAGCTCCACACGAGCTGCAGCAGCCCAGAAAGCAAAACCGTATCCTGGGCTGCATCCAAAGAAGTGTGAGCAGCAGAGCGAGGGAAGGGATGCTCCCCCTCTGTTCCACTCTGGTGAGACCTCACCTGAAGTCCTGCATTCAGTCCTGGAGCCCTCAGCACAGGAAGGACATGGATCTGTTGAAGCAAGTCCAGAGGAGGCCATGGGGCATCATCTCTGCTGTGAGGACAGGCTGAGAGAGCTGGGGTTGCTCAGCCTGGAGAAGAGAAGGCTCCAGGGAGACCTTACAGAGACCTTCCAGGACTGAAAGGGGCTGCAGGAAAGCTGGGGAGGGGCTCTGGATCAGGGAGGGCAGGGATAGGGTGAGAGGGAATGGTTCTCAGCTGAAAAAGGGGAGATTTAGATGAGAACTTAGAAAGGAATGTTGTCTGTGAGGGTGGGGAGGCCCTGGCCCAGGCTGCCCAGAGCAGTGGGGGCTGCCCCATCCCTGGAGGGGTTCCAGGCCAGGTTGGATGGGGCTTTGATCACCCTGATCCAGTGGGAGGTGTCCCTGCCTATGGCAGGGGGAGGGGTTGGAACTGGATGAGCTTTAAGGTCCCCTCCAACCCAAACCATTCTCTGCATCTATGATTTATCCATCCTCTATTTCCTGCCTGTACTGGACTCCTTTCATCTCTCAATTGGAAAATCACACTCGAATGTCCTTACTGCCTTTCCCAAATCAGTATTGCCAAAGACTGGGAAAGCAGTCCTTCCACAGAGCACAATTAAGACATAGAAAGAAGACAGCAGACACGTTTAATGCAAGAACCGAGACAGACAGCTGTGTCTGCCGTGAGAGTTAAGGACAGCAGAAATAACGCTAACTATGACCATAGAATCATAGAATAGTTTGGGTTGGAAGGGACCTTGAAGATCATCTAGTTCTAACCCCTCTGCCATGGGCAGGGACACCTCCTGCTGGATCAGGATGATGGAGATAGACTGGCAAACCCGTAGCTAGGAGGAAAGCTGGAATTCAAATTTCTTAGCTAATTGGTCCAAATGTTCAGTTTGCAACTGACTGCAGCATCCTTTGTCTGAACAGCACTACAAGAGCTGAAGTAGGTGGCCAATGAGTGAATAAGTCTGACATGATTAACTCATTCCAAAGCTTAACTCACTAAGAAAGATCATTAGCACATATATACAAAGCAAAGCAATTGCCTGGAAAAATCAAATACGTCTCTAACAAATTAGAATATGAACAGGAATCTAGAGAATTATAACGGTAGTAAAATCAAAGGTTCCAAGTGAAGGACCTCATTATCATAATTTTTGAACTGTGTTCATGTTGCTCTTTTGCACATTCAACAGCACTTGACATTAAGTAGTGAATAAGTATTAATTAACATTCCATCCTAATCAGGGCAAGAAGGTTAAACATTATGCTGGCTTCATAGCTAATCTTTAAAGAAAACTAAAGATTGCCTGAAACTCTAAAAGGGGAAAGATTTCAGTTGCGTATCCTGGTAGCTGAGATTGGTAAAGGACAACAATCAGTGTGAAAACTTCCTCCACTTTTCTTCTTTCTATATATAATGAAAGAGGATAAATTTTAAGCCCACTGAAATCTCATTTCATTGGAAGGGACTGAGTAGATATTTCATGTCTTCTGCTCTCATTCCAGGAAGTTTTTTAGCTACAGATTCTTGAAAGCCTGCATAAATTTCCCTCACATTCATAAATCCTGCCCATATGTTCATAACAGACAGGTCACACACCATCTCTTGCTCTCTACTCTTAGCATGAGCACCCTAATTAAGAACTGGGGTTCCTCAGCCTCGTTAGTTTTAGACGAATTTATTTGATGTTCAATTCTGTTGAAAACTGAAACTAAAAAATAAAAAAAAAGACACTGGAGCAAGAGAACGAGAAGTTTGAAAGTCTGAAAATGATTGCTGGAACCACTCCTCACACATCTCAGTCTTTTTTAACTACTTGGCAGCCGGGCAGAGAGCTTCAGAAGCTGATAAAAACAAACGACACAGCCTTCTGCCCCAGAACTGGATGATCTTTAAGGTCCCTTCCAACCCTAACTATTCTATGAATCTATGATGCTTTCCCCAAGGCCTGCAGAATTTCTTATCTCAGCTGGACTAGCTGGGAACAAGAAGAGACGGAAAATGCTTTCCCCCTGCCCCCCCCCAACCCCGCCATCTCAGCTATAGAAATAATAATTTGCATCCTCTATGCAGAGCCTTGAGCCAAATGTGGTTTCTCTGCGTACTGATGAGAACAGACATTTCTGGGAGAATCCCTGCCTTCATCATGGGCTGCGGGGAAATCAGTGAACTGCTTCAACTATCTTGTTTTCTTGAATTTTTATTCCTTACTAACATGCAGAACAAGCATACCTGGTTCAAAGCAGATGGACAGGATGGAAAGATATTTTTGGGGGGCTATTCAACCCCATCATATCTTGTAACAAACCTTCGGTGCCTTTTCCTTAATGAGGTTTCAGTCCTTTTGGCAAAGACTGTGTTTAAAAGCAGTCCCGAAGGTAGAAGATATAGAATGATTAATTATATGATGCAATCTTTGCCTAACTCAGTCCTGCTACTAGGTCTAAATCTGAAAGGGGCACGAAGGCAGGGAGAAGATGCCTTTAGAACATTTGTTTGCCCAGTTACCTAAATGCAAACACTGTAAGGTTCATGTGAGTCACTGCAATCCATCTCAGGGCTTGTCCCACCAGGATAATGCAAGAGCCACCTGAATCCAGGCGCCTCAGATCGAGAGCACAGATCTATACAATCAGGAAGAAAGCAAGTGAGCTAATGCTCTGAATTGCACATCCCTGGCATGAATCAGTGGAGATTCACATCAGTGGCTACCACAACTGGTCCCTTCTCCCTAACTCGTTTCTCCTACAGCAGATCCAGGTTTGCATGGCCAGCGTGAAATCGAAGCATCCCTCAATGTACATAACTTGAAAGGCAGGAGTGGCTTTCTGTGATGAACAATACCATTAGTGCAGCAGCACGCTCAGGCTGCTTGAAGTGCAGACCAAGAGATACAAAACAGAGAACCTTAAACCTTTGATGCCATCAACGCTTCCTGGAAAAAGGAGGATATGACCAACATGCAGCCCATATAAGCTCTGACTTCCAGAAAACCGCAGTGCACACTTTGTTTCCTACTGCCCTGTTTGTGAAACAGAGGAAACATAACACAATATACGTGTTCTTTAGATATTGCTGAATTCCAGGTCTCACATTAATGGGAAGTCTCTACATAAGCTCCAGGTCTGCCCCTTAGCATTACAACTTCTACCGTTCTTGCTGTTTGCAGTGTTCCTCATCGCTCAGGAGCAGGATATCTTTATAAAAAAGGATGAAGCCTTGTTTGTTATCATATTGAGTTGGAAATGCCTCTAAAAGGCTGATGAGATTCTGAAGGAATAGGTAAAACAAATAGTCACATGAGTAGTTCTGATACCATGGGAGACCCCAAAGCAACACGCTGGAAGAGGCACTCACGCAGTTGCAATACTTCACAAAATAGACATTTCTGAGTTGTAATTTAAGCAGCAATTTGAGAAGTAATTTACTGCAGGTGGTCTAAGAAATACACAAATTTGCATTTGTGCACAGAAGGAAAAGAGAGTTCAGGGGTTTCTAAATCTCTGGGACTCGGGCCAATGAGCTGCTCAGCTGAGTACACATCACATAACTGCATTGATTTCCATTGGCCAAGAGGCTGTTACAAATATTCAACCTGCTCCAGGTACAAAGAGGCAAACCCTTGCGCTCAGGAAAGACAGCCCTGCAGCTGAGTTTTATTCATGGATATCAAAAAGGTGAAAAACTTTATAGGTTGAAAACATTTGAAGAAGAAACGTGAGTTTTCTTTGTGAGGAAGGAGCAGTGCTTCAGAGGCTACTTGTAGATCAGACCAGCGTTAGGTTTCACACCAAGGTTGCTGACTCGGAGCAGACACGCATGGCCAGGCTATTGGCTGGCCATGGGAAAACATGAACTACACCAGTGAGTCATCAACCAGGGTGGAGGAATGTCTGACAGACAGAAGAGTAGGTTTTTAAGGCAGTTTTTCCTCATGTCGGTTCTTTAACCCCTGAAGGACAAGCAGCAACACCCTGTTTCTATACTCTGCCACCACAGCACAAGAAAGACCGCTTAGGATGTTTTATAGGACACCAGGTTTCATAGAATCGTAGGATAGTTTAGGTCAGATGGGACCTTAAGGATCATACAGTCCCACCCCTGCCATGGGCAGGGACACCTCCTGCTGGATCAGGGGCTCCAAACCCCATCCAACCTGGCCTGGAACCCCTCCAGGGATGGGGCAGCCACCACTGCTCTGGGCACCCTGGGCCAGGGCCTCGCTGCTCTCATACTGGGGAAATTCCTCCTTATGACCAGTCTAAATCTGCCCCTCTCCAGTTTATCCCCATTGCCCCTCGTCCCATCCCCACAAGCCTTTGTGAACAGCCCCTCCCCAGCTTTCTTGCAGCCCCTTCAGGGACTGGAAGTTGCTCTAAGGTCTCTCTGGAGCTTTCTCTTCTCCAGGCTGAACACCCTCACCTCTCTCAGATTGTTTCTCCCATTGTTCCTTTGCTCGCCAACAATAACGGGCAGTGGTTTTACCAGGAGTCATTTCTGACCCATGGATTGTACTCCAGAGAGTAGCTGAGGATCAGAAGAACCTGTCCTTGACTCCGGCCTTGCCACTTATGGTGCCGTCCCCGATACCGGCCTTAATTGGCCCAAGAAATTTTTTACAGGTGTGCACCAGTTCCCAGCGGGAAGGGACAGACACTTGGTCTTCTGAAAATTTCCCACTGAAATAAATAGCAACTATTCCCGTAGCGTTCTCACGGGGAAGCTGAAGTGACCTTAGGGCATTGTTTCTTTTTTCAGGTTGCCCTGAATGCTTGGCACCACGTCAGCAGGGACTGCAGATCGTTGTTGCTATGTTATTTTTGATGACTGGATTCAAAGCACAGCCCCACATTTGTCCCCTGCACTCTACTGTAGTATTAATCTCAATTTGCAATTTACAATCATTTTGGTGGGATTTTAAAATCTCTTTTATAAAAAAAAAGATAATTTCCCCATGGATATTAGAATCATTGAATCGTTTGGTCTAAAAAGACCTTTGAGATCATGGAGTCCTGTACCTGTCCACTACTAAACCAGACCCCTGAACACCTTGCTCACCTATCTTTTAAACTCCTCCAGGGACAGGGACTCAACGAGCTCCCTGAGCACCCATAGACGTATAAAGTACCCCATAAAAGAGGAAAAGAGTACCCACTTACTAGAATCTAGCTCGTTCTCAGACAGCAAGCTGGAAACACTCCTACAGCTTAGCCTCTGGATGCATATTACATCTGCCTAAGAACTCACCCCTCTACCCAGCGATGGTTTCTCAACCATCCTCTCCTCAGAAAGAACACAGATTTTGCATTAGGCCTCCTTTGTTGAAAGATTCCCCGCATACCTATTGCCACAAGCCCCACACAGCAACGTAAATCTGAGTTTGCTGCTAAATCTGAGATCTCTCTGACTAAGAAATGGCTCTCGCAGCCTGGCTGATGGTTACAGTAAGAAGCTAGCAGTGGGAGTTCCCATCCTCAAGTAAATAGGCAAGATATGATTACAAACAACATCCATCACTACAGATCCTTGTGTTTCAAAAAAACCCAAAAAAATAGAAAGTAAGTGTTTTGGCTTTGTCTTGCCCTGGTAATTTCCCTCCTGCTTTTCAAGCAACCATATCAGTGGCTGGACGTTTTCAGAGATCAGCAGAAAGCTAGGAAGTACCTTGCAGGCAGCTCTTTTACTACACAAGTCAACAACAATAATCACCTTGCTATTAATCGCTGCCTCAGGATGTCACCGTGCACCAGAGAACTATTGCCATTCAGCCTTATTTCTTCTGAGTGTCTCAAAATCCAGTTTTTTTTACCCTTTTGTTCCTAAACCACCTTGAAAACTGCGTCAAAACATAGCAAAGCACGATTACAACCCACCCTCAGGAAAATCCATCATTAAAAGAAGATAAAGTCTAACCACTTACTTGTTCTCTCCGGTTGTTGTCATTGAAATGCGAAGCAAAAACCATCACCAAAACAACAGCATCGAGCTTCGTTTGGTGCTGTTGGCATTAAGAAAGAGAGTCAAGTCAAATATCAACTTTAAGTTCACGCAGTACCTTAGTGAGCAAAGGAAAAACAAAGTGGAAGACGAACACCCCAGTGGAATCTCGGAACCGTAGATTTATTCCACCAAGCGCTTTACAGTGTCTGTTATCTCAGCCTTGGCTAAGCAAGAGAATGCTGGTGAAAATCTTTGCCTGGTACAGTGCAGAGCCTCTGTTTCACAGGCCAGGAATTTTACATTGAATAATTTTTAACTTCAAGTCTGGGAGGGAAAACAGGGGCTCGTATGCTCTGTCTGCTTGATTAGGTTTTATTTAATTATTTAAAAGAAAGAGAGCTCCTAATTGAGGAAGGGGGGAACACACCCCCACCATCTCCTCCAGCTGCTGCCCTGGGGTGGAGGGAGTGAAGGGAAGGGGTTAGCACCAAGATGATGAACTTTTCCTGGAAGGTGAAGAGATAACCACATAGATAACCCATGAAGAGATAACTCATGGCAGGGGGGTTGGAACTAGGTGATCTTTAGGGTCCCTTCCATCCCAAACTATTCTATGGTTCTATAACTCAGAGATTATATCTTCCAGGAACTGCAGGTTATGTCAATTCCCAGTTAATTTATTATTATTATTTTTTTAAATAGAAATAATTTTACTGATCTGTGAGTGATCCAACCTAATCCACTCCAAACTGCTAAAACAGCGTGAGTTAGCAATTCTAATTTGCTGTTTCATAGAAATATAGCATTATAGAATGGTTTGGGTTGGAAGGGACCTCAAAGCCCATCCAGTCCCACCCCCTGCCCTGGGCAGGGACACCTCCCACTGGATCAGGGGCTCCAAACCCCATCCAACCTGGCCTGGAACCCCTCCAGGGATGGGGCAGCCACCACTGCTCTGGGCAACCTGGACCAGGGTCTCACCACTCTCATAGTGAAGAAATTCCTCCTTATGTCCAGTCTAAATCTGCCCCTCTCCAGTTCATACCCACTGCCCCCAGTCCCATCCCCACAAGCCTTTGCAAACAGCCCCTCCCCAGCTTTCTTGCAGCCCCTTCAGGTACTGGAAGGTCTCTGTAAGGTCTCTCCAGAGCTGGGAATAGACCCCATCTCCTGAACTGTATTCAGGCATTTAAAAGATGAGACTTTCAAACGGACTGAAGTTAAATAACTTGGTAATGTGAGTTATCCAAGCACCCTTCCATCTGGCAATGTAGGCCAGGATACTGAGAAAGAGTTATAGCAAAGTACATCATTCAGCAAGACAGCACCAAGAACCCACTGAACCCCACCCAGACCCATGCTCATCCCACTAGTAGGTGGTTTTTCCAGGTGATGCTTTTCTCCTTCCAGGATGATGCAGTCCTCAGCAAACAATCACAACCAATGCCTGCATAGAAATGAGCAGAATAATTCATTCAAGGCTGTAAGAATCAGTTTAATCGCCCTCATTTTTGGCCTCAGGTACATTTTACCATCTTTCTGGTAAGAGATGTCTATTCTCACAACAAAGCCCAGTGCAGAAATCGCCTCCTTCCCTGCAGGCAGAAGCATATTCAGACACACTAAACCACAAACCTGGCAATACCAACTGAGCTCCGTTGCAAATATCTCAGTCCTTTCATAAAGCACTGTGTTATTATTGTGCACGGCATTGTTATACCCAGGTTTGATCACTTTTCTTCAACACAGCAGCTGCCCTTTTCTACCCTGAAAGCTGTGGAGTTAGTAGTATAGTTGTTGAGCACCTGCACAATTAAAGCTTCGTTAAAACAGACGTTTAAAATTGCTGTCTCCGATGATTACATGTTGTTAGACTAGAAAAAAATCAGTTGAATAAAGCCCCCGAGTTGGTCAGAATGAAGCAAACATAATTCTCTGGTTTGGTCCCATCTTCCTCTCTGTAGCAAACAGAGAATGTGTAATTCAGTAAGTTGAAATCTCTCCTCATTAGCGAACTGGGAATATAGCACAGTCAGATACATCTCAGAGAAGAGGGAAACATTCTCTTAAATCAAATTGTCAATGCTCCTTACTCAAAAGGATGTTTCTGTATTCCTATTGTCATTTACTGCACAACGTAGGGATGTATGGAGTGATAACACAGACTGATGGGTTTCGTTGTTAACCGCACCGAAAGTATCAAAGCAAGAGCCTGGGTTTTAAAAAAAGAGTAGAATCATAGAATCCTAGAATGATTTGGGATGGAAGGGACCTCAAAGCCCATCCAGTCCCACCCCTGCCATGGGCAGGGACACCTCCCACTGGCTCAGGGGCTCCAAGCCCCATCCAACCTGGCCTGGAACCCCTCCAGGGATGGGGCAGCCACCACTGCTCTGGGCTACCTGGGCCAGGGCCTCCCCACCCTTCCAAGTGGATGATGCAGAGGTTCTGGAAAGGAAATTGTTAAGAACACATGGATATGTGGCAGATATCATGTAACTTGCAGCTCTTGTGTTTGCAGAGAAGGAGGAAAGGGTTTGCTTCTAAACTCGGGTACGGACTTTGCCTAATCAACAGTTAAATGGCTTGCTGTAAAGACAATGAGTCCTGTAATCCAAGAGTCTCAAATGCTTCCAAAGACTCCACCCAGATCCAGAACCATAGAATTGTTAAGATTGGAAAAGACCTCTAAGCTCATCCAGTCCAACACCACCGTGGCTACCGAACCACGTCCCAAAGTGCCACATCCACATGGTTTTTCAGCCACTCTGGGGATGGAGACTCCCCCAGTGCCCCGGGCAGCCTCTGTCAGTGCTTCACCACTCTTTCAATAAAGAATTTTTTCCTAATATCCGATCTAAACTTTCTCTGGCACAACTTGAGGCCAAGAAGAGAGCGGAACTGTTATTTTTCAAAGCACTCAGCGCCCCAGTTACAGATAATAACGCTTAGAAATAGGATTTGACCAAAGCACAAATAAAAGAGAAAAGTTTAGAGAAATAAATAATTTCCCTCTGAAATGCAGCACTAGCAGAAGCACCAAAATTTGAGCCCACAGACAGCTTTTATGCATTTTATACATTGTGTGACTTGAAAGCCACTCTCGCATGCAAGTACAGACAAATCTTCACAGCTTGGCTCAATGAAAACAACAAAGATTTGCTGTTTAAATCCGAAACCAATAAACTCTCCCAAATTCAACTTCCTGATAGCCATTAAAATTTGCATCAACTGAAAATCCAGGCCTGTTGAGGAAGGGCTGAAAGACCGGCTGGTCTGTTTTTTTCAGGTAGACAAACAGCAGCATGAATAACAATGTACATTAGCTGAAAGCACTGAAACAAAAACCCTGCAAAACATCCGTGACTGACGCTGTTGAATGTAAACCGAATCACGCCCATCTCTGGACAACCTGGGAACACGCACACAGGTGTTTCTTAAACAGATGCTGCCCACAGCAATTGGAAACTATCACTAAGCAACATCCATCACAGGGAGTTCAAAGTCACAGCTCGCTTCCCCACCCACACAGTCGATGAAGGACAAACACCTTGTGTTTCTTTTAGGGATACAGAAGGCATAGAGGTATTTAAAATCATGCTTCCAGGATTAATTACAGGCGCTTCACTTTTGCAATATGTACATCCCTGAGCAGGGCTCCTTTAGGCGGCAAAGGGAGTCTTCACTCCACAAAAAGCAGTTAAGTAACATTTGTGAAAGTCATTCTCCACCTTTCTACCGGCAGCAGAGTGGGAAGTGCCGCTGGATGGGCTGCTCAGGACCCCCTTCTCCTGCAGGCTGATGCACTGAAGCCATTAGAGCACTCTTAAAGCTGCTCAAGGTTACAGTGCGAAACAATCAGGTCCAGCACGCATTACTTCTGTCTGTAGATTCTTCACGTTGAGCATAGTTCACCTTCACCACCAGGTTTGTATGTCTTGTACCAGACAGTTTATTTATTACATTTGCCTTTTCAATTACACCCCTCATCTGATCCAGTGGGTCCTTTCCAACCTAATGATTCTACGATCTTCAACGCATCTGTGTGCCGAGAAAGCAGAGCAGAGGGACGTAACTCCACCATTAGCTCAGGTCTTCAGCAGGCTGACTCATAGCCACTAACCTACCTGTTGTACAGAGCAAAGTAACCCTGTAGTTTTTATGTAGTCTTGAGAGAAGAAAGAAAAAAATGAAGTTCTAATTTCGGATAAAATTAGTGCTCAGAATTAACAACAATCTCGCACAATTCAAGAACTGATTGACATGGAAGGCAACTGGCAATGTCCTCCTTTTTCAAACGCCTGCAGAAGCCTCCCATGTAAGCTCCTCAAAAAAAATCTTTCCCCAGCAATCCCCACGACAGAAGAAAACCGCAGAGCTCTGTTTGTACAATGCTATCCCTTCCAAAGCAAACAGACACCATCAAACCGCAGCAGGCATTTCATATTGAGATGCATCAATAAAATGTGATTTATAGCAATGTCACAGGAACGTTTTGTACTTATCAAGCTCAAGATAAGATAGGAGGCATTGAGAAAGGCTCATTAAAGCACAGTCTGGCAGTCAATGCATTAACGAACTTGCTTTTCAAAGCTTATTAGTAGAGACAACCAGTATAAAGGAACAGCTTGCAGAAGTAGGTGTGCGTTGAAAAGGGAGGATTAACCTGCTGGTCATGACTATACAAAAATTTTGGTTACAGCATAACTTCTGTGTTCAAAAAGTCCACTTATTCTATGATCCTGAAATATTCAAAAGCTCCCGTGAGGATGAAGAGTTCACCGTGCCCCTCCCATCCATATCTATTTCTAGTTCAAAGTTTAATCAGGCTGTTTCAGAACTAAGCTTTGGTTTTTTCTCCTACAAGAGTGCCCTGAGGTAGCACTTGCATTTTTCAGGATCGCACGAACCCAGTACAGAAAGAGCACCAAAGTGAACTGCCTACATGTAGTTTTATGTAGTCTTCAGATGACGGAGGCGATGGACCAAAACATCAGCTGAAACCCAACTGGTGGGTGGAGAACTGGCTCATACTGGGAGTTACTGCTGTTGGGACACCCAGAGGGGGCTGAACAATGCAGAAAGGCAGGTGTGACACCACTAAAAGAAGGGACTCTTTCAGTTGCAATCCATGTGGGCTCCTCCATTTCTTATTCCAACAATAGCTGATGCTGCAAGACAGAAATTAACCTCTTCAGAGAAAACCTACAATAAGAGAAAGGCTTCAGAAGTCTTGGATGCTGCATCCCTGGAGGTGTTCGAGACCAGGCTGGATGAGGCTATGAGCAACCTGACCCAGTGGGAGGTGTCCCTGCCCATGGCAGGGCATGGAACTGGATGGACTTTGAGGTCCCTTCCAACCCAAACCATTCCATGATTCTATGATTTCTCTGGCTAGGAGGTTTTTTGGGGTTTGTTTGGTTTTACTTTTTTTCTTTTTTTTTAATTGTAAATTGGTTGTGTTTGCCATCACCCATCGAGTTTCTTGACACTCAGAAACTAAACCAAGCCAGCAACACTGACTAAAACATCTCCTGGAAGAGGAGTTCCACCCATTCTTCCCACCCCACTGCTTGGCTGGAAAGCCAAAGCTCCCTGGGCAGGAGGAGGGCACCACCCGTTGCCTTCCAACCCCCCCAAGTGGCCACAAGGACAGAGCTCTGCTTCCTCTTGGTCTGTGGGTTTCCCCTGCCCGGACACTGGCAGAGGCAGCGAGCTTGGGTTGTGAATGCAAAAGGAAAACTAAAAGAGGGAAAAGAAAGGAGGAGAGGGAGAGACACAGACTTTTCACAGCAGAAAGCCGAAGTTTTTAAGGCAGAGGCAGAACTGGTGACAACGCTAGTCTGGAGTAGGGAAGGTCTTGATCAGAGAAACCCAAGATCTGTACCAATATAGAACCATGGGAAGAACAATCAGCTGCCTGGAAAAGACACATCCAACACAGTTCAGTCTACTCCAGCAAATTAGGGAACTCCCCTTACATCCACGTCCATTAAACTGATAGACAACCACGTCTTTTTTCTTCTTCAGTGGCAAGTTAGAGTTTCTAGCAGAAATGCTCACCAAGACTGACAATTTTGTGTGCGTTACAACCCAGATTATCACATCTCGTCAAAGACACCTGAAATCCATAGGGCTTCCTGCCACCAAGATACCTTAAAGAGTCTTTGTTGTGCTGCAAATGATGAAAAGCTCAGAGCTTTACAACCAAGGTGCAACTGCATTGCAAGGTGACACCCCTACATCTACCTAGAACTACATAAAGCATCATTGTAAGCACTCAGTGAAATTAAATACAGCTCCAGCAGTCAGCGGCTCTGTGTCAGCTTACCCCACCAGCAATGTGATATTTCACATGCATTAAGAAAATTAGCAATTACCTGCTAAAAAGTTCCCCAAGATTGATGGGGGAGGGAAGAAGGGAAACAGCAGCTCACAACTCCCATGCATTTCCCTGGGAGACCCAATTAAAATAAAGCAAACCAAAACAAACCCGTGCTCTGAATCCTGTGAGCTTGGTTCCTTTTCAGTTGTTTGCTGTATTTCTCCGAGAGTGAATGGGCATTGTTGAATACATCGATTTAACGCCCAGAGTTACTGACGACTGTGCTTGTAAGCACCTGTCCAGTGTGAAAAATACCTGAAGAGGGAACCTTTGGCTTCAAAATATATTTAATCTGTATCTGTTCAAGGATAGAATCGTTAAGGTTGGAAAAGACTTCTAATCTCATCCAGTGCAACCGTCAGCCCAACACCACTGTGCCTGCTAAACCATGTCCTGAAACACCACATCCACATGCTTTTTGAACCTCTCCAGGGATGGTGACTCCACCATTGCCCCAGGCAGCCTCTTCCAAAGCTTCACTGGTCTTTTGGTAAAGAATTTTTTCCTAATATCAGATCTAAACCTCCCCGGCACAATTTGAGGCCATTTCCTCTTGTCCTATCACTTGTTTGTTGGGATAAATGGCTTATATACTACCTCGGGTATTTAGGGAACCCGAGGCAAGCTGACACTGAAATTTTATGGCCTACCTATAGTTTAGAGGTGCTGCAATGGTTTACTTTTCGTGAATAAAGGTACTTCAGAAATATTGCCAAAGACTTCCTTCATCCGCCAGCTTTCAGTAGGATAAAACCAAATATCGACACTACTCAGTCCTGCCTTTCATCCTAGCACCAATCAGGTATAACACTACCTCACCTTCTCTAACTCCATTCCTTCTCTCCATCAGCAGTTCAGTGGGATAGGGATACATCCACCGTGCAGCTTGTCACATTTGAAGCCCCAAAGACTGCGACCATGCAACTGTAATTGCAAAACCTAGACATCCGCTGCAATAACCACAGACTTTTATCCAAAAAGGAAAGTAATAAGACTACACTTGTTCCTGTAATTCTCATAATGTGTTTGCCCAGCACTTAAATTGTGTATTACCAGCAAAGCAGCAAGAACATGCGCTATCCCAGAGCTCACTGGCCCACCACTAGCTAATCGAACCGCAGAACACCACTCATGGAGTCAACTTGCATATTCACACATCTCTCTACTAAGTTCTATTCTTGCATCCCTTCTCAAGGCTCATTAAGAACCAGTGACATAAAAAATACCTTTGAAATAAGTAACACCAGCAAAGAAGAGAACAGCGTAAGTAAGGTAACGCATTTCCTGCTGTCTGTGATGCTGTTACAGTAGAGGAGACCCTAACCTGTAGCTTCAGAATTATTTGACAGTGTTAGTCAACTTGCCAGATCTGAAATACCCTTAAAAAGGAATTGATACAAAGAGAATGCTAAGTATTATGGAACACGGAGGCCTCTACAAGGCAGGGCAACAGTGACCTAAAGCATTCTGCTCCACCTACCCTGAAGAACGCAAGCCTTCAGCCTCTGAGCCCCCTCTAACGCCAGCTGAGTTAAATCCTTGAGGTTTAGGATATTCACTCATAAGCTGCTCCACTTTCATCCCTCTGTCCTCTGACTTCTGCCCTCTTGAGCCTTTCCCTCCCTTCTTGAACCATCCTTATCACTGCCTTCCTATTTTTGAGCATGCATTAAGATAAGGCAAACAGATAAGTAACCTCTCCCACATAGATTTACTCACATAATCTGATAATTTACTCCAATTAGAGCTCAAAATACTTCAGTATCTCCAACCTGTTTAAGCCACTTGGTAAGGTAAATATTTGCCTGGTGGTAGCTCCGAGGGCACCGAGACGGTACACAAAAGACATCAATAAACAGATCATTCTTCATCTGATTTTAATCTGAAAGTGGTCTGCAAAGGTAAAAACACTGCACAAGTCAAAAATGAAATCATGAGAGCAGCATCCCTAAGAACATATGGGATTCTCCCATTTGGAATCTTTGGGATCAAGGCCGGGTGTCTTCCAGGAAGACCTCTGCTAACACAACTGGAAGTTCTGTGGGTATCGCTAGTTCAGGGTTAGGGCTTGTTTAAGAGACCGGACTAGCTGACCACCACCTTCCCCTCAGATTCAGAGCTTCGGCCCTCGCTGCGGAGCCCAGCAGTGAGCAGAGCCAGCCGGAGGAAGAGCTCCAAGCCACCAAGCGAGAGGATGGGTCTCAGTGAAACTGGTTTTTGTCTCGGTTGTGGTGGAAGCTTGGCAAGATGACAAGATAGACATGAAAAGTCTGAGGCCAGGTTCAGTGTGTTGGGCAACACAAGGAGTCACCTGCTCCGTTTTGATGGGAACGGTACCAGGTTTTATTTCACAATACCCTGACCATGAAACATATTTTGCATACAATGCTCTTTCTCTCCTTCCCTAAATCTTAAGCCACCACAGAGCTCCCGCTGTACATGCTGCCTATCAAGCTGTCGCATACTCCTATTTATCAGCTGCTTTGGATTTAACACATAAGCTTCATTTGCCTCATCTACGCAGCTGAATTCAAACGGCAAACCGTTCATTTACCAATACAGCAGCATAGAGTCCATTCAGAGGATGTATAAATATCTCAGCTAATATATATTAGCTAAATATTCGGGTGGCCATACCTGGAAACTGGTCTTGAAGTTACGGAGCGAGCCCAGTAGCCAAACTTACAATCGTGGGAGCTCTGGATTTTCAAAAGCCAAATCTGACCTCGC
The DNA here is from genome assembly GCF_017976375.1 of Cuculus canorus. NCBI lineage: Eukaryota > Metazoa > Chordata > Aves > Cuculiformes > Cuculidae > Cuculus > Cuculus canorus. The sequence goes on along the minus strand of NC_071421.1, from coordinate 1,169,664 downwards.
AAAGGAGTTGAGGATATTGTGGCGTTAACTTCTGAAACACCTTGGAAACAAGCCTTAAGCATCAGCCACTTGGGATAGGGGAAGAAAATATCCTCCTGCCTGCAACAGCAGACAAACATCCCTGTTTAACCAAAGTGCTAATGGAAAAGAAAGCAACTCCAGACAAAGCATCTTATAAGAGGCTTTAAAGTCCGTTTTATGTATGCTTGCAACTGGGAGGAATAGTTATGAATGTAAAGCGATTAGCAAACATCCATATCCATTAAGTATAAAGGCAAAAGGGAGACCAAAACAACTGTCAAAACTTTGCTGCCTTTGTTGCTTTATATTGCGTTATTTGAGCTAGATAATCATTTGCCAGAACTCAATCTCAGATCTTTAAATTAGCATATGGTAGGGAAACAAGAGTGAAAAGTAAAATGTTTATGCCCGGCTTTATATGCAGAGAAGGCTTTGTCTGATCAGAGCAGAGGGGTTGTAAAATGTAAACATAGTAATTAAGGCACTCATTCTAATTGCAGGCAGTTAATTGTACTGTATACTGCCTAATTGAGCCAGCCTCTGAACCACAAGCCCTACATTAGTACAGCCTCCTGACACATCACCGGAGTTTACTTGGGGAGAAGTGTTAATCCCCTCACTTCTTTGTTAGTCAGACTTTTAGGGACCTTCTACTTCCACATCAGCTTTTTCATTATCGTTCAACTCTAACTGCAACCCCCTTCAGCCCGAGAATTCCTTAAAGACTTAAAGAACAGTGTCCACAGAGTTCAGGAAACAGATGTGCAATGAGATTTGTGGAAGCATGTTTTACAGTGTTGAAGCGAATGGTGCTGTATTTTCTTTTTCTGAGCGGTTTTAGACATAACGTAGCACTAAAGTGAAAAATACTTTACAAGAAATTCTCCCAGCTAGTTATGGCTATAACTCCATTTCTTCCAAAATCAGTTTTGACACTCCTGAAACTGGAAACAGAATTCAAAGGAGTGATATTGCTTTATAAAAAAATAATTTAACAAAGGCTTCTCTACCCGGTAAGTGGTGGATTCCATCGCAAATACAGCACAGCAGTCCCAGCGCTGCAATACAGAAGAGCGCACCTGGAAAGCGTATTTTGGTACGGTGACAGAAAAACGTATGACAAGTCAAGCTCCATCTCAACACGGATGGAAACTGCTGCCCGAGAGACGGTCTTCCTGAGGATAAAGGAGGGGGGAAATATGGCATTGATGGTGAAGAGATTCACTATCCTTAAGGCTGAAGATGGGGAAGCACAAGCCCTGCTCCAGCAGCCGAACCCAGGCTGCCGACATCTCCTGAGGTCTCCGTTTCGGGCACAGCCGGCTCGCGGCCGCTGCAGCTGAGAGGAACCATCAGGCTTCCAAGGGGGGTCCCCAGCTGCGTTAGGGGAAAGCATCGCTGCCATAGATTCTGCTCAGACGGATTCAAGCTGCCTTCCCCAAGCCCTTACCCTTAGGCTGCTTCCTGAACCGTTTTCTCTGTGGCCGAATCCTCTGTGTATTAAATAACCACACTTTGCCAAACCATTCCCAGGACTCAGCTTTGACAACTGTGGACCAGGTCTATAGGTCAAAGACTTTTTTAGCTGTTGTGTGGTTTTGTTTTCAAGTTGTGGCTGCATTTGCTCTCAAATTAGCTCCCAATTTCAGGACACGACTGCTCCGCAATAGATATTGTTGTTCTTGGTTTTAAGGCAGACCAAGAAATATCTCCTTCGTGCTCTGCGTGCAGTAGGGGGGATGTCCATATTCTTCCACCTTCACTTAATCATTTAGATTACTAATTGTGAGACTCCACATATTTTAACTGCTTTATATTCTGCAAAATCCCCACCAATAAGAAACTACACAAAGAGAAAAACTTCAGCATGGATTCACCATTAGGGAAAAGATCCACATATAAAGTTTTAAATGGCTTTCCCAGCAAGATTCTCTCTCCCCTGATTTGCCCCCTAGCACATGAACTAAATACACAGAGATACCAAGGCGAAACCCACTGTCCAAGCTGCATCAGCGCTAAAAAGAAGTGAAGCAGCAGCAGGGACATTCAAGGCTCTTAAAGTAGGTTTTATCAGCCTCACATGCACTGTTAAACAGTGATATTAAACATTTACTCCCTTATAAAAGTGTAATTACCACAACCCCTGTATACTGAGAACTAATTTCAAAGACAGGGGAACCAAGGAAGAGTTACAGTATATGGAATGTTGGTTTTATGGTTTTCCTTCACGGTAATCAACTCCTGAACAGCAAGTGCTTGGCCAACCTTCTACCAAAGGCTCGTGCGATATCTGCTAAGTTTAGAGCCCCAATAGATCAGCCGTCTCCCACTACAGATGATGGTTTTCCAGGGGATGAGACGCTGGAAATAATGAGGTCAGAATAAAAGGTAAGGTAATAGCGGAGTGCTGTGGCTGCGGAACAACACCACAGAGGAAAAGGGCGCTCCTTCCATTTATATCACAGTTTTGGGTGTCCTCAGATCTCAGAATGTAGGATGGGAGCACTCAATTTCTATCACACACACACAAACCTGATCCTAAACTCTTACTGGAAGGTTTCTGCTTCATTTTGGTGTTGAAGGGGTAGCAGGTGTCTACAAACACCTGGCAGGGAGCAACGGGCAACTCTGTGTGCCTGTAGGCAGTTAAGATTGGGAGCTGACAGCTCTCCTGCGTTCGAGGGCAATGGATCCCTTCAGATGGAACATTCCTGCTCCAGGTTGCCCGTTGTTTCCAACAGCTGAGCAAAAGCAGTGCAGTAACTGTTGATTAGACACAACTTAATTAACAGGGTCCCGTCACACACATCCCTCTGCAGCAGTGCACTGTCAGGACAATACGGAATCCCTGTCGCTCAGACCCCAATCAATTCCCTTTTTGTTTAGAAAACCCTGTTTTCCACAGAAAAGCACACTCAGAAAAGATAATTTCTTTTTAAATGAGCATGGGTTTATGCAGTTTCATTCCTCTTACATCACAACTATTGATTTTCTTACATTCCCATTCTCTGCTGTACAAAAATTCAGCTCTAGCAGCTCTTGAGTGAGTTCTATTCCCTGTGTTCCACTGACCCTTTGTCCTGGTGGGGCAGATATTCACACACAGACTCCTACACCAAAGCCCATATTCGCTTACGCTGTTATCAACCGTACATTCAGGGCTCTGCCAAAATTAAGAAGCCTTCAGTTACAGAGAATTAAAATTTGTTTTAAAAAAAAAAAAGAACACTGGAGATAATGAAGGTTTCATCAGAGAGCAGTGCAGACATTCGTCTCCCTTTCGGAATTAGACAAAGCGCTTTCCCTGCTGAATCTGAAGTGAGAATGTGGATAATTCATGAAATTACACGCTCGGTTCATCTTAATCACCATTCAGCTCTGAATCTCCTGAAAGGATATTTACCTGTAGAACTAGATTAGCTCTTGCTGCGTTATCGGAGGGCAGCATATGCTTTGAATTAGATTTTCAAATATTACCTCCCCACTTGTTCTCTTTGTTATAGTTCCCAATTGAGAATTTCTCATGAACGAGAAGGTTTTTGACAGGTTGCAATCTAAAATTAAGTGCAGCGTCAGGACTTTCTCTTCCCTCATTCAACAGAAAGACCTTCTCCTATCAGCACGACAGAGAATAAGATTCTATTTACCACCCTCTCTCTTAATCAGAAATACATTTTCTTACTGAAATTGTATTGTAGAATGAGGAAATAATCTGTAATTAAATGAGGCATCCACCATTATTTTATATCTTTGGTGTATATATTCAAAACTACAACCAAGCCAATTAAAATGTCAAATACTTGTGCTGAATTGATTCTTGATCTGTTATAAAAATGTCGAGACCGCTATATAGAAAGACTGGATCTTTTCTGATGTTTAATACTTTCTGTCTTGCCATTTCACCACTTTGAAGTGTCAGAATGTGCACAGAATCAGCTCTGGAGCAGCACCCAAAGCACATTCCAAAGCCAAAGATGTGATTCCCTTTTTATTAACAACTTCTACATTAGCAAAACTCCACCGGCTGCCTCTACTTTGGCCTTAAGAGAGCCAGAGGCAATGAAATCTTGGGCACCAATCCATCAGGGAAGCGTGTGCACCCTCCGGCACAGAGCTGGGTCAGCACTCGCTCTGCAGAGTACGAAGCAGAGAGATGGTTGTGTACCACGAGATGTCACTCCTATACCACGTACCAAGAGGCAGCTGCAGGATGGGGCTTCTCTTCAGAGCACCTCAAAGCCTTGACAAGGAGCAGCTTTTTAAGGAAGAGTGGTCCAGAACATAACACACGGATCTGTTTTATTCCATGGTGATGATAGACATCCCAGTGTTTCCTGAACTAACTCTGCCAAGAAAACTATTATGAAAAGCACGCTAAACTTTATCAAATGCCCACTAAAACCCCCTCAAAACAACACCGGAAGCTTTCAGTGTGTCTGACCAGGAGAAACAACCTTGTGGAAACATGGATACCTGAGCTTTCTGGAAAAGCTCCTACAAATTTTACGCATCCAACAACCATTATGATGCAAAGAAACACAAACAAGGATGCAAGGAAAGTGCTATAGTGCATCGCTCCCCTTCAAGCAGCCTCTGCTAAGAAACTCTGATTTATTCCTCTAAGATATGCCAGCGGGATGCAGTAAGACTGCAGAGTTTTCACTAATGGATGAAATATATTGAGGCTGCCTGGGTGTTCCAGAGAAGAAAAACCTCCCATAGCTGATCTACGCCAACTACCAGACAGATCCACACCCCCAGAAGTTTATCGAGGAGATATTTTAGATTAAGAAGCAGAAAGCTCAGGGAAATAGAGAAAATCTCTTACAACTTCATGCATGGATAACCTTTAAAGCCCCCTCTCCTCTTTTTGTCCACAGCCTCTATCAGCGAGGAGCAGCGGCTGCATTCCCTTATTGCTTTTGTTGCTTCTGCACAACTGCTTCCTATGGCATCAGGAGTGGGGGATGCATTCCTTTATCACTTTTGCTGCTTCCTATCGCATCCTCCTCTCCGCCTTAGTGCTCTCACAGCTCCAGATACCAACTCCATCAGGTAGTCAAGCGCATTAAACTCTGATTGGAGCCCGCCTTCCCCTTCCCTTGGAGAAAAGAAGCCTCCCGTAAGTGGCACTCGCTCTGCTCAGCTGCCGGGGGGCTCTGAGCAAGCACTGCCCAGGGGATGTTTAGAGCACGAAGCCTTTGACAATCCTCTATTTCAGCACGCAGCACAATGCCAGCTTTGTCCGACTGAACAGGCTCGCCTTTCTTCCTGCACATAAATACGACTGCAGGACTCTGCACCTCCCAGGAAAACCAGAGGCCTCGAACACAGCGCAGAACCAAAAAGAAGCCCTGTTATGTGCTGGGAGAACAATGGGGAAGGGGTGGAGCGACAGCCATGTGAACATCAAATAAAGAGCCACCTCTCCTCTACAACACAGCCCACCTCCTGCTGCACAGATGCAAGAGGACTGAGCTCGGATGAAGGAGCTCTGGGAGGAAGCGGTGCCTGTCTAGTGGAAGTCACGCTCTCAAGCCCTCCAAAGTGCCACCGAACTCTAAAGGAGAGCAGAACTGAGCCGCAAGGGCTGAGTGCTCAGCTGAGTGCTTCAGCACACAATCCATCTTCCATTGGACAGACACTGGAAACCCAAACAGCCGGGGTCTAAGCCAGAGGGCTTGCATGGACAAAAAGTGTCCTGCTCTGTAAAAAAGGGATTTAGCTCTCTTCCATGCCCTGACGCAGGGCACTAGGGGCCTAAGGAAGAATCACAGCCCATAGAGTCCTCAACAGCCGGTGTCCTGCTTGCACAGGCCATCACCTGCCTTCCACAGCAGTGCAGGCTCACACTGCAATACACAGAGAGAGAATTGGCTATTGGTATCAGCCTACAGCTTTCATTTTAAAAGAAAGAGGCACCAAAGGTCTATACACAAATAAAAATACTAAGTGGTGCAAATGACAGTCACTAGAATCGGTTTCTTGCACACGTCACAGCTTTTAAGCGCTCAGCATCACAGCCTTCCTAGAGTTCCCATGTAATGTGAACATAATGCAAGATCCTTTCCTTTTGGTTACGGGAAGCACCATTAGCAGCAGAAGCTCATCAGACGCCTTGTTCCTTAGACGGGCACAAACACACAAACACCCCCCGTCTGTCTACCCTCCCCCCCTTTTAGAGGGGGTCTCAGAGCCCAGGAACAGCAGATCTGGCTGGAACGTGATTTTGCTGCAGCAGAACAGGTTCTGTTTCCACACCGGTCACAACCAGCTCTTTGTTTACTTGTCTGAGTCAAGGGTTATAAAGAGAGCACTTATCTCTTCAAGCCATCCTTGTTAAAGAAAATTCATTCAAGAACTGATGCGGTTACAAAGTGTTCAAAATGTAAACAAGAACAAATATCTCCAGCCATCTTTTCCCTGTGATTTAGCTGTAAAACTTGTTTTCAGACCGATTCAGCTCTTTTAACAAGAGGAACATTCTTAGAAACAAGTCATGAGTGAGAGCACTCGTAAGCAGAACTCACATTTTCTTTGAGCCACCTCTAGTCGGATGTTGCAGTGGCAGAGTGGAGCCGTACCACTGCAGGGGCAGAAACTGCCCTTCCAGGAGCATTCAGTTAAGGTTTTTCAATTCTCTCCAGTTTATCCCCATTGCCCCTCGTCCCATCCCCACAAGCCTTTATGAACAGCCCCTCCCCAGCTTTCCTGCAGCCCCTTCAGGTAATGACGCTGCTCTAAGGTCTCCTCGGAGCCTTCTCTTCTCCAGCCTGAACAACCCCAACTCTCTCAGCCTGGCCTCATACAGGAGGTTTTAACGCCCTCAAATCATTAAAATTAGGCAGGGGACTCATTCCCCATGGCTTAACTGCAACAATCTGCAAGAAAAGTCAGTGATTTACCTGTGGAATTCCTTAGGGGAGAGTGAGAGCTTCCAAAGGTCACGGCCCTGGACTTTGTGTCACTCAGCAATAAAGCTCAGTGCGGTATGTTGTAAAACAGCACATCAGGAATATAACCCTTGCCTTCAAACAATATTTACCGGGATGCTGGTCAAAGCAAGAATAATCAGACAGACTTCACAGATAGCGCCTGAGGCAGCGGGAACCGCATTGTACAAGAAAGAGGCAAAGTGGCAACACACAGCAGATTAGAGAGTTCCTGGTTGATAGCAAAGCTGAAAATCCACCATCATTCTCCGTACTCCCGGCTTTGGGGTGCACAGGCACCAGCGGGTCATAGACCTGGTGTGCAGCGACCAACCAGAGCTCCCGACTCGTACAGAAAGCTGGTAAGCAGCACAATTTGCCCGTGTGGAATTCGGAATGACAAAGACAACTGACAGTGTTCTGGTGTACAACAGCAGAGCTTAAGGATCCCACGGAAAAAGGCCGTCTAAGATGATGCATTTTCAGAGAGATCCCACCGGTACCACCAGGGCTGCAAGGCTGTAGATTCTTCTCTGTAAGGATCTTTCCTCACATGCATTTATTTGGAAGAAGCATGCGAGGCTTGCAGGACAATAAACATAATCCAAACTCGTCCTTTTCCACGGTGAGATGGGGTATTTCAGACTATGTGCACGCATGATTCCAGTCTCACAGAACTTCTCAGACTCTTCCATTTTCCCCTCCAACCAGGTTAGCAGTGGGACCAGGTTGTCAACCAGCTTCTAACAGAAAGACAGATATAAAGGACAGTCACCTTCTCTCCCTGAGCTTGTCTGGCTTCAAGAAAATAAATACACTCATAATGGCATTTCTGCTCCCAAAGGACAAATCTTAGTTTAATTACACAAATCCTATGGAGAGCTTGAAAAACTCTCTATATGCACTCTGTACGTCAAATACACCAAACCATAAGTGTCCTAAGATAGTCTGCACCTAATCCTCAAGCCTTACATCTGAAGTTGGGACCTGTAGATGCTGTTTAGTATCCTGGGGGTATTATAGAAAACCCTAAAAAAACCCCCTAAAAACTAATTAGCACTTGTTTGCTGTGCTGTAAGAGAGAAGATCCTCAGTGTTGCTGATAGAGTTGTACTTAATTTATAGTGATGGACATTCTAAACACCAACAGCAACTAATCAGCTTTGTTCTAACTTGAACTACAAGCCATGGGAATGTGGGCGATGCTTCAAACACAACAAAATAATCTACAAAGAGCAATGTTGTAAAGAAGCTTCACCGATCCTTCCGAGTCTGGAATTCTACAGGGAGTTGAATGCATGCAACAATAAAACTAGCACATCAGATCCCTTCTGCCCCACCACCCAGTCCCCTCATCGCAGTCCTGCTCATGTGAGATGTGCTGAGGATTTGGGCTGAGGCATCTCTTAAGCAAAGGGTACAGCTTTTTGCCCTTTAGACGAAGTCAGAGTAGAGGCGAGAGTAAAAATCTGCTTTGTATGTCAAAATAGTTAAGTCTTGGATTAAACCTGCAATCCGCAGGTCTCGGAGCCGATGTACCACACGCCCGTGACCTATTGCTCTCCAGATCTCCTGCCCATTTCTCAGATCAGCACCGGGGGCCATTCTCCCAACAGGAATTCCTGTCAGAGCACAGCACTCCTCTAGAGAATAATAAGCAACTACAACTCCCCAAGAAACAGCCACTTCCCTCGAGTGTTTGCTTCGTGACCTGCCTCCCTGTGGAGCAATATTTTAACCGTTGATTGTCCCTCCCTGTCCCCCGACTCCCGTCGTTGGCCAAGCCCTGGCTTTAGCAAGCTTCAGGGTAAGTTGCTCTTAACAGATCTTCCTGTTCACACTTTCTTCACCGCTCCTGCAGCATTCCGGCGCAGCTAAAAGAGGACTCGGATGTGTCAAGCAGGGCAGGGACACCGGCTTACAGACAGAGCTATTCCGAGATGAGGCTCTCAGGCAGACAGATCTGAAGCTGTTCCCGTTTGCTCTTCGCTCTCTGAGTTTAAGTAGTGCTTCAATTCTGTATTTGCATTGCGTATCGCTAGAAAGGCTCGATTTCCACGCCACACACTTATGTGGAGCCCAAGCACTTCCCAACCTTTAATACTCTCTCCAGTAAGCCTGGAAATAATGCTGCCTCTTTGTTCTCAGGTAATTTGCTCAAGGACTGTGCGGAAAGCCTAAAGGAAGGACTCGCGCATCGCAGTCACAGCACTGCCCCTCCGCTCACCTTCCATCTGTACAGAAAAGCGATACTCTCTCCTTCGTTCTGGATATTGTTCCGAGCACAGCACAATAACTCTAACACTGAAGCACAACAGAAGGGATAAGAAAGAAGGAGTGGAGCCTACAGGCTGCAATTCCCAACCGGCACCTGGAGGCACAAATTGCAACACAACTCAGGACAGTATTCCTATCAACAGGCACATAAACTCTTTCTGAATCCATCAGCTCACGAAAGCCGCTGCAAATACGCATCAGTGCTATCTGAGTACAGAGAGACTGATGTAGTTCTCCATTTCCACGTTTCTTGCCCAGTCTGAGTCCTTTGCCTCACGCTCCCAAGGGCTGATAAAACCTCACTGATGCACACAAAGAAAGAAGCATCGCTGAGAGCAGATTTAAGCTGACGCCTTTCGAGAGGTAACGATTAAAATGTCTCCCACATTATGAAAGATGAACTACAACAGTACGCTTAGTAGTTACTGGAGTACTAGTACTAAGTGCTCTACTAATCCGGGTTGCCCAGCGAGGCAGTGGGTGCCCCACCCCTGAGGACACTCAAGGCCAGGTTGGATGGGACTCTGAGCAACCGGGTCTGGTTAAAGGTGTCCCCGCTCCTGCGGGGGGGTTGGACTGGATAACCTGAAAAGCTCCTTTCCAACTCAAAGCACTCCATGACTGGAGCTTTAATTTCAATTTGGAATTCCTTAGTTCCTCCAGATAGTTAATTTTAATTTTTTTATTATTATTTTTAACAGTGCTTCTTTTAGGTTATATTGAAGTTTGATTTCCTTTTTTTTAGGAAAAAAGCTGATGCTCCAAAGCTTTTCTGCAGTGAAACACTCTGCGGTTCAGAGCATACCCTAATCTATCATGCAATTAACTTACTTAGGATCTTTGCCATCCTCCTTGGAAATTGATGGAAAAGTAATTAACAACGGATGCTCACTTACAGCTACTAAAAGCTGTCAGCATGATCAACAGCCTGTAAAGAATGGAAGTGCTTCTGGGTACGCAGCAGCAACGATACAAACAGAGATCACTGCTTTGCTGGCAGAAAAAATTGTGCTGTACAGGCAATAAAATCCATGGCATCTGGTAGCCTACCTGATCTTTGGCCATGGCTGAGACCACTAAGACAGCAGCCAGTAAGTTATTCCTAGTTCTGGTTTGCACAGTGTGTGAATCCTGACCCCGCTGGGGGTTCTCAGACCTACAGAGGTATCAAACAGCCCAGGCTCAGGCTGGTTATCCAAGCCATCCTTGGTCAGTGATTTGCAGGGATGAAGAGACGCTCGCTGCTGGTCTCTGGACCAGCCCCGCGGCTCGTTGCAGGGCAGGCAGAACCGCCAACAGCGCCTTCACCACAAAGAAGGAGAAAGGCAAGGTAAAGATTTCAACACTGTTAACTCAGCCCCGGAGTCAGAGGAGTGTGCAAGAGAGCCTTCCAGCTGCATCAGGCTACAGGACACCCACAACAGGTTTCAGGGAGGCTTTTTATCCCTTCTTTATAATTAGCATTAAATTAATCACCTTTCACTAACCACCTCCCCCTCGCTTAACTTGAAGAGGTAGAATATTGACATCTAAAGCACTGACACCAGGGCATTCGGCTCTCTTCTGCCTTACCAAAATGAGATTAGGCAGTGAAAATTAAAAGTAAGCTCTCCTGCTGCCATGTACTTGCAGCAGAATGTACTTCTCCATTAACTCTTCTTATACTTTTTTCACTTTTTCTATTCCCATCTCCAAGACTGTGAACATTAAAGCCAGACAAAGAATGACACTGTTGCTTTCTGCGAGTCAGATATCTGCCAGGAGCAGAAAACCACCATCGGCGTTGGGCTGGCAGAACTTCCCAGGGAGCTCCTTAAGAAAACATCGCTCTATTTTATTTTGCTAAAACCTTTCTTCCTAATTATGTAAAACAGAAAGGAAGTCTAACTGCAAAACAGCAACCCTTTCAGATTCAGGATTGCCAAAGTCAATACATTTGGGAAGGGTTTACAGTCAGCAAGACGTGCTTTCCCGGGGCTGGAGAAAAGCCCCGAGCCGTTTCGCCCAGGAGTAACTGTGCTCCATCCGGCCGGGCGCACCCAAACCACCACCCGGCTGGAGACAGATTTGAGCCCAAAAGAAAGTCCAAACGAAGCAGTTGCGTTTGGAAGAAGAGTGACATCACTCAGCAGTAACTTTCTCAATGTTACCCATCAGCGACGCGTGTTAGAGCATCCACCGGCGATGTTCTCCTGCTCTCCCCAAACAACGCAAGTGCAGACACAAGAGATTGTACGGAAAGCACAGCTAAATGCAAGGAAAATGAGGGGTTAAATTCTGCTGTTTCTTTTGGGGGAGGAGAGGAAGGATAATGCAAGTGCTCCAAACCATTTTAGTCTGGATGGATTTTGGGACTGCTTTACAGCCCACTGGAACCAGCCGGCAGCGTCGCTTGGCTCCAGGGGGACGAGCCACTACAAACACCCAGAGAGACACTGAGCAAACCTGCAGAGAAACTAAAACATGCCACAAAGCAGAGCTGCCTGCCATGCCGGGGACTGTCCAGGCTTTGCAGCCACGTTCTGTAGCCACTTCCAGTTCGCAAGAGCCAAGGGAAGGCTCCAGGCGAGCTCAGGCCAAGGGGAAGCATGGAGACGGGCTGGATCCACACCACGGATAAAGGGATGAGCACAAAGGTGCTTTCACAGCCCTTGGCGAGTTAGTGCAACGTCTGCTCGTGCTCTTTGCAGGCTCCCAAGGTATCTCACATCACTCCCCAGTGTTGCAGGTACTCAGCCACTCTCCGCAGGCGGGAGGTCGGGCTGCAGGACAGCCCAGCAGCACCCGCAACACCCCAGCAACGAGGATGACACAAACCAAGTGTCCCAAGCAGTTTTACCTGATTTTCTCCAACTCCACCAAGAAGTCCATGCTGCCCTTGGCCACCTGGAGCCCTCCCAGTGATCAGCCGCACCCAAGGGACATTGTCCCCACCAAAAGCCGCTGATGGACCCAGCCAGGGCCACGCCTGCAGCCCCCCAGCACAGCCTCCAGCTCCCCTCTGCGCTAAGGAAGAAAGGGCTGCGAGCCCCGTATGTTCTCAGAACTGCAGCATTTGTGTGGGTTTTGGAAGACCAGGTCCAGAACACCAATTCCAGTGATTCTCAAGGCCTGTTTTATCCAGCAGTCGATTGCAGAGCGGGCAGAGCCCTGATCTGAGCAAGCACAGCGGGGTCTTTATGGCCCCAGACACAAGAAACCCGCACATAAAGCTCTTGGAGCCCACTAAAGCTCCACTACGCTGCCTGAAAAAGCCATGCATGTCAAATCATAGAATGGTATGGGTTGGAAGGGACCTTAAAGATCATCTAGTTCCAACCCCCCTGCCATGGGCAGGGACACCTCCCACTTCCCAACACAAACCATACCAAGAAATCAGGGCATGCTCAAAGTTAAGAGCTGAGGTTTAATCTCACACCAAATTACAGTGTATAACACTATAACCCATCTCGATAATTGTCTTTATCACTCCAGCAACAGAAAATTAACTATCTAGTCTGAGTAAAATCTCACCCTCCCCTGCTCTAACTGGCTCTTTAGCTAAGATACAGACCATAAACTCTCATCAAAAGAGCATCCAGTTCAAGTAATACTTAACCTTCACTGCTGCTCTTGCATTTTGTCAGGTGTTTGACCACTGGAATTGCAGGTTCAACGTATTCCCTTGAGAATGAAGATAAGTTTTACTTCTCCCAGTTGATGGCACATATATGCAAATCAATTATCACTATTTTGTGTCAACTGCTCCATAACTGAAAGCTGTTACTGCGCTTTTGTCTATTTAGTCTGTCAGCGCGAGCAACAGAGAAAGCTAAGTCAGCGTGGATGCTAACGGCTTAGTGAGAGAGCAGGGGATGCTTTTTCTCAGCTGCTTGGATTCAAAGCACAACATTAAACTAATCCCTACAGCCTTTTTGACTTCTACTGAATGCGGAGAAGGTGCCCAATGGTTTAATTTCATAGGTTTCATTTCATAAGTATGTGAAGTAGTCTGATATGGAGACTGTACACACATAGCTCACATTCGAGAGATATGTAAAACTGTGTATTCTCTCCCGCCGGGTCTCGGAGCCAGCAGGATGGAAGCCAACAGTGATTCAGGAATTATTTACCCACAGAGCTAATAGGAGCCCATGCCTCTCAGACGCGTGTGTTAGCACAGGCACACTTCCACGCTGTCAGCGTTGCAGGGGTTTTGGAGGAGAAGCTGTTCAAATCCTGCTAACAGCAACAAAGCTACTGCAGGACCGTTTGCACTCAACTATGTAAAGTCGCCCTTATCAGATAAGGTCATGCTAAAAATAATTCTACAGTTATAGGGGTCCAAAGACCTGAAGAATCTTCTGTCTCATCCATAATTGCTGCATTGCAAAGACTGATTTGTCTTTTAGGTCGTGGTCTAATTTTAAAGGTCATGGTCCAGCCAACATCGTTGAAATATGACCCATTGCCATTTTTGTCCTTTCATAGAATCATAAAATGGTTTGGGTTGGAAAGGACCTTAAAGATTATCCAGTTCCAACCCCCTGCCATGGGGGGGGCACCTTTCTAAGTGTTTTTCTTTTTGTCAGCTACGACGTACATGCTGTTTTCACACAGAAAGGGGTTGAGGTGATGGGGAATGCAGATCCAACCCTTATTCTTGAATGCAGAGGAGGGGATGCAATTCTGCTGGGTGGGAGCAGCAGCAACATCAGCCGAATTACCCAACACCCCAGTTCTGGAGGCCACGGACATGGCCAGTCCCGTGCTGGGAAGGGGCTGCCAAACTCAAGTCACAGCAGGCAGACTGCCGAAGCTTGCAGGCAGGAACGATTTAGGCTTAATGTACATTGGCAGCAGATGCTGATGAAAACCATTTTTCCCCTCAACAGATCTAATCACGAGTGCCCTCAGTCAAGTAAGGTCCCAAACCTCACTACCTGCACCTCATTTCTCAACACATAATCAGCTAGCAGTTCATTACGCGTTATAGAAAGTTGCATGCAAACAAGATGCCTCCCCGCAGTTAACTTATTCCTAAATCATTATCCTCAGTGCAATTACTGCTAAAAAAACCCCATTTCTGTAGCTGTTTTAAGCTCTGCCAAAAATAGTTTGAGCAGCATTTAAAATTAGCTTCACTTTGTGTGTGTGTGTATGCATGTATATTATGTGTGTATACGTATACACGTATAAAATGAACTCTTTTTGCAGGTCTTCCATTTCCTTAACCCCACTGAAAGTTCCCAATTCCATTATGTAAGCCTAGAAATTCTTCATACCTGAAGGAGCGAATAAAATGCTGGTGCCACCTCCTGTCCTTTGTATCCTCAGGGTCTGCAGGATGAACGTATGGAGATAATGGAGAGAAAGTAGCTGAATAAGTTTGTAAGAAAAGATCATGCTCTAGGAAAAAAACATTTACACATCGGTATTTAAAGGGCAATAATTACCATCAGATGTTATTTGAGGTTTACAGACACTGACATCAAGTTGTAGTTATTTGATGAGTGGATGGACGACACCACAGCACTGTGGGACAGTTTGGGAAGCTGAGTGCTCCAGGTGACGGCGTTCCCGTGGGGACTGGGATTGTGCAGCAGTACATCATAAATCGGAAGGAGGAAGATTTTGATTGAACATTAGGAAGAAATGCTTTGCTGTGCGGGTGGGGAGGCCCTGGCCCAGGCTGCCCAGAGCAGCGGTGGCTGCCCCATCCCTGGAGGGGTTCAAGGCCAGGTTGGATGGGGCTCGGAGCCCCTGATCCAGTGGGAGGTGTCCCTGCCTGTGGTAGGGGGGTTGGAAATGGATGGGCTTTGAGGTCCCTTCAACCCAAACCATTCTGTGGTTCTAGGAATATTATGGATGTAAAACTGCAACAAAGCAGATGACATTTATAAACAACACTCATTACAAAAGCAGTACGACGGGTCTAAAACCTAACGCCTTCTATATTAGTCCTGTTACAGAATGCAGCAATTTTAATGCTAAAGAGCTAATCATTTGGAGCAAATATGTCCAAGCTGTATCACTTCTTATTGAAACTATCATTTAAAACTAGTTTTAACACTTTACTAAAGAACATAAATCACCAGGCTCTGAAAGAGGAAGTGCAATTATCCGAATAGTGTTGCTTCCAATCAGTTAGCAATAAAAACGTGTCAAGGCTATTAAAATGATAAACACTATATCATTTCATTTTTTATCTCACCAGGAAGCATTAAAAATGAATGACAAAAATGCAAAGCAGCCTTTAGACGTTGCAACAAACCTCATTGTGTTGGCAGTGAGAGCAAGGCGAGTAGATTGATACTCACTATAACTCAAGTGCATTCTCTCAAACAACTTAAAATGACCAAATTCATTCCAAATGCAAGCAGGCACAACTTTTTGTTGTTTTTTAAATCCAAGTTCCTATCACTCCAGTGTCGGCACGAGCTTGGCACTGCACAGCTACCCTTTCCTAAGCTCAGCAGTTTGTAGCAGACAGCATTTCCATGCAGTCACACACAGCTGAGTTTCCCCACCCATTTATCTACAAATCTCAAGTAGATACAAAAAGCTTGAGGCGCTCTCATCAACTTAGGTATTCCTTCCTACTCTTCCATTCCCTGTGCCCATGCAATTTAGATCACATCCTGTGGAACTGTAGAGGGACACAAGCAAAAGCCTTATTGCTCCTTTTCCCCAATTAGCACCTAAGTTGTCTTCCCAACCTCTTTTTCCACTCTCCCCTCCAGTTTCTTCTGCAGTTTAACAGCTTTCAGGTCTCACTGTTGGGAAGTTACAGACTTGTGCCCATAACCCCAAGTGTTTTTCCAAGCGGTGTTCCCAACAAGCTTTTGATGGGGAGGGAAGAAAAAAAGCAGAGAACACCACAAGAGAACTTCAGAACGCAGCTTTTGTGAACTTTGATCAATGCCGAGGGGAAGGGAGCTTGAACCTGAGTCATTATGCTGGCACAAAGCTTTATCGTTTGTTCTAGCAAGCTTCATACAGCGAAACACTCAGGAGTGTCTGTACACAAAATCATTTCTGTTTCATTCTTCGTGCATGTTGATATCAACCTTCAGGAGGGCCTGTAACTGAATAACAGATTTCAGCAAAACACAAGGTTTTAGACTTACAATTTGAAGAAATTACTGTCACAGCCTTCCACCTACAATGCACTCACCTTCAGACGATGTCATGTGGATGAGGGAGATGGCTCCTCTCAGGTGTGCAAAATACAGTCTCAAATTGTACCCTGCCGTACATCCCCTTCCAGCTCACTACCGCCAATTTCACCTCCTGAATTCAGTCGGATGACTAATGGCAAGGACACTCAGTATTTCCTCTTCCCAAAGGCTGTTATATTTTGGCGTGCATGGTGGTCAGAGTCCATTTAACTGACAGATCCACTTTTAAGTCTTCCTTTCCCAGTGGGATAATTTTCCAGGTCGATCTCTTGTTATATGTGACACTGTCACCTTGGCTTTGACAAGAAAGTTTATTAGACTTTGCACAGTGCATGCACAGTGGGCATTAAAGCACTCGGCTCATCCTTCCTCATCAGCATACTCCACTAAAAGCAGCATCCTCCCCATACATCAGGCTACTCCAGGTAGCTGTGCGAGGGAAAAGAGCACGGCCAAATTTAACTGCTAGTATTTCAGGCCATATGGCTCAGCATCCCCATTTCCTTTGGCTCAGCTCTTGTCATCATAGTGTTTTGGCAACTGGAGTTAAGAACACAAGAGACACTTGTAAAAAAAACCCAAAAACAAACAGTCCAGGAGTACCAAATTCCCGGGGAGGGAAGGGAGAAACAGAAGATTTTAAAAATTAATCAGTGATCAGATGGAGGGAGATACCAAAATCTGCAGACCCCTGGACCATAATCTTCAGTTCATAAGGAAGTATTCTGATTATCTCAATTTCTGGTATATTAGGCATGGCTGGGCAGCCTGCTCTTTTAGTGGGAGTAGCAAGAGAACTATCTTCTTCAAATGAATCATAGAGACTCAGAATCATTACGGTTGGAGAAGACCTCTAAGCTCATTCAGTTCAACACCACCATGACTGCTAAACATGTCTCAAAGTGCCACAACCGCATGCTTTTTGAAGCCCTCCAGTGATGGAGACTCCACCACTGCCCTGGGCAGCCTCTTCCTATGCTTCACCACTCTGTCAGTAAAGAATTTTTTTTCCTAATATCTAATCTAAACCCACCCAGGCGCAACTTGAGGCCATATCCTCTCATCCTATCACTTGTTACTCAGGAGAAGAGACCAACACTCACCTTGCTACAACCTCCTTTCAGGGAGCTGCAGAGAGTGAGGAGGTCTCCCCTCAGCCACTCCTGAATGAGAATTAAGCAAACATACACTAACATAACAATTCTGTCATTTATTAAAGCTACATTCTCTGCCAGCCCTGGTGGAGGTAACACACCATATGAGCTGACACAACAATCTACTTCCAGTGCTAATCTTCCTCCCTTCATTCTGTGCTTGAAAGGAAAACGCATGAATGACCTCCACAGTCCTTAAAAAAAAGCTCAAATATGTTTATTTTGGCACAATTTAAAAATATACAAATACATTAAATATCAGGGTTCATTGAAGCCAATTTTTTAAAATATATAGGTATGTATCATAATTTTGAAGGGAGATGGAAACCAAAACACCACATTATATATTTAACTCGACAGTGCAAACAAAGGAGAAACTGTTTAGATCAGGAGTCCACTACATCAGACAGCAAGAACAAAAGCTGACTGGTTTCTGAAACACACAAAAAAATAGTAAAAATATCTGCTGCATTTCAAAGAGTTTTCAAGGGTTGGGAAGAGTATGAGGAGGGGAAAAGAGAGGTTATCATTGAGAAAAACTTGACTGCACAGAAGTCAGAGCATTAGATTCGTGACATTAAGTTACAATACGCACTTGAGGATAAGAGAGGGTTCAGACAGTACAATGAAAGGAATGAGCCTCCAATGATTTGGGTAGAAAGAATATATTAGCAACTAAGCGACACAAGAATGCACTATCACGGACAGGTTCGCAAGCAGAAACTCCCTGCTTTCAAAGGTGCAGTTTCTTGGCATGATTTGCATAGTTACTCATTTTCTTTAGCAGTCAGGAAAATACTGAGGAATTAAGTTCAGGAAAAACCTATGACCTCCAGACATAATTTCTACCCGTGGAAAAATCACAGCAGCACAAAGACAAAGAGACATCAAAATGACAGAAACGAACCTGCCTCCTCCTGAACTTGGAACACAGGAACTATAAAGCACATTTCATATTGAAAGCTGAAAGATTTCAAAATGGCAGTCTGCTGTCTTTAGGTTTTCCCAATAGAACAAAAGTTATCTTTCTATCACAATGATAAATAAAATCTTAAGTGTCTCCATACAGCAGTTCAGGCTTTGTTTTGGCACAGGGGCCTCTTACGATTTGTTCTTTATCTCAGATCTTTAGCTTGTTTGGATGCTACAAGAGATCTCATTACCTCGTGAGAAGAGGAAAAAGGAAACATAACTGCACTGAAGCTTACATAAACCCAGGTCTATTCAGTGAGATAAGTATAGCTCCTCCCGTCTCAGTTCTCATCTTTTAGCTTTGAATGAGCTTTTAACTATGGAGAACAGGGAATGTGGATCACAAGGTTTGGACTCTCCATATGGGTGTCACGTCAGCTCAAGACAGTTATGCTCACATATTCCCAAAAAAGAGAACCGACTGTTCCAGTTTATGTTCATGCCAGTGGATGCTGATGAAGAGCTTCCAAGCAGTCTATTTTAGGAGCACAGACCCATAATGGAATGCCAGCTGAACCAAACCAGGCAATAGCAACGCAGGTAGGTGGGAACACACAAGCTGCATAGTTATAGTTTCACATATGGTGACAGTGACACTTCAACCAATCTAGCAACCTCAGTTTTTTCACTTACTTACCAGTCACCCACTCTTATGCCCGTTCCGCTGTGCCCAGTATGGGTTCACGTGGCAACAGAGTCAACCATGCCAGGAAAAAAATAGGTAAAGGATAACTGAGCCCCCAAAAAAGATTTTACAGCTACTTTCATTTCCTGACCAAGTGACTTCTCTGCCACAGAGCTGGCATCAGATGGGCAAGAACGGGCATCTGAGAGTGGGGGCTATTTAGGTTGGCACTTTCAACATGGAAATCCTTGTTGAGGTCTGTCATAAGGTGCTGGCCTGCAGATGTCAGGCATGTTAACAAAGGGCTTGATGAAAGAAACCCATTATTGCATTAGCAGAAATACTCCTGACCTCTCCAGTTCATCCCGATACACACTGACATGTCTAACGGATGCACAGCTGCCCTGAAGGAATCCTGGTTTCCCTTCAGCTGCTGCTTTAAGGGAAGGCAGCTCGCACAAACACTCATTGCAGGGCAGACATAGCAGCCTATCAGCTGCTCTTTATCCAAGGACTGAGCTAAAGTCAGTTGGAAAAGCTTCCCAACAAATTCCCACACTTAAGATTGGACCCTTACTGACCACAGCCTTAAAAAGCACCAAGAACAACAGTATCTGGATAGTGGGTCTATAACCACAGTTAAAAACCATGGTCAGCTATGTCATAGGCTGAAGAGGATGCTCCAGGAGAGACATTTTTTTTTTTTGCTTTAGAAGGATACTGCATGGTAAGTTTTGTTGTATTGTCCTAAATGTTAGAGCTGTGGCACTTAGTGTAAGCGTTTACAAGAGGGTCGTACAAACAAGTCCACATCCTGGAGTGATCCCAGTATTTTCTATCCGCCTGCAGCACTGAGACGTTCAGCTCTGGGGACACAGAACACATCATGACACAGGAAGGACTTCTTGCCAAAGCTGAAAGTGTACCAAAGAAAGGCAGATTCTTTAAAGACTTTAAACACAGCATCTGTAGGACACAGACGAACCCACAGAGCTGGAATAGTGCATTTAGAGATCACCAAAGCAGTTAACTGAACTGGATGCAGCCTGTCATCAGTATCTTTGCATTGGTTCATTCCTCTGTTAACATTTGGCACAAACCCTTTGACACAGTAATTTGGCTTCCATTTAGGTCAGCTCCGTGCAAAGTTTTCCTGGCACTTCACTGTGTTCAGAAAGTTTCTTCGACATCGTGTACACTTACAAAGTCCTCAGTCAAGAATGAAGGCTAAACATTGCTGACCCTGGTTTCGGAAGAAGAGATCATAGCAGCAGATGTAGACGTCACTAGTGACCGTTCTCGTCTGACATATCGTGGCTTCCGAACTGAAATAGTGGGCATAGAAACATCATTAGCACCTGCTGTTTAAGCATGCCTTTAAGTCATAACACCATATGCCATCCAACAACTCCCAAGCGACCAAAGTCACTCTGAACCTTAAAAAAAACCCCAAAATCGAACAACAAAACCCCTGCATAGAGCTCATAGAGTAAAAGTCCACAAATAAACTTTTAAAACAAGCCTCTAATGGTCTACTAAATAAGGTCCTCTTTGCAAACTGGCATTTCCATTATTTCTAAGTGTTTACAGTATGTGTAGCTTTCCATTTTCAGCCCCACAAAACAACCCCATAACTCTTCTCTCTTTTTAACAGACATATAAATTAAGGTAAGGAAACTAAGACTTTTCACAAGCAGCACTGGCTGTCAGCTTAACACCAAGACCCAGAGCAAGCTTGGAACAAATTTAAAATGTTTAAAAGTTAAAGACTGCATTAATAACAATTAAATTTTAATTATACCATCTTGTTTAAAAAGGCCTATGCACATATGAAAAGTGAGACCAGAAATCTTGCTAAGCTTAGAAGGCCATTATTTCTTAAGTTTTTAGAAGATTTGGTCTGTCTGACTTTTAAGTCACCAGAAGTTCTATCATTGTCTTGAAAGTAGATGGATATCTACTGCTATTTCCAAGTAGCAGCACAAATTTAGAGGCCCACCAAAAAGCAAGCTTTTACTCTTGGATTACCCAGATCTGGTCTAAACCAGTGAATTGCAGTATTAAATTCTCAGTAATATTTATAGGTTGAAATTATGAGAAACAGGGGAGGAAAAGTGATTAGATGAAGTCTTCCAAGAAATAAATTTCTCTCTGAATTTCACATGTATTAAAAACCCACCTTGCCAAAAAAAAGCAAATGTACAAACACCCCCTAGACCACATACAAACAAAACTATATTCCAAGCAGTTTCTGTTACTTGTTTCAAGAAGCTGAAAAGCTTCAAATCGGCAAGCCCAAAAATGAGCCAGTCTGGCATTCTCAAGAAAATTCCAATGCTGGAAATAGGTCCCAGCCTGAATAATTTATTTTTGAGCCCTTATGAAGAAATATCGCATCTACATAGATGACTTCGCTATTAGGAGAGAGAAGTCGAAGATCTATTTTAGGAGCTGTCAAAGATCTATTTTAACACAAAGTACTCCATCAATACTGTATGCTTACATTAATTAAAGCAATAAATCCTATGTAAAAGGTCTACTAGACAGATTTAATTGGATTTCTGTCCCCTCAACATATTCCACAGTCCTAGACCAGGCTTTACAGGTAATTGTTTTGACTTGCTGTGTGTTCTTAGCATATCCACTTTGAGACCGTCTGCCTGCTTTTCAATAATGAGACGCATAAAAGGGAAGCCAACAGGTGAAATATTTGTAGCAGCATGGCCCAGAGAACAGTTCCTCACCTGAAGAAGCTGGGGGAGGTATCATGGATGCCTGCACAACAGAAGAATGATCACGTCAAACAAAGCTGCTTTTCTCTTCAGTCTTTCATTAAAACAAATACAGGAACTTTATAGGGTTCCAATAATATTTACACACAGTCTTTCTTGGAGAAAGTTACTCAATAGAACCCATGTGGTCAGTATTCATCTTTCACTACTTTCTCCAGTTTGGGCAAAGGACCCCAAGACTTCTTTTACTTTTATTTCAGTCTCTCATACAACAGATCAAGTAGCTGCCTAATGAACTGTTAAAACTAAGTTATCATTTACTCGATTTTTTGTGCTTGCTTTTTCCTATTGGAAGGAAAGAATTTACTTACTGTTTCACTAGGCTGGAGAACAGATGCTAAAAGAGAGAAAGAGAGAGACACTAACCATCATTAATCTAGAAGGCCAGAACTGCTAGTTTCTTAAAAATACACACATGACACAGAATAGTTCTATTGTTAAAAAATAGTTTTGTCACAAAGACTACCAAAGCAGATCAGCACATTCAGAAATCCCATTAGTAGAGATAAAGGGTTGCAAAGGTCTCCGAGAATGACTTATTTTGCTTTCAGAGAAGGTAGCCCCAGCAGTGTCTCTTTAATACAAGGCAGCTTCAATAGGAAAAATGAGCCTCTTTGAGTCAACCACCAGAAAAAGGCAGTACAAATAGAAAACAATTGAGCACTGAAAGATGCAGTCCTTTTATACAGGAGGCTGCTGTCTTTATGGGCCACATGATAATCATCATCCAGACAGAATGAAAGCTAACATGCTAATAAGCCAGAGAAACGTTTCTAATGCTTCTCCTTCAAAGGAAGACATCAACACTATAGCCTGCTGGACCAGAGTGAACTATCAGTGTGAAATGTGGAAGCCTGATCGCTGTCACTGAAGCCTCAGAAACCTGGTGTCCTGCCAGCTTAGAAACATCATAGCACAACACCTCTCGACCCATTTAAGATCTGAAGGAGTCTTCTTGTACTAACAAAATCAACTCGAAGACTCAGGCAAAAGCAGTCTAAATGTTACAATATGGCAGTTGTGATTAGGATATTTGCCGTTCCTGAGGCACTGATCAACTTAGGTAGAAGTTTAGGTAGCTTCTGTTGTGTACTTTTACATTAAATGATACCAGAGACTGGAAATCTGACATTCCATGAAGTTACTATACCTAGATACAACATTCTACACCAAACAACAGAATTTTATCACTCCACCCACCTCTTCTTTCTCTCTTTTTAAGTTTATTTCTATTGTGACAATCTAGCTGGAGCTCAGTCCTATAAGACATGAATGAAAATAACAGGTGCGCTAAACAAATAGACCTCCTAACCAGTGAACAGCTTGCTTTCAACAGAAGGAGCTCTAACACAGCAAATGCTGTGCTAGAGGTAGTGATGGGTATCCTTCAAAGTGATTGCATTGAGGGGGTAAGACAGAGTTTCATATTTTGCTCAGCACCTCCCAGAAACTGAAGACCAGTAAGATGTGGACACAGAACAACTTCACAGAAACTGAAGTACCTCAAAGAGCCACATGTCTACATAAAGCCTTAGCACCCTACAGCCAAGCAAATCCCAGGTGTTCCTCCCCTAGCTTTTCTGGAATCGCTTTGGCATGAAGTCAGGTCACTGAATTTTAATCACATGGCTCCATTTCTCAGCAACAGGAACAGCAGAAAAAGAATACGATTCATTATAAAAGGAAAAGCTAAGGGGTGTTTGCTTTTAAAAATCGTAATCCAGCAGGTAGCTCTTCCAAGCTGCAGTAAATCCTGCATTTAGAGGGCAAACACAGTTGAAGGAGTAGTGCAATAATGAGGAGCCTCAAATTCCATTTCCTTTCTCCTGCTGCCGACACCTCCATGGTAAGTACACTGCCCTTTAGTATTACAGTTCCCTTCTCTCTAAACCAAGAATGAACAATAACTACTTTTTGTAAGGCTTTATAAATGTCTGGCATTTCATGTACCAAAATAAACAAGTATTATTAAGTTCTATAAAAATGCCCTCTGAGCAAAAAGCGCTGACTGATTTGTTTTTTCCCTTTTTGAAATCAGATACATAATATTTAGTGACAACTGCCATCAGGTATTGTACTCTGGCAAATCTATGAAAGCTACAAAAGAACAATAGCTGGGTTGACGAGAGGTACTGTGAAATATGCAGCTACACACGCTTAGTCTGAAAGCAGACATCCTCTGCGCTGCCATGAGAACGTGATATCATAAACACACAGCAGGAGGAAGCCGTTCATGAGTTTGCATTGCTTTGGATGATCAAAAGAGATCAGAGCACCTACGCAAGTAAGAACACTGACATGAAGAAACTAAAAAGGTTTTAAATCAAGAAACTGAGCAAAGGGCAAAATTTTAGCGATTAAGTAGACAATTAGAGTTATTTTACCTTTGTTTCTTCTGTAGAAAACATTAGGAAGTTTATTGGCACGTTTGAGGTAGAAGAAAGAAGCAACAGACAGAATCAGGAATAAACTGATGAAAAACGTCCCTAAGATGAGAGAGGCTGCCACTTCTGGGCCCCCTGCACAAAAAAAAAAAATATATATATAAGAAAAAGAGAGAAAAGACTATTATTCACCTGAAATTTCTTCTAATAGAGGGTTAAACAAAAGATAAAGAACAACTTCCTGATACTTATAGGTGAAAAAACAGTGGATTGTTGCTTTTTTTTTTTTTTAGTAGACAGACCTCACTGAAACATTTGCAATGATCTTTCAATACTCATTCTGTTATACAAACAACTCCAACCCCACCTGCTAAATGTCAGGACAGCCTTAATCTCTACTTCCTTGAACATAGCCACAAATTTTTAATCCATCGTTCAGTTTCTTATAAAACTTTCAAAACTATTGCTGGGAGGCACTCAACATTCATATTGTTCCTTTTATTCTTTAAATGAAGTCTCCTAAAGACATGAGTCATCGACAGACAATACGTACCACTGGTACAGTACACCCAGCATTATGTTTTCCATAAGTGACTGATAAAGAAACCATACGAAGGAGGCAATTAGCAAAACGTGCCCTCCTTTGACTTTATTTCACTTTCTCTGCCTCAAAAAAAACGCTCTGCATATTTATTCTACTATTTTATTTATTTAAGATTATGATCCCAAAGAGCAAGTCTTTTAAGAAGCAAAAGTTATTTATAATCTTATTGCAGACAAACTAAGACAACAGATCTCTTGACAAACTCTGCTTGAGAAGTCCACATTCTGAAGAGCAACAGCTACTTCAGGTCAAGTACACACACAGGACAAATGTTAGCGAGGGATCAGCAGCACCCAAATTTGCCACGGCTGCTTAGCTTTTCTTTAAGAGCACCAATGATAAGCACTCACTCTGTAAGTAAATCACTTCATTTGGCATTCTGTCTCTTGCTGAAGCATATAATGCTGCCATCCAAATATTCTCAACTTGTATTATTCTTACAAATATTTTTAGGAGATTTAACAGAAATGACTGGGCAGCAGTGATAAAAACAACCTATAGAAAGGCTAACCAAGACGTGACAGAAGTGTAACTGCCTCAGCCCTAAAAACTCAAAAATCTTGCAGCATAAAGTTCAAAACTCACATTATGGCATTTCATAAATAACCTGCTCGACCTGCACCAGAAAATCACTTCAAGATCACCAGGACAAGATGAAAGAACCATTCAGGAAAATATGGTTACCTCTAAATTCAACTCCATGGCTGATAAAAGAATCATGTTGAGAACAAGACAGAAAGTAAAAGTGGCCACTATCTTTAGAATAAAACTTACACTACAGAAAAACATATTTTACAACTTGTCTCAAACACTGTGTCATGAAGATATTGGTATGCAGTAAACAATCACAAAGCCTGCACCCAACAGCTCTTTCAATTTACTCACCTATGTTCTGTATGAAAGGAGTTACAGTGCTTATATTCATTTGGAAATTCATTGCTCTGATACCAGCTGTAACAAAAAAGAATTTTTTAAAGTAAAATCTGACAAAACCTGCAGGTTTATTGAAAGTCTTGGTAAAATGCTGTCATACTTCTTAGTAATTACTTGAAATTGCATCATAATCCTGATTTCTCCCATGAAAAACTTATTCTTAAGATCATTTCTAAGAAAATTAAAAAAAGGAAGCAAACATCACCATAATTGGTCCAAAAGGAAAATAATTCACTGCTGCATTCCCCAGAAACTTAGATCAAGTTTACCTCTTTCATTAAAAAATTTATAAGGAATTGAAGGGTTCTCACCTCTCAGACAAAGCACATGTACAAAATTATTCTAGCCTTCCTAATACAGATTTTTCAAGGAACATGTACAGCCTGAGCTATTTTGTGCTCCTGAGACAGCCCTACCAAACTCCCACAGTAAATGCCTTTTACTTGCAGCAGGGATAAAAGCACCCACAAAATTCGGTATTCATTATAGGTGTGATACAGGTCCTACTCTAAGTAAAATAATTTTGATATTTAGAACTTTTATTTTAAGGACCTTACATTGGTCAAAATTATATTTTTTTAAGGTCACATTTGGTTTCACAGACTGGAGACTCTAATACATAAAGAGATTTTGATTTCACATACACACAGAGACTCTAGGGTGGTTCCACAGCAGTTTGCACTAAAATTTCCAAGTTTCCATAGGTTTGTTGCATGTTCAAAAGCTCAGTTATATTAGGACTTTGGAAAAGGTTGAAGTTTTACAAGGGAGGGAAATAAAACATGCAACATTTGACGTCCTCTTGAACAGTTTTTACTGTTGTGGACCATGCATGCAGGAAGAGATTTCAATATGAAAAAGCACTCATTAAAACAAAGAGACGGTAAATGACTCACTATTTCTGCATTCTGTCAGATTGTAAACAGAAGAAACAGGAAGGGTTTCATTTTTGCATTTAATGCAGCTACTACTACCATCCTCATTCCATCGTCTGTAACAACCTGTACAAGAATAAGACGTACAGAGGTTTGAAAACAACAAAAGCAACCCTGGACAAATTTCCTCATCTTCAGAAAGAGGCAGAGGCAACAGAAATTCCCTCTTACATACCTCTCTTGCTTCCTACTATATGTCAAGAGGTTTCATTTCCAAGTGTTTATTCCAGAAAAAATGATTTTTCAAGGACTAAGAAGAAGAAAGAGTTACAAGCTAACAACTCCCAGAGAGTAATTTCAACATTGCTCCATTCACTGCTTCACACAATTTAGTTTTAAGAAAAAAAACTAATTTTTTAAGTGTCAAACAACCCGTAACTACCCCCAACAATACTAAAACAGAAGCAGAATTTTACTGCCTATTTTCAGAGGTCATCAACTATCCAAACAAAATGTAATGTCATTTTAATTTACAGTATTGAAAACAGAAATAGGCAGTGACAAAGATGTTAAAAACTAGAAAGAGTGTGCTTGGATTAAAAAAGATACTGGCATCCCTACAGTCAATCACTTGAAGCACAGCAAGCTAAAAATACAGATACTGTCATAATAGAGTCTTTTTCCGATGCCTCAGTCCTCTCAAGTATTGTACTATATCTGTTTCACTTTAAGAAGAAGCCAAGCCTCTTTAAACTACTCTGTGACAGATGGCGAGTGTTTTATATCAGTCACCCTACCATGCAGGCTGTAAACTGATTAAACTTTCATCTTGGCCTGTGTCTTTGATGTTCAAATCTCTCAATTTATGTTTAAATGCACATAGTGCTTTGTCTTTGTTACGAAAAAAAAAAAAAGTTAGGGCACATCTTCAATAACAACTCCATTTAATACAATAAAGCTGTGGTGGTTTCACTTGAGGCTTAGACTTGAGACATGAAGATTAGAAGGATATTCCTACTGGATCGTATTACAGCCTGCACTTAAAGGAAGTAAACTTACTGTGCTGGCTACAATCCAGTCCTATAGCGCCATGAGCCAAACTGGTATCAATTATCCCATAAAGCAAACCATTAGTAAGGTGCTGATTTGGAAACAGCTCTGCTGCTATGTTTCCCTTTGAGAGAAGCAGCACATTTGATGCCCAAAGTAATAAATTACATCTGACATTTAATCTAAACACAAACAGACTCAATATAAGGGCAAAGACTTCTTATAGCAATAGGAAGGAAACATCAAAGCATCCATCTGACACCAAAGATATTGGTAGATTATCAGTTTACAGTAAGATTTAAGAGAACACAATCCCATAATTTGGAGACAATTGTTTATAGCATAACTAAGATCATTTAGAAGCAGAAGTAAACGCATTCAATGAAGCAACAGTTGGAAAAGCTAATGAAGCAGTGGAAATAAGTAGGCTTAAAATGCTTTAACAAGTGTCACAAGGAAATGACTGCACCCAGAAGTAGACCTCTATTTTTAAGTCACTAATTGTCTTGTTAGTGCAGGCTCTGAAGCCATTAGCTTGCTTTTACTTTCAGATTTTAAATAAAATGGCATAAAAAAAAAAGACCACTCTTCTGCTCCTGTCAGGAGGTTGACAAAATAAGTTTTTAACTTTATTGAGAAGAAAACACCTCTGCATATGTGGCACAAGGAAGAGCGAGGCATTCTGCGCTAACAAGACAATATGGGAATTATTCCTTAGATACATATTACAGCATTTTGGCTTTTTATGCTCGTTACATGAGCTTTTAGGGCTCTTAAACATTTACAATAGCTCTTACATAATCCAACCGCAAACTAAATAAAAAAAAAGATAAAAAAATAACCTTAATAAGAGTTGTCTATTCTCCTTACCATGCAAGAAAAACATTTGCGAGTCATAGGAAGCATTACCTTGTGTTCATAGAGGAAAAATATACGTGTACATGCACTGATTATTTGGTTTTCACTCCCCAATAAATCAGGCATTGCATTTTGGTGTTAACTGTCAAAAACAATCTGGAATTTTATTAAATGACACACTATACCTGGACTGCACTGGTTGGTTACTGGACAGGAACTGTTTGAATCCAACATATCCACACAACATTCTGTTTCTGAAACCTAGGAATAGAAACTACATTACATTTTGCACAGTTCTTAAGTCTACTAAAATGCTTCAACAAAAAAGAAAATCTACAGAAAACAGAGGAATAAGTGGTTATTGCAGTTAAAACTGGCTGTAACTTTTTCTTTTTTGCATCAAGCAGCCCTACAAGGAGAGAAACATAGAATGGTTTTGGTTGGAAAAGACCTTTAGTATCATCACGTCCAACCATTGATCCAGCCCTGCTAAGTCGGTCACTGGACCGCGTTCCCAAGTACAGCATCTACTCGTCTTTTAAAGACCTCCAAGGATGGTGACTTAACACAAGCTAGAGGCATCATCAAGCTGATTTTGACCTGGCAGATGCTACCGAAACTAACACTTGGAGAACAAATGCAGACTCTGCTGTTAAGAAAGCCTCAAAACCTGTTTTAGAACTATACTTGCTAAATTTGTGGCTAAATTTGAAGCAGAGTTCAGAGGGGGAGGTATACTTCCCACTGCCTCTCACAAGCGCCCTAACAGATTTGCTCAGAAGCACTATTGGCAAAATGACTGGCTAAAACCAGTTTTCACGGAATGCCCATATTGCAAGTGATGATAACATCTACATTCAACAAAGTAACCCACTAGAACTACAAAAGCTTCCTCCTTCAACATTAATATAAAAGAGTAACTTCTCATTTCCTGAAGGCACATTGTTTATTTTTATTTTTGTTTGTTTATATAAAAGCCAGTTTCAAAATTATTTAAAAATTACAACAAACGGTGACATATGCTTAGAGATAAACAGTTCTTTTGATAGGTATTAGTAACATCCCATATAGACTTAGGAATATCCATTCTCTCAGTCTGTACAAGAAAAATAAGCCACAAAACTCCTGTGTCTTTTAAAGTTGTGCAGGTACATTCCCCTAAAGAATATTGGGTGTCAAATCACTCTTAAAAAGAGATGGAGTATTCTCAGTTAAAAGCAACAAGATCTATACTCAGTCGTGTAAGTAACTCAAATGCACCCAACTTGTAACAGACAGTATTATTCATCTAATCACCAAAACCCATCAAATCCAGGGGTGACAAAGATCAAAACTATCAGGAGAACTGGTTGCGACTGTCAAAACTAAAATTAGCAGGCTGACTTCACACTGTGTGTGCATCACGGGGAGGCAGACTACAAGAAAGAGCCAGAAGATCTATAGATAAGAAGCTTAGGACCAGTTTCTTTAAAAGTTTTGTTGATCGAACTCTTCTGCAAGCAGAATTTTACACCGTGATCTTTTTCTGTGACTTGAAGCAGCATTTGCTTCAGAGCTTCTCAGTCATTTGAAAAGCTAATTTTTGGGTATCCGTGGTTTAGACTGTAGTTAAACTGGCAAGTAGCTTGGAAAGTAGGGGGTTGATCATCAGGGCGCTTTTTCCACATGGTGTGAGGCATTACCTGTTGCATCCCTGCTTGCCTAGAAGCACACGACTAGGAAGAATTCAATGCTTTAACAGGCAATCAGCCCTGGTAGCAAATTTACCCACTGTAAAAAATTTCAGTTAACAACTGCTAGCGGTATAGGTAATTTCTGTTGAATTAGAAAGCCTTCAATGAACTGCAACGTGAGTGGAAAATGATCCATCCTTCTTTTTTTATAATTCCTATAGCATGACAAAAACCATGAAGTACCTACCAAACTTTCAGTAGATTTGCTGGCAACTTCTGCTACGAGTCTAGTTAAGAGAAGGACATACGGCATCTCCATGCCCAGCAAAAACACAGGTCTAAAGATCAAGGAAAGAAATTAGAATGCCTTATTAATGACAGAGAAGTTATGCTTTCCCTTTGTTAAGGAACTTGTGCCAACACATTTCTTTTATTTGAATGCAAAGACCTTTAAATTAAATATGCTGAGGTGGGAATGACTTACCTTGCTTCGAGATACAAATTTGAGACACTCAGAATTCTCCCTCCAGCTGCAGAGGGGCAGGTTCCAGGCTGTGGCAGACTGTGGTTGCTAAGAAACAAGGAGCCTTATCAGTCTGCTCCAAACTGGGCCATGCAGAGACTATTCCACACCCAGGATCTAAAAATCAATGTGATTGCTACAGAACGGCTACCGCCTGGCACCGCCACTGATAAGCCTCCCCACAGTGTCAGGCTCCTCTGGCTGCAGCATTGAATGGTGATGGATTTGTTTCAGGACAGAGAGCACACACACTTTGGAAAGGCAATACTGTGATTAATTTCTCTCATGACAGCACAGTCATGAAGCATTAATGAAGTCTGTCTGTTAATAAGTAGTATTTCTCAATTGCCTAAGAACAGACCTTCTTAATGCAGAACAGAGTATCGTGTGTAGTCTGCTACCAGCCTTGCTTTTATGCCCCCTTCCTTTTCTTTTGCCATGTAACTCCACATATAAGTTAAAGAAAGCCAAATGTCTTACATTAAATTGTTCGGATAATCTAAAAGGTGCTACATCATGCCTGACCTGCATTGTTCAGACACTCCTTATGTCAATATTATAATACCTGCCTGCCTATTCTTTAGTCAATATAACATTGGAAGCCACACTCAGTTCTCAGAGCCACTCTACCTGCAGCCTGGTAGCGTTAGGAAAACAGTCTTTCCTACTATAAATAAAACATGGGGAGAGACAAGGTCCTCTAACCACAGCTTAGTAAGAGGAAAGTGTCTGAAAGAAAACATTCAGCTGTAGAGGAAAACTCCTCTAGTGACTCATTTCACAAACTGAATTGTTACTATTTTTGAAAACTCCAGTGGATGAGCTTTAAAACTACTGCAAAGTATGTATCATGAACCTTGGCACGTTGTTTTTCTGAAGAACAAAATCATTGAGCGATTCCTGTGATTAATTTCTGTTCAGTTTTTTAAATAACTTGCACATAGCCTGTTGCCTCAACTTCAAAATAAGATTAGTTCAGCCTGGTGGGAAAACTTATTATCCCCAGTTATCAGCTGAAAGCTCCAAGATCAAGGACTGAAAAGCTTGAAAACCAAACTCCAGCCTTGCTGCTACAACTAATTTTTACAGTTAATGAGGACTGGGGCAGAGCAGGAAAAGCTTGCACTGTCACAATACCTTCCAATTAAAGCATAACAGTGGATGTCAAGCAGCCAACGTCCATGCAGCATCCACAATTTCATCAGTTCACACTTACATATACATAAGTGAAGTGACACCTACACTAGAAGGAAAAACAGTCAGCGCACTATGTGTGTGATGCCAGCTGACAAACACCAAGGCAGCACCTGATTAGCCTTGCTGTTGGCAATGTGGATTACAGGAACCAAGGAAACTAAGCAGCAAGGAGCCTTTCTACACACAAGCATTCTCCAGACTGAGATACTACGAGCTAGGTATCTTCAGGAATGGTACTGCCATCACATCCTGGAGGGAGAATTAAGATGGATTATGGCAGTTGACAGAACTGCTGGAAGGTGATGGCAGGGAAAATATAGCTTTGGGAATTTTACATGTGGATGGAAAGATACATTTCTGATCTGCAGCTAAGCTGATAAATTGCTGACTAAAAAGCTTTAATGTTATTTTAAATCTCATCACCAATACCTGAGGTGATGAGAGGCCTCAAAGGCAAACACCTGTTTTAACAAAAAAGTGAGGTCATCTTAGAAGAGGAAAGGAGACACCTTTCTGGAGCGTAGTACATTCCCACAACACCCAACTGAGAGCTTTGATGGGAATTTGCCTCTTGCACATGTTTGAGCAGAGCAGAAGCTACTTATGACTCAGTAAAGGATTGCTGATGCAGGCATTGCACTTACCTAGTTTGACAGAGAGCTTTCCACTTGTCTGTGACAGCATAAGTACTTATGCAAAAACTATGAATAATTCTGGTCTAGATCACATTGGTTACAGCTTTAATTTGCACATTTAATCTTTTAAAAAGAGGGGTTTTTTTTCTTTTAATGCCTCTCCAGTGCAGCAAAAGTCAAGTAACACATAGGGGTTTTCAAGGCAATCCAGCAGAGTCTAACGTTAAAACAATCCTCAGGGTGTTCACAGGGCAGCGATGGATGGATTTTAAACAAACACATACAGAGAGTTGCCTTATTACCCACCAGGTTTCTACAATCTATCGTGAGAAATAAGATACTGCTTCTTGGCTGAGGTATACTTCATCTGAAGAAAATAATAAGAGTTGGTAAAGACATTTGCTGATTCATTGATTCATTGTCTTAGATGCTTTGAACAGATTTTAGTCAGTACCTGATTATTACAGTATCTGCAAACACTAAGAAAATGCAGATGAAAAAGGCATTTGTTTAAATAAGTATACTCTTGTTATCTAGAAAAATATTTATTTTCAGGAACAAGTCACACTAAACAAGAAACCATTTGTGAAAGTAGCTGCTTCCAAGTGCCCAACTCTCCTCTTTGTGAATGCAAATAGCTACACAGCATAAGATCAATATTGGTTGTATTTCCATTCCCAAAATAAACGAAGATACTAATCAACCACACTGTTGCATTTATGGACAGATATTTGTTCACAGCCACTAGTGACTCTAACAAACTAGAGCATCTGCCCTGCAGCTTTTCCAGTAGAAATAGGACACTAGATCTATTTGCTCTTAAATCATCAGCCAATATTTTTTATTTCTCTGAGAGAGAAGCAATATCTAAGCTTTTTATTTATTTATTTATTGGTGTTGCTTGGTTGTTTTCCGTTTGAGCTAGTTTTAACTGCAGGAAAAGGAAAACAGAAGAACAAGCTGCTTTACAACTTCCAAACATATGAGATGCAAATTGATTAAATATAACACACACTTTATTCTGGGTCCCAGAACCACATCCTGCTGGATTCTCTATCAGCCAGTAAGAATGATAAGTCTATTAACATAATATATAACTAACAGCTGTCTGAATGAAACAGAAATTCAAGCCATGAAGTTAACAGTAGATACCTACTCTTTATTTTAGGGTAATGCCCATGAAAGATATTAGACAGATGTAGGCATCTATAGTCTTTATGTGTAATAATATAAAAGACACAGACAGTGTTCCTAAAGGTTGTGCCACAGCTCAGCAGGGCTGGAAAGAGCTCGTGACTTCTAAGTCAAAGAATAAATCAAGTCCAAACAAAGCAAGAACCTCAAGCAGGGATTTGTACTGCTAATTGCTCTCCCTGTACAAAACCACAGAAGTAACACAACTCATTTTACTGCTTTCCAGCCACAAGTCAATCAAAACCATTCTACTGCCAACCTGAACAATATTTTACACCATAATTTTAACTTTAGAAAGGAAAAAGCCTGAGTCTCCAAGATATTCAGTTCACATGAATACCAACCATGCCTCTGAAGGAGGTAGCTGAAGCTTTAGTTTTTAAATTAAGTACGTGAATTTGATCGTTCCATGTTTGGCAGCATTTTCGCTCTGGATTAGGGAGGGGGAAGATAATGTCATGCACAAACTGAAGCCCAAATTTGAAAGTATTTATGCTTGAGATGCCAACACAGTTTGGAGAACACAGACATTTTAATTAAAACAAGTATTTCACACCAGAGTTCTGCAGTTGAAAACAAATCGCAAGTCACTGTCAACTTGGATCTCAAGTGCCACAATACACATAAGCTAAACACATCGAGATTCACTACGGGAATTCTTTCTCTTGTTGTTTTTAAAAAAGAACACAAACAATTCATAAACACTAAAAGCTAGAAGACTTTTTCCTCCCACTCTTGGAAGCAAGTATGCTTTAATTCATCTTTATGTCTACATTATCTACACATTGGTTGTGTATCTAATACTCTATTTTACTATCATTATCTTTCTTGCTTGAAGTCTTGCTGGAGGACTGTTGGAGCAAGGTAAGCTACTCAGGTACACGGAAAAAGATGGCAGTAAAAGGAAACCTTGCCTAAACTTCAAGTGTTTTCATACATCTCTCTGCAGAAACTATAGCACATTTATTCCCCTGCCAAAGGCTTCGTAATTCTTGAATTAGTCCCTATAAAACAGTGACACCAGAAAAGTCAATATTTCAGTCTTACAAATGAGACATGTAAAGGCCTAAGCCCTCACTTACCAGCTCCTTCAGAGGCACGCACTAGAACACAGCATCTTCCTCAGATAACACTGAGTGCTTGTGGTATGTGGTTTACTGCTAATTTCTCATTATGCTGCAACAGTTTCACAATAAACCTGCACGGCAGAAGAACAGATAAGGGTTGTGATTAGAACAATCTTTTATAAAGCTGAAGAAGGACTTGTTTTTCCAGCTTTCTTAACACGCACCCATGAAAACCACTGCTACCCTGACACCAAAATGATTATGCAATAAGCCAACAATTAAAAATACACACCTCCTGTTCAAGACAATAAAGATATCTACTTTCAGCTAGGCTTTGTTCCAAAAGCAGTTTCGTACCTGGAACGTGCCTACAGCAAACACCAGTTAATACCAACATTTACTGTTGGTCAGTCAACAGAAATTTGGCAATAGCACATTTTGCTGTTACAACAGTCATTGCAGCCTCAAAAACTGAGAGCAGAAATGCATATTGGGGCAATTCAGTTGCCAATAGTACAGCTATAG
Source organism: Cuculus canorus (assembly GCF_017976375.1). NCBI lineage: Eukaryota > Metazoa > Chordata > Aves > Cuculiformes > Cuculidae > Cuculus > Cuculus canorus. The sequence goes on along the minus strand of NC_071421.1, from coordinate 1,134,213 downwards.
GCTTTGTTTTGGAAACACAACATAAGCATGGCCTGTTTAGGGTTCCCCCACCCCCCCAGCAAAGAGTGCAATAGAAGTCTGTATTATAGAGAATCATATAATCCATTGGTTGGAAAAGACCCTGAAGATTGAATCCAGCCATATCTGTCCACTACTAAACCATATTCCTGAGCACCTCATCTACCTGTCCTTTAAGTATCTCCAGGAATGGTGACTCAACCACTGCCCTGGGCAGCTGTGCCAGTGCCCAATACCCCTTTCGATGAAGACATTTTTCCTGATATCCAATTTAAACTTCCCCAGTGCAACTTAGGACCAGTTCCTCTTGTCTTATCACTTGTTACTTAGGAGAAGAGACCATCGCCCACCTCGCTACAACCTCCTTTCAGGGAGCTGTAGAGAGCAACAAGGTCTCACCTCAACCCACATTTCTGCAAGCTAAAGAACCCAGCTCCCTCAGCCACCTTTCATAAAGTCTGCATTCCACCAACACTGGATCTGTGGTCATGCCAACCCCATTGCTTGGTAAATCATAGAATGGGTTGGAAAGGACCTTGAAACCCATCCAGTGCACACACAGCCCACCACCATGGGCAGGGACACCTCCCACTGGATCAGCTTGCCCCAAGCCCCATCCAACCTGGTCTTGAACCCCTCTGGGGATGGGGCAGCCACCACTGCTCTGGGCAACACGAGCCAGGGCCTCCCCACGCTCATCGTGAAGCATTACTTCGTAATGTTCGATCCAAACCTCCCCATTCCAATTTAAAGCCATTCCCCCTCATCCTATCCCTGCCCTCCCTGATCCAGAGCCCCTCCCCAGCTGTCCTGGAGCCCCTTTCAGTACTGGAAGCTGCTCTGAGGTCTCCCTTCTCTTCTCCTGACTGAACAATCCCAGCTCTTTCAGCCTGTCCTCATAGTAGAGATGCTCCAGATCTCAGATCATCTCTGCAGCCTCCGCTGGATTTGCTCTAACATATCCACGTCCTTCTTATGCTGAGGATTCCAGAAGTGGACACAGGGCTGCAGGTGGGGTGTCTCCCTGCTGGCCACGCTGCTGGTGCCCGGCCGAAGGAGGCCGCTCGGGGCCCCCATCCTCTCCCCACATCCCCTTCTCCTCGCTCCCTAAACAACAGAGCAACGCCCCATGGTCGCCGCCTCCCTTAGGGTTCCCCGTTCTCCTTCCTCCCCTCCCTCCACGCCGCATCCTCACCTGAACAAGCCGGCGGCACCGGCTGCAGGTTCCCTTTCGTACCCCCCGCCCTCAGGCGGTGCCCTGCCCGCTCCTTCGCTCGGCACCCTGGGAGTTGTAGTTCTCTACCTCCCAGCCCGCCCTTAAGTTGCCCGAAAGGCGCGTACACGATGGACTACAACTCCCACCAGTCCTCGCGCTGCGACCTACCTGTGCCCTCCTCCCCGCAGGTAAACCCCCTCCCTTGGGCTTCTCCCGCAGCGTGTTTTCTTCGCCGCTGTGCCGCGCGCGGTGCCTTCTGGGAAATGGAGTCCCGCGTCCGTAGGCGGCCTGAGGAAGAGCCTGGCTCTTGGACTACAACTCCCGGCGAGCCTTGCGCGGATGAGGCCATCTTAGGCGTTGCTTGGCGACGCGGACGCCCCGGGAAGAAGCGCGAAGCCGCTGCCGGGAGGCGAAGGCCCTTTCTCCCCTCCCCAGGGACATCATGATGAAAGGACTAATTATATCATTAAGAAGGGCCGGGATAGGGGGCACGAGGAGGCCACGGCGCGTCTGGACTCTTCCCAAGGCCTTACAAGAGTCTTCTGGTATGGCCTGGCAGCGACTCCCTGACAGGAGTGAGATTTCAAGGGAAGAAAGCACTGGGAAAGGCAGGGTGTCCAGCAGGAGGGCTCCCACCGCACGCCTGCCCGCCTCAGCACTCTGCCACCATCGCGCCTCAGCCCATTTAATAGCTGAAATGCACCGGAAAAGGCAGGATCTCTTGGCAACCCCAGTGCTTGGGAAGGGTGGGACGGTAAAAGCTGCCCTTCTGATCTGAAATCTACATCTTCGATCTGAAATCAGTGCCTTCGATCCAAAACTCTGTGCCTTCAATCCAGAAATCTGTGCCTTCGATCCAAAAGTCTGTGCCTTCAGTCCTAAATCTGCACCTTCGATCCAAACATCTGCCCCGTTGTGCTGCAGAAGTTATCTTGCTCCTGAAGGAGTGATCTAAAACCCATTCCAAGTTTGAGATGTCAGTACATTTCTAGTGGAAAGTGTCTCTCCCCATGACAGGAGGGTTAGATTTGGATGATCTTTAAGGTCCGTTCCAACCCAAATCGTTTTATGATTATAGACAGTGCCAAGTGCCATTTGGGTAAAGATATCAGTGCTATAGAATGGACTTTTTTTAATAAAAGATTTTGATATATTTAAATTCTTTGGGTTTATCCAGTACACTTTGCTAAAGAGTTGAAAACGGGGAAGCAGGTGGTCAGACTTGTTTGATTTCAGCTCTTTGTCCCAGCAACACAGAGTAGCTGCAGCATTGAAACTGCAAGTGAATAGTTATCATTGGTTTCATTTGTGGTTACACTGAACCTCCAGAGATGTATAATTCGCACATTAGCAGAGCAGTTAAAATGATGCTCAAATACCTTTGTACCCAGTGAGTTACTGGATGCAAAAAAGCACATAAAATTATACTATGACAGAGTATTTTGTTTTAAAAGCACTGCTTTTTCTCAATATCCAATTCATTCTTCTCGTCAAAGATTAAGCCTTCTACCTTTTATTCTGTTTGCTGGGTATAAAACTTAGAATGACTTCATTGCCAGGAAAAGAACTTCTTGTCTTTTCTTAGCTGTGCATTGTGGTTTGCATTACTTTGTAAATGTGTCACTTGAAATTTGTTCTGCAGCTTTGTAAGCCTTTTGTGATCCCACCCCAGCCTTCTATCACCATTCACAAAATAGGACACTTGGCTGAATACATAGTGGTACAGATACTGGAATTTTTCTGGCCCAGCAGATTCAATGTATGTAAGAGGCTGCGATTTAAATCCTGTGAATAGTTTAGAAAGGTAAAAATTGTGAGGTTTGAATTTAAGGTCAACAAACACCTTAATTTATGAGGCAGAAAAATGTTCTGCACATGCACAGACAGCTAGGGTTCTGGTGTGTTTCCCTCCCACCCCCCATAACTCAGAGAGCAGCATTGCTGTGCAATAAAATTGCTGAAAAAGAATTGTACATGCTGGCAAAACAAATGAATACACTAAATATCTGTGTTTCTGACTGGTCCCATAGTTATTGCCACTGCAGCACTAAAGTGCAGATGTTCAACACTAGGTTGCTGCTCAGAGCACATATTTCACCAGAATAAAAGAGTAAGTAAATGAATGGGACATACAGTTCAAACAGCTTTTTGCAGTGACTTTTGCAATCTGAGGGTGGAGGGAAAGTGGGAGGTTGTGGAAAGTTTCATTGTATAAAAGTGGAAGCTACTATGACAATTAACTGCAACCAAATACATGATGAATAAAATACTTTCCAAATGTGTCTACTGTACTTCAATAGTGCTTTTAAATTAATTCTCACTGATTGAATTATTCCATCCAGCTCTCTGTTGATTACTGTGTTCTCACACAAGTCCAGGCACCTCTTCAAAGTGATGTTGGCAGATGTAACTTTGCCGCGGTTTTAACTCTTTAACGTTGTTTTGAATGCTTGACACAAAAGGTGTCAAAATTAACATTGCTTTGGTAGACAAAGAATTACAAATTGCTTCAAACTAAACAAAACAACTATTATGGTGTATTGTGTGTTACTTTATGGAAAGATCTAATCTATCAACTCTATTGTCAGGCTGTGAGAAAGGAAAACAAAATACTATTTTAGATCATATTATCCATGTTCACTGTAGGGTATTTCCAGTAGACTGGGGTAACACGTAGGCACCTCCAAAAGTGTGTATAGCTGAGAGGAAACTGCACAGTTTCTGTTCTGTTTAGGAGGTACTTCAGCATCCTGCAAGTTGAAATCTAGCCTTGCTTTTGCAGTGGTTATATTAATTCAGTTTCTGCACTTGGCTTCCTGACTTGTATTTCTGCTCACAACTGCCACTGAAGTATTGTGTCATTTAGACTTCCCAATTTGTGGCTTTTGGTTGAAGCAGTTACCAAGATTTCCCCTGAGAGACAAAGCGAAAACACTCTCACTTTGCATGTTGCGTAGCAGCTCTGAAACAAAGCAGAAAATACAGGGCACAGTTATTCAGGCAATGATTTTCTTCAGAGAGATTTCTGCTCTATGCAAGAGCTGCTGTTACAGAGAGATGTTCTGTAAAGCTGCTAATGACACACTGGCAGGTAACTGGGTTCCTCTCATCCACAACAGAGATGATGACCAACTGCTTTCTGATATTGCTGTCCAAAAGGCTGCTTTGATAGACTTGGGGGGTGGGGATCAGACTACAGGTTATTGTAGGAAGCTGGAAGCCTCTGGGCATATTCTATTATATCTTTGGCCAATGGCATTTTTCAGCAAATACCATATCCTTAAGGAAAAAGCTTGGAATATTGACTCGCATGGAACATAACACCATCTGTGCTGATTCTGCCAAGTTTTCCCACCTCTGACCTACCTTACCTCTAATAAATTAAAGCGTCAGTTCTTAGATGCACTCCTTCCTATTCAAACTGCCCCAGATTAGTCACTATCTTTAATCTTCTACTCTGGAATTCTATCCACTAGTCTGTTGGCCCTGACAGCGCCTCTAGATGACACCATGTCAAACATCCAGGGTTCCTCTTCACTAAGCGAGTGCTGCTGATTTCATATTGACAGTTTCTAAGGTCTGCTTTTGATCAAAGAAGGAACAGGAAGGCTTCAGCCTTTTCTCTTTCAAATCAGTTTTAAATGATAAAAGTCTGCTGGTAGATTTGAATTCATATTAAGGAAAAGCTCGAAAGCTTTCTGTTTTTAAGAAGAACATACAAGTTATCTGTAAAATTGGTACCAGGACTCAAACATTGCAGACCAGATGGTAAATGATGCTCCCTTTCACAAGTACCTTGGCTCATCCTCTACCTTTCCTGGAAGATTACCTGGATGGCACACAGCAAGGCAGTCGAGCAGAAAGCTATTGCTTTTGAGCAGCTATGACCTACATAACAGAAGTAAAAACGTTAGTCGCCTTGTCAAGACAATCACTGCTAGCATTGACATAATTTTATGGTCTGCTAATCCACCGGCAATGTTTCTGTTAACTGAGGAAGCAGTCTTGATGTATTCCTGACACAAATAGCAACCCTTCAGGAGCGCTGTATTACCGAGGTAATTGGAGGGATCGAGGCAGTTTAACAGTTGTCATTCTGAGATTACTTAACTGTTAATTGAGAAATATGAAGAGGATTCCCTGACGACTCATTGTGTGATTTACGGGAATTAAAGACCATCTTGGGGAGCACCTTTCAGTCAAGGCAAAAGATGTTCCAAACATTATCCATTTGAACTAACACATATGGGGCTGTCTACTGCCACGCGTGATGGTGATGCTCCTATCGAGCAGGAGCCCATTGCTTAGGTTTTCTGCTCCTAATATGCCCTTTACTTCTTTCATTTGCTAATGTTTTTTGGGGAGAAGAAAGCAGGGAGGGGGAAATTCCAGACTGATTTTAATGGACAATTTGAAACTAATACAGAAGAATTCAAGTCCTTTCCCCCCCGCCCCAAGCTAGAACCTTCCTGCCTGTTCATTTCAGTGCCAACTTAAAAGCACCTTTCCATTTAAGGCTTTCATGATTCTGTGTTGAGATACCTGTGAAAAGTCAAGTTTGATCCTGAGAAAGAAAGAAGTAGCTAGAAAGAACAGAGGAGAAAAGCACTCGAGAACAAAAAACAAAAGCAGTTCAAGCAAATTTGATTATTAATGCATTGAAAAGTAAATTGTTCCTGTTTAAAAAATGCAAAAGCAAAAAGCAAACCCATCAGGGTCAGAAGCATAAGATATTGTCCCTGTTGACAGTAAACCTTCTTTCTGTTTGGAATACGGCAACCAATGCTCTATAACAATGTTTACAGTAAAAAGTACTGCCACGCTCTCGCTTGCAATTTACTGCTGCGCTTGTGGTTTCCACACCAGTGGAAAGTGAGGAGTTATTGTAAGCGCACGGCTTATCAGATAGCTAAATGGCTTTGTCTGTGCAATTACATTGCTCTTATTGTAGTACACAAGTACAGAATAAAAGCTTGAAAACTTCTGTTTTGTACAGTGCTTTTCAGCCTTCTCTGATTTTCTGTGTTTTTTTTTTTCTCTAATGGAGTGTAGAGTCCTTTATGAATAATTCCTGCACAGGAGAAAACACTTTTGTTTTTCTTAGCTAAATACTGATATGTAAATCCCTTAGAAGTTATTTACACATCCTCAGGTGTCTGCAAACCACAGATTAGGGACCACAGGCACAGCCAGTTGATTCTGCAAGGGGCAGTCATTATTACAGGTCCTTTTTTGTGTGGTTTAATCTGTTATTATTTTGCACGTATATGAGGAGTAGCAACCACCCCATTTCTAGAGCTCCCCGACCACTTCGGAGCACACAGAGATTTAATTCTGGTGTTTCCAAGCCAGCTACTCATTTGCATCAGATGTTTATGCAGGAGCTGCTGGTCGACAACAGCGTTGTGGCATGGAAATTAAAAATCTTTTAGGCTTCATCTAGAAGTTCATCATGCTGTGAGTTGCTCGTCGGCTTCATCTTTTGTAAGGAACTATAATTTCTGCTTAGAAATTTCAGACCACAAGTATTATATAGTTTAATCAGTCTGAATACCTATGTGTAACCGAAAGACCCAAACCTCCAAAGTAGGCTGTTGCATACTAAATACTAAATAAAATGTTGGCCTGGAAAAAAAAGAATTTATAAGAATTATCCAGGTACATAGTCTATAGAACTAAGCAATTTGTATAGATGAATGTAATACGGACTGAAAATTCTGTAGATTCCAGTGTATATAAACAAATTTCTCCCCCTCCTCTCCCAAGTATCTACTGATTCGTGACATAAGGAGAATCTAGGTTTCTGCTTAAACTATACCTGTGTGGACATGGAAGAGATTCATGGCAATTTATGATCGCTGTTAGCTAAACTTTTCTAGTTCCAGAAATCGTATTTTGCCAATCCTACAAGTGGTATAGACGCGTTTTTTTTCTCTCCATATGTTTTCACTCTGCCATAAAACAAAACAGTGCCTTCATATTCAAATATTTGCAAAGTATGCAAAGGTAGGGGTTGGGAAAACATAAATATTCATCATTCTTAATGACACATTTATTTCTGCATGTATAGGTGGAGGTAAATTTATCAAATATGATAATTATATGAATTACAGCTAATTAGGCTTAACTCTTGTTCAATTTCCATGCCTTTGCAAGCATTATCTATACCTTTCACTCAGGGAGAAGGAGACAGGTGGTGGGGAATCACTTTTGAGGCTCTTGCTGGGAGTATAAAGACTGAATATAAGCTATAAAAATATGTGTGAAAGTGTAGTAAAGTATTAATGTTTCCAGTAATATATAGCTTTAATTACTATCGCATTGAAAAGAGATTTTCAGTGATATATTGACTTCCATTTAAGTTTTATTAAAAAGTAAATTGCATTCTGCTTTGGCAGGATTTTTCATTTGGCTTGATAAGCACAAAAATCGATATCGGAGGGTATATTTAGCAGCCTGAAGAGATCAGCGCATTGCATAGCTGTCCCAAAACGTACTCCTTGCTGGCATGCATCCTGCTATAAAATCAGCTGGAATGAGCTTGTGAATGAATGAGCAGTGCCTGGGCAAGATGCACAGCAGTGGGTCTCACCGAGTTGAGGGCAGGAGCAAGAGCATAATATTCTTGAGCAATCAGAAGAATTGCTACTGCATTTTAAAAATAAAATGCCATCATTTCTGCAACCCCTGGAGTTTCTGGGGTTCGTTTGTTTGTTTGTTTTCCCCTTGGTGACTCATTAATTTACTGCTTTAGGGAGTAGTACTTATTAAAAAGATAAACATTAGTCTTAAGTGGAAGACTTGTGTTTACAAGTTCATTAGCTATTATCAGTGCGAAGGTAAGGATGAGCCTTTGGGGCAGAGGCTGTAGAAAGCCTGGGGGGTGATTCTTGTTCCATGGGCCAGGTTGGATGGGGCTTGGAGCCCCTGATCCAGTGGGACGTCCCTGCCCATGGCAAGGGGGTTGGAACTGGATGATCTTCAAGGTCCCTTCCAACCTAAACTATTCTATGATTCTATGGACCTTCCTAAAGACTTGACTGGATTTAGAAGCCCAGACATGCAGAAAATTTCCAGGAGGAAAGTAGCTCTGCAGCTCTAAGGACCCCTTTTTTAACTAGTTTGGGGAGTTGGATGCCCCATCCAACCTGGCCTCAAACACCTCCAGGGATGGGGCAGCCACAACTTCTCTGGGCAATCTGTGCCAGTGCCTCACTGCCTGCACAGGAAAACATTTCTTCCCAAGTTCTGAGCAATTATCAGAGCGGCACAACTCCAAAAGCTGTTCAGGAAATCTGCTCTACTCCCCTGAGGAACTGCTTTATCTGAACTGATGCAAACTCCTGGATTTTTTCTCACTGCCTTTTGCATTGTCCCAATTCAATGCATTCCTCTTTTATCAGAGCCTCTTTCACATCTGTGCTCTGTTCACAGGAGACTTAGTTGCTGAACCACAGAAAAATCAGCTCACAATTCAATCACAGATTTACTTGGTTGGAAAAGACCTTTCAGCTCACCAAATGTACCTGTGCGCTACTAAACCAGATCCCCTAGTACTTCATCTACTCATCTTGTAAACACCTCCAGGGATGGGGACTCAACCACCTCCCTGGGCAGCTCTGCCAGTGCCTTATAACCCTTTCAGCGAGGAATTTTTTCCTGGTGTCTATTCTGAACCTGCCCTGGTGCAGCGCAAGGCCGTTCCCTCTCATCCATCACTTGTCACTTGGGAGAGGAGCCCAGCACCCACCTCACTACAACCTCCTTTCAGGCAGTTGTAGGTAGTGACAAGGTCTCCCCTCGGCCCCCTTTTCTCCAGCTAAACAACCCCAGATCCCTCAGCCGCTCCTCGCAGGACTTGTTCTCCACCCAGAGCGAGTAGAAGGAGCACCGGAGTATCTTGGAGAGAACAACCTTGGCTCTTGGATTTCTCCAAAGGACCTGGGAGCAAAGTCAAGCAAAGCATAAATCGAGGCACAGCAAAACCTCAGCTCCCTCAGACCTTCGCAGCATTCAGGAGACGGATTGGTTTTGAAAAAAATAAATAAATAAATAAAAAATTACAGCACAGGAAGGAACAAGGAAAGAGATTTGCGCAACAGGATTTCCTGCCGGGAGGCTTCTGTCGCAGCCACCGACACCGGGTGATGTGGGGGCTCTCCTACTCAGAGGAGTGTGGAGGATGAGGCCGTTTATTAAGCTGTCCCCGGGGGTTACCTTCTCCCTTCCTCAGCGAGTAGTCGCTGCTTCATAAATGCCTTTCTCATCTCCAGGAAATTCGCTGCATACTTCCAAAGGCACACTGGCGGCTGCGGGGAGGAAGGAGGGCGGCAGCTTCTTGTAGTGCTTTCGTGAAAGAAGGTACCTCCTGTGGCACAGCAGCACCTGCCGCCAGCCTCGCACCCCTGTCGCTGCATCTCCATCACCAGCTCAGGGCCATTCTCTTTCAGCTATTCTCACAGCTGAAAGCTTAACAGAATCGGTCTAGAAGAAAGCTATTACCTCTTCCTACAAAAACTTCACTTTTGAGTTCCCAAACTCTCCCAGAAATTCAGCTTTAGGCTGTTGTCTTGAATAACAGGAGAAATCCATCGCTAGCTTTAAAACTTATATTTTTATTTGAATTAGCTCGGCTTATGGCAGGAGAGGCTTATGGAAAATAACCTGCTCCCTGGGTTTAGCAAGGCAATCACACCCTAGAATGGAAATTCTCTTTGAAGAGACAGTCCTGACAACCTCGTGCCATCTTCCCTAAGACTTTGCTGAGTGGCAACAGCTTCTGTAAAATAGAATTCACCACCAGCTCCCATCCCGCAGTTCACAGCCTGTCAGGGAAGACATTAGGGACATCAAAATTATAATTACAACTCACTTTCTTTGAGCTAATCTTCTGGCACTCGATTAGCACTCTCCTGTCTTCAGTTCATGAAAGCAAAAGACACAAAGGAAAGAAGAAAAAGCCCTTCCTAGCACTGGGCTTTCCTATTTATACTCCAATCCTCCCAAATTCCCACCTACTCGAGGCACACCTGCAGGAGCTTGCTGCTCACACCTCTGATCTGAAATGCTTTTAACTCTGTGCTTGGCTTATACTAAGCCAGAGATACCTCCTTCCCTTTCTTTTATTTAACAGCTACTAAATCTCTCATTCCATACCTCCAGTTTTCTGGAACCAGAAGCAAGAGATCATCTCCACATGCAGCAGTATTTAAATACTACTTTGTTCACAGTAAGTGCAAATAAATAAAATAAACAAAAAGAGTTCTATGAGTATCTGAATGCTGACAAAGTTTCTACGAGGAAAAGTAAGTAACTAAATCCAGGGAAAAGCATAAACAAGAATATGGCAAATCAATGTAATGCAATAAAAAATTCAAGGAATTCATCTGCCAGTTTATGAGAATAGACTAGACTAATAGTCGGAAGGGACCTACAATGATGATCTGGTCCAACTGCTTGAGCAATTCAAGACTGACCAAAAGTTAAAGCACGTTATTAAGTGCATTGTCCAAATGCCTTTTAAACACCCACAGGCTTGGGGTATCAACCACCTCCCCAGGAAGCCTGTTCAAGTGCTTGACCCCAATCTCAGGAAAGAAATGCTTCCTCATGTCCAGCCTAAACCACCCGTGGTGCAGCTTTGGACTGTTCCCATGTTAAATGTGTGTTTAACCCTTCAGAGAATGAGCGTTGGGAACCCAAAACCATAAACCAGTCTACTCCTCCTCTGCTACCATGGTATTCCTTCCCCATCACCTTGGGGCATGCAGAAATGAGGCAGCGCGTGTTTATCCAGGGCTGGAAAGCCAGAAGGGAACGTGCATCCTTGCAGACACGGGAAGTAAGCCGATGAACCAGCAATTTTCCAGACATCCACTCATGGCTGTAAAATCTCTCCTGTACAATATTAGCACAATATGGCACTTGTGATCACCCACTTGCTGGAGGCTACCGTGCTCAGAGTGACATCTGTAGGGCAACAGGACTTTAAAGCGCCTCGGCACGTAGGCGACAGTGTAGGTTTAAAGAGCTCTCTTACAACCAGACATATCTCGTCATAAACAGAAAAGCAGAACGAACTGAGTCATAGTTTTGTTTCCTGGGGGTGAGAGCTCTGGGGAGGTGAGCTGGGATCACAGTCTCTTTGAATTGAAGTGCTCCATACATAAAGGAATTTCCTAAACAATAGATGCTTGGATCGGGTTGTGTGTGATCTCCCAGCTTATGCATCGAACAGCTTTTCTTTCCTTTCTCTTTCACCGTAGATACTACAGGGACAAGACAAGGCTTTCTATGAGCCCTGTAGCTCACCACGAAGATAAAAACTACTGCACTCTCTCTGTTACTAACAATGAGACTAAGTGAGAATGTAGAATCTTAGAATGGTTTGGGTTGGAAGGGACCTCAAAGCCCATCCAGTTCCCTGCCATGGGCAGGGACACCTCCCACTGGATCAGGTTGCTCAAAGCCCCATCCAACCTGTCCTGGAACACCACAACTTCTCTGGGCAACGTCTCCCCACCCTGAGAGAAATAAATTTCTTCCTAGATCTCATCTCAATCTCCCCTCTTTCAGATGAAAACCCCTCATCCTATCCCTGCAATCTCTGACAAAGAGCCCCTCCCCAGCTTTCTTGTAGGCAGCCTTATAGCGACCTTCCAGTACCTGAAGGGGCTACAAGAAAGCTGGAGGGGGGCTGTTCACAAAGGCCTGTGGGGATGGGATGAGGGGCAATGGGGGTAAACTGGAGAGGGGCAGATTTAGACTGGACATAAGGAGGAATTTCTTCACTATGAGAGTGGGGAGGCACTGGAAGAGGTTGTCCAGGGAAGCTGTGGCTGCCCCATCCCTGGAGGGGTTCCAGGCCAGGTTGGATGGGGTTTGGAGCCCCTGATCCAGTGGGAGGTGTCCCTGCCCATGGCAAGGAAGTGAAACTGGATGGTCTTTAAGGTCCTTTCCAACCCAAACTATTCTGTGATTCTAAGTGTGTTTAAGGATGTTCCGTAGTTTAAAGAAAAAACATGGAGATGACCTGTGTCTTCTGTAAATGCTTCATCTATCTTCTCTACAGCGGCTCAGTTTGTAAGTGGTGCAGCACCATCTATCCCAGCGATCAGGCAACAAGATCTGATTTTTATGACACGGCAGTCTGTTTCCAGCACTATAATTCTCCCATCAGCTCAGCACTGTGACTGCACTACATTTGAAATGTGAAAGGAGCAGGCATTGTTGGGCGAGGAAGGCAGATCTATGTCATTCCAGCTGTCTCAAGAACGTTTAAAATAAACATGAATGATGCGCAAAATAAAAAGTAATAGCAAAAGAATGTTACACTATATTTTGTTGTAGAATTCTCACTTATAGAAAATAGCAAAAAAAAGGAAGAAATGGAAAGACAAATCTTCCTCCTGTTTGAGAAAGTGAAGTCTCGAGATTCCCACCTCCCTTTGGAGATGCCAGACCTGTCAGTATTTAGCGTTCCTTCTGTAAAGAGAGTGCAGTGAAGTAAACGGGAACAGTCATTGATGTATCAGTTTGCATTTGGGCATTGATTTGAAATACGAGGTTTAATCTAAATTGCAACTCAAAAAGTTGCCATTGCATATTATCCCAATCATTTTCAGGTCACGGAAGAAAAAGAACAGCGGCTGCTTTTAGGGTTTTTTTAAATTGTTGTATCTCCTTAACTATGTGAAGAGGTCCACGATGGACTGCACGGTGCTAATGAAATGGATATTCAGCCTGGCCAGTATATCCATTACTAGACCGGTACTGGATCTATGAGCCGTCCCTTTTAGCACACGAGCTGCACTTTCAAGAACTGTTTTACACATGGCATGGAGGACTGAGATGTATTTTTTATGCCACAGAGCTGTAAAAATACAGAACTGATGGATTTATAGTGCATTTCGCGAACCTGCAAAGCAACAGCCACGTGCTTTATCCATTTCCCTCTCCGCTTTTTGTCACTATTGTCACAGTTCACTGAGATCTCCCTAAGTTTTTCCCTCATCTCTGTCTCCCTGATGTCAGTTTTGATCAAAGGCCCTTCTATAATGCAGAGACTTGTCCCCTCCTGACACCTGGGTCACAGCCAGTATTTATTTCCCTAGTGAAAACTGTATTAAGCCTAACTCGGAAGACCAAGATGTGGGAAAGAAAGCCTCTGAGCAGACCCAGGGAAGCTTGTTGCTCTTCAAAAAACTGATTTTATACCATAAATACGGATAATTACCAAGAATGGTAAGAAGGATTAGAGAAACTTAATTATTTATTCCATGTTGATTGTACAAATATTTAAGATTGCACTTAGGAAAAGCAAATTGGCACACAATTACTTTAGCTGTTAATATCATCTCCATTGCTAAAACACTCTCTGTCTGCATGCGGGACATTAAAAATACATCAAAGTCCCTCCAGAGGGGCTCTACTCTCACTTTATGTTCTGATCAGTGAGAACTACTTACCTGAGGACTAACTAAACCCAGGTGTTGACCTTCCCAGGGGGTGTTGCCCGCGTAGTTCTGTAGCTGGGAGAAGGTCCAGCCAACGGGGTGGGAAGCCTGCAACACAAAGTGACGGCGGGAGGGCTGGAGGTCACTCCTGCCCCGGCGTAATATCAATCGAAGCATCTGTTCTGATTAATTCCCTTTCACAAAAGGTCCACAGCTAAGCAGGAGAGCTTAGCTGTCTTCTCTGATGTGTTCACGGAGACGGAGCAGTGGTAGGAGGAATCTCTAAGGTGCACAGTTCGTGCAGTATCTTGAGGCACCGTACGCCCATATCCCCGCCTTGAAAATCAAATTCAGAGTCAAGTCACTGGGCATTTGATACCTGAGATCCACAATCTAGAACTTAATCTTTCATCCTGCTAACTAGATGGAGGATTTCTATGGAGAATATGCGGCAATTATATTTCAACTTCAAAAGATTTCACTCTTCTGTTGGAGTGCAGGTTTTTAATCAGAATGAGGAGCAGGGCACGATGCTGAACCTGTCCAAGAGCCAAAGGTCCATTCCCAGAAGCTGCCGAGCATCCTTGTTTTCCACTGAACTCATTGGAATTAGTTGTTATTTAGCGTAGGATTAGGCTTGAAGGAAGTGAGTGTAAAAAGAACCACAAACATTTGCATTTTATATGTAAACTAGAGTTCGTATCTGCTTTAACAGATGGAAAATGGCTTGCACTGTGAATACAAATACTGTAATGTCCCTCTGTGGTTTATGACATGCATAAAGGGTTCTGCCTTTCCATTATTTGCAGAGGGCCAAATCCCACAACGCTCTTCCAAGTTCCTACTTGGGCTATGCTGGGACAGACAGTCCTGACTGGATAGTGTCTGTCCACTAATGCCACTGGAATATCGTTGCTCCGCTAGCACTGATTGCTGCCAGTGTGGAGGGAAGGGCACAGGGCGCAGAACCCAGAGCGTGTGATGGGTAAGGACCGTGGAAGGGGAATATAATCAGAACGAGAGCAGCATTTATCTGTGCCGCTCTGGACACGTGTGTGTACGTGTACTGAGGGAAGAGAACTGCTCACGGCCCAGCCTGCTTTTTCCTCCGAACTCTGAATCCTCGCTGATTGTGAGCACACCAGGGAACTCCAGAGTGACCCAGTGTAAAACCCACTTGTATCCACCACGAAGCCGGTGAGTTATCGCCTACTTTTGTTCTCTCTAGTCACACGCTTAGGAAACACCAGCTTTTGTGGCTCCACCAGTCCCCGGAGAGAACAGCGAGCACTGGGGAGCCTTAGGCGAGAGCTGCAAAGGGCTCTGGTGTCCTACTTTGCTAAAATAGCATAATAAATATGTATATGGAAAATAGTGGAAATATATTAAAAGGACGTCACTCATGATTGCTCTTTCCTTTGGAATCGTTAACTGAAATTACGTCTCTTGCTGGAATGCCAGGCATGAGAGCATCTCTGCAGCTCAGATCTGTGTGTCAGAAAGTGTTTGGGGACAGAACCAGACCCAAGGATGAAGTTATAAATTAAACTTTTATGAAGGCACAAAGAACATCCTTATGTTCTTTTTATAACTCCATATAAGGGTAATAATGATAAAGTATCTGATGCACTAGAGGACGTTTTACCCTTGTGCCAACACTGACTGCTTTTGATTTGCCTTATCTTACTGGAACTCGGTTTCCATCTCTGCATCTACTGATGTATTTACAAATTCCTATGAGGATAGGTTTTGCATTCTTGTCCCACCACATTCTTTAGGAATGAAGTATAAATTGCTCTCTTCAGCATGGACAACACCAAGATATTTTTCTTCCTGCACTTTTAGCCAGTCTCACATCTGGGATGTTATCCTATATAAGCAGTTGAATGATTATTAGTAATATGAATGAATATCCAACTGCAGATCTAATTACAAGAACTAAACCAACTGTCACGCATTGGCCATAACTGAAGTGTCACACTTGAAAAAGCACTTGACCACTTTCTGGAAAAGATCAATCCTTATCAACACATCAGAGACTCCAGAAATTAAAAGTAAATACAGACATCATATATAAAATAGGGATATAAAATGATTAGAATTTAAAAAGGACAGCTCAGATGGCATCTCCCAGGTTTATTCATCACATCTGTTGATTCTGTGCTGAGTAGAGAGCAAAGAAGGAACTGCTCTGTATTTCTCTCTGGGGCCTTAGAGAAAGGGGAAAAAACCCAACCCAAACCGAAATGATAAGAAGCATTTCCTTACCGCAAAGTTTTAGGCCTGTGATACGACTCAGAAGTGATTAAGCTTCTGGGACGGGAAAGGGAAGGAGACAGTAGGTGGAGTGCTGTGCTTGCTCAGCGCAGGAGACGCTGTGCCACTGAGAGCAAGGTGTGATGGTGACCACCCCCCAGCTGGAAGTTACAGAGCTTCCCTTGGCCACCTTGCTGTGCTGAGCTCTGTGGAAAATCGTCTCTTGATTTCTCAGCTCACACATAGGGGCTGTGTGATTACATCCACGGGGAGAAGAAAAAGAAGACTGCTGGTTCATCCTTGGGGGTGGGGAGAACGTGGCAGAGAAACAGAGAGCTTAGGGATATGCTTCTCCTTGGGGATTGCCGAGAAGGTGTCTCAATCATCTGATCCTTCTCTTGCAGAGTGAAGAAAGCAAAAGGGATCAGCTCAGAAAGTGCTATTTGTAACCTGAAAAAATCTGTGTTAGTAGAGAGCTCTCAGGGTGTGAGCCTTTACCACAGAAACCACAGAGAACCCTGAACCTCATCACCACCACCAGATCCTTTGTGTAGTGACCTGGTGGGCAGCCACACACTGAGGTCTGGTGTACCAGAAA
This sequence comes from Cuculus canorus, assembly GCF_017976375.1. Taxonomy (NCBI): domain Eukaryota; kingdom Metazoa; phylum Chordata; class Aves; order Cuculiformes; family Cuculidae; genus Cuculus; species Cuculus canorus. Next base: position 1,117,670 of record NC_071421.1, on the reverse strand, counting down.
ATGTTCCTGGTCAGATGCATTAGCACCCCAACACCCTCTTCCTGGCTGGTTGAGCTCTGATGAGCACAAAGGAACCCCACTGTGGGGTGAGGCATCTATTTCATCGTCGGTCTGAGCACAGTTCACACATGGAAGGGGAGAACCGAGCCAGCAGAGGACAGGTGGCTTGTGACACAAGGAAAAGTCACTGGAGAGAAGCAAGATATCCCTGCAGACGTTCACTCCTCAGCTCTGACATCACAGGCTGTTTCCCAAGTTCATTATGTCACCACACCAGGCCGGGAAGTGAGTAACACTGCCGGAACATGACCTCTGTGGGACCATCATGACAGCAATTAACAGTGTGTTGGTGAGAGCTCGTTAACAGCACCCTTCGCCTTACTTCTATTGCCATCTCCTCCAGTCCTGCTGAGAGTCTCCCTCATCAGCAACATGTTATGACTGCAGCTGCCTCTGAATAACTTACTCTGGGGCTGGCAACAACAGCAGCTGCCTCACCAGATCGTGGGAAGAGCATCCGTTTGCGCTTCAGGAGAGCAATTGCTTTGGTTCCCATGCACTACACCTCAGTTGCAGCTGCATCTGAGCCCCTTACAGCATCCAAAAGAGCTGGCAACGTAGTTCTTGGGAACATCTAACTACCTTTCCGAGAAGACCTTTTAGTGACCTGAAGGGGCTACAGGAAAGCTGGGGAGGGGCTGTTCACCAAGGCTTGAGGCGACAGGACGAGGGGCAATGGGGATAAACTGGAGAGAGGCAGATTTAGACTGGACATAAGGAAGAATTTCTTCACCGTGAGGGTGGGGAGGCCCTGGCCCAGGGTGCCCAGAGCAGTGGTGGCTGCCCCATCCCTGGAGGTGTTCAAGGCCAGGTCGGATGGGGCCTTGGGCATCCTGATCCAGTGGGAGGTGTCCCTGCCCATGGGGGATTTGGAACTAGAGGATCTTTAAGGTCCCTTCCAACCCAAACCATTCTATGATTCTTTCAGCTAAGCCCACTCTGCTTATGGGCCACATTGTGGGTATCATCACTGGAAGAACTGCCACACTCGTTGAATACTTACGAAGCCTTAATTCTGGTGTGATTTACTCTTCCTTTGAGCCACTGTTTATGATCACTGCTATCAAACTTTCCTTGCAAGCCGCTATAGAAGCAGCATAGACATTTGGAAAGCCAACAGTCTCCCAGGCATGGCATCATGGATCACCAGTGACTTCTAGACCACAGTTGAGCTGTTGGTCGCTTACTTCTTCAGAAAGCTTGGGCTAGAAAAAAAGACCTGACCTTATGTCCAGGGAATGGATGCTATTCTTGCTATTTGAGAATCCAGCTGCGAGTGGCTGAATCACACAGCCTCAAGCCACTGAAGAATAATAGTCACATGAGTTAGAGGCTATCAGGAAAATTGCTATGCTGCACCCGTACCTTGTAATGATTATCTAATCATGCTGCTTGCCTGGTGACGACAGGAAATGAAGAATAGCGCAAAGTTAGGTGCCAGGCGGATCCAGTGTTTGAATGAGATTGAAATACAGAGGCACATGGGTCCAGAACTTGGGCTTGGCCAGTAAGGATGGGCATCGTTTAAAGCATGGGAGTCACCTGAAGGGCACAATCTGTGGCTCCACGTAACAGGAGTGGTTTTTCTCTAAATGTCTATCAAGATACTTTAGTGGACATTTATTGGTAGTGCACGACTCTGAGAGCTTTTCTCGCTCCACCGTCCGCTTACAGTCTTGTCATAGAATGGTTTGGGTTGGAAGGGATCTGAAAGATCATCTCTTGTAAGTCACCCTGCTAAGGGGCACAGCTTGTCCAGGAATTGCTGCTTGCACAAAGGTCACAGCAGCATTTCTCAATGTTGTCTGGGCTTCCCGTGCACCTCAAAACTTGCCTAGCTGTAAAACGAGATAACGTCCTCCATAAACAAAGTTATTGGAAGGCTAAGTTCACTGGCTCTGTGAGGTGTCTTGAGATTGTCTGATAGAAACAGTTAGAGAAGGATGAAATATAATTATATTAGAAGGATCCCACAGGTGGTTCACTTCTGGCTTATCAGGTGACTCACCCAGGCTCTTTCCTGACAGTAAATAATGCATACTTTGGAATTTAAATAGCCCAGTCTAGCCGTAGGTGCAGAGCTACGGCAGCAATGATAAGGCTTCACAGCCCACACCTGGCCGGGCAGCGAGCTGCACGTGAAGGCAGGCAAACAAAAGAGATCCATGAGTTAGCGTGGGAAGCATCACTTAATGGTGCTGTTTACCACCCCGGAGCATTAATCGCACGGAGCACCAGGCCTTCTGACTCCCAGGAACACTCTCAGGATGAAGAGGTGGTGCTAGCTCGAGGCCAAAGAATTGTTTGCCAGGAAAACTCGAGCAGCACTGGGTCTCACCGCTTCTTTTGCGTCTGACGAAGAGACGATAGCAGCGTAAGGTGGAGAGCTGCCCACCGCCACGCAAGCGGGGGTGCGTGTGTATGTATGTATTCTCACTGGCTTTCAGCAGCTGAAGGGCTGGCACACAAAGGCATGAGCTAGTAGAAGACATAGGCTAAGTGGTGTCCTCCTGCTGTAAGCATTTAACCCCACAGAGACTTGTATTCCATGTTGTGCAAGTCTATTTGATTCAGACAGGCTTGTTCTCACCCAGTTAAAACCAGTACATCTGTCCTAAGCCATACCTGTATATTTTCTTCTCAAAATGAAGGTACAGCTCCACAAACCTAGCAGACATGTGTTTTGTATAATAATATAATATACACTACATAGATTGGAGTTTTGTCCTGCAAAGACCAAGTCCAACCTAGTTTGGCTCTTGACACATTTGTGCTTCCATAACAGTGGCTCCCTTGGGCTTCTCCCAGCACAAAAAGCCTTCTAAAGCCCTTCCAGGCTTCATACACTGCCTTAGGATATAGCCCAACAAATCAGAGCTGTAAACAATGCCCAAAACATGAACAAAAAGGTAGCACCCCAGATGTGGTAAGTGATAGATAATAGTGAGAAACTAGCTAGCCCTGGATGAAGGGAAGGAGAGCAGAGGAAGCTTCTTGCTCAGTGCTTGGTCATTTTTCGTTTTTTTCTCTACCCATCTTCATTTGATGGCTTTAATTTATCTACTGAGATGAACCACACAGATAATGAAGAGGGTTATATACTTGGGTAGTAGTGGAGGTAAAGACAAGCCAAGGGGAGAGCCTAAAGCTGTAATCACCAGTCTGATTTTATTACTCTGCAGTTTACTTTGCTTCTCTTCACACTAAGGAGCCTGGCTTGCAACTGCTTAAATGTCATCTTCTCAACCAGTTTTTGGGTACTGATAAGAATAGTCATCATACACAAACCTCCCCCCCTCGAAAAGAATACCGTTTAGATGATCGCATCATTTCATCTACGATCCCGGAGGAGATGAGAACGTTTCCTGATGCTGGTGAAATAAGGACAGGTGGTGGTGGGGAGGGTCTAACAATGAAAAGCCTCAAGGTTTCAATCACAGTTATTCACTGCAGGTGGGATCCTACACCAGGTCTCTGGATGGAGCCAATCTGACCAGCCCTGGGGACCAGGCAACACCCATCCCTCCCAGGTTCCCTTTCAAATACACAATCTAAACAAACGCTATGACCAAAAAGGAAGGCTTGTAATTCCTTTTCTTAATTTTATTTCATTTACCTATTTATTTATGTAGGAAATGAGCCACAGAAGTCCACTGAAATAAGGTGTTTATGCTAGAGATCTGTATCTCCTACATCTCATCTCAGTGTTCCAGCTACATCATCTTCATTCCTACATGGCTTAGCTGAGCAAAAATCACTTTAGAACAGTATCTTTAGAGTCCTTTGAGAAGGACCTGAGGTGTGCCTGTGTAATGCAAGTTCAAGGCAATAATAGAATTAATAAAATAACAGTTTTGACTTAGTACCACTGCTCCTTTAAGTGCAAACATGAAAATCTGTGCTCCCACAACTGATTGCTCCCGATCCTCTGGGATCCACCCAAGACCAGCTGCAGCTCCTGACATGCTCAGTCTGTTCCTCCAAGCAGAAGATAAAAATAACAGCAAGCCTCCCACTCACTTTTGGAAGCCAAGCCCTCATCGTCATCCCAGCAAGGTGTGAGGTGTCGGCACACTCTGTTCCTGCATCCGTGCGGAGGGAGGGCATGTGTGGGGCGGCCCAGTTTGCCCCAGGCTCTCAGCTTCTGAGTCGCACTCAACCCGTTCCAAACACAGTCACGAGTTGAGGCTGATGGGAAAGCAGCCTCAGAAACACCGAAACTCAGAGAGGGCAGGAGTCTGCTCCCACCGCAGCTCAGGTCTTGTCGGCGGAGAAAGGGCTTAAAAGAGGTCTATGTCTGTTTTTAGAGTACGAGGAAGACGTGATTCAGTGTTGTTCCACTGACTAGCAGGGGAAAGGGGTTCAGCTAGACCAAAACCAAGGGCTTGCGTTCCTCAGTGTGTCACTGAGTGTAACATACCCCACTCTGTGCCTGAAATATCATTAATTTTGAGCCCAGTTTGCCAAAGTGGTTATGCAAATGTCTAAACAAGCAAGACTTAAAAATCTGATTTACATCCATTCATAGAATAGTTTGGGTTGGAAGGGATCTTAAAGCCCATCCCGTTCCACCCCTGCCACGGGCAGGGACACCTCCCACTGGATCAGGGGCTCCAAGCCCCATCCAGCCTGGCCTGGAACCCCTCCAGGGATGGGGCAGCTCTGGGCAACCTCTTCCAGTGCCTCACTGCTCTCATGGTGAAGAAATTCCTCTTTATGTTCAGTCTAAATCTGCCCCTCTCCAGTTTATCCCCACTGTCCCTCGTCCCATCCCCACAGGCCTTTATGAACAGCTCCTCCCCAGCTTTCTTGCAGCCCCTTCAGGTACTGGAAGGACAAACATCCTGCTTTGTCAGCTGTAGACAGCGTTTGCTCCCGGCCTCACTCATCGCTGAACAGCAACATAAATAGGTGCTGGGATGGCTCTAGCAGATGGGTTGTTATCCCTGTGGTACAGGAACTGCACCGAGGGAGCTGCACCATCGCGATGCAGCGCTGGGCAAGTCAGGTCTTAACTTGCAGTCTCCACTGGGTGTTTGTCTTCCAGAGTCACCCATGGAGCTCATCTTGAATCCATTTGAGGAACAGTGCTCTAGTCGAGATCCTTCCAGCTGCGGAAGGGTCAGGTAACCTGAGTTCTAATCCTAAAACGCATTTAAAACTTGGATAATTTCTCGTTCTTAAAATCCTCATGTTGGATTTGAGCTCGCTAGAACAGAGCAGTGGGACCTGAAGCAGAGAAACGGGAAAGCCAAGGTGAGATGTACCTGACTGCCACTTAAACCTATGGGATTTAGACCTTCCCAGTCCCAAGAGATGAACCCAATTCCATAAACTTTTAGAGTGCAGTTTCCCAACCATTTTTTAAGAAGCTTCCTGACACCATCCTGAAAAAACCCCACAGCCCAGCATTGTGTTGGTGGGTTTTTTTTTTGAGAAACTGAACAAAGAAAAGTAATATTTGCAACGAATGACAACTGGACCAAGTTTTGAATGTTTGTTATACTCGTTTCCTTTTCTGCACATGAGTGTAAACTTGTTGGTTCTTCCTCCTGGATCTGATGTCCTTTGAACCACAAAATGTTTTCAGGTTGAATAATATTTCTGTATGTCAATTAGTACCAAATCTGCAAAGAATGCAACCCCTCCTCTGTGCCGATCCATACAGTATTATTTAGAGTGATGTTACAGGAGCTTGAGGCAGACGTATGGTTGATTATATCGAGGGATTCAATTAATCTATAAATGGCTTTCAAGTTTATACTGAATATTTCTATTGCAAGAATATTTTTCTTAGCCAATCACAAAGAATTTTGCCGTCAGAATCTTGTTCCTGCTATTAACGAAGGACACCTTGAAATTATTTGTCCTTTGTGGAGAAACAAGAGAACAATAACTGCCAGTTTTACGTGTCCTGAAGTTTTCCTTCAGAAGATTCACTGCCCTGCGAGACCATGGCCATCCACACACTGGATTACGTCGTTGAAGGACTGCAAGCGTTTACCAGAAAGCTGAAGGTCTTTCCCAGGCCAGTGAAGATGAAGCAGTAACTATTTCTTCGCTGGTTTCCCCAGGGCAGGCAGAGGCAGGTGTCGGTGCTGCTGGCCCTTATCAGGAGCATTCCAGCCTGCCCTGTTTGTCATAGGAACCGGCCGGAGCGGGAGCGCGCTCACAGCCAGCGGCGTGATTCAGTGCTGATGGGGAAGGGCAGGTGGAGCAGGTAAGTCACCTCTAGACAGGAAGGTATAAAAGACACCTGAATTACAGCAGCAGGGCCACTTGTACGCAGGGAGCTCTTAGAGGTTACTTGTCTCGCCAGACCTACTGTGGTTGGAAACAGCTCGGGAAGCTCCACTACCAGGAGGCAGCTTATAAATACAAAAGACCCTGAGCCTAAGACTCTCCTCTGGAGAGAAGACTCTTCAGGGGTAGAAATCAAGAGCCAAGAACATGCTTTTCTCCTTCTAACCATCACTCTGAACAGGTATTTATAGATTTAATCTGCTGTACACCTCTTAACTTGCTGTGTATTGAGCTGAGTTAAAGCTACCTGTAGGAATCATAGTACGAAGTAGTGTTGGGCACTTATTAACGGCGCGGTCTCTTCTGTCTGGTTTTATGGTGTGGAAAGAAGTTTTCTAGAACTTGGTGGGAAGTAAAAAGGACTTAGTTTTAAATCTGAGGTTATGTGTCTCTCCTGAATGGTTTAGTTATTTACTGATGTTGCCAAAGTTTTTGTAAACCCCAGGTAAACAGCTGGGGAAGCGAGGCAAATTGCTGCGGGATCTGAGAAATGCAGTGTGAGGGTTGAACAACGGGAGATACGTTCTTGTATTAAATAAAAAAATTATGTGATTTTGCAGTGAAAAAAAAAAAAAAACCAACAGAAAACAAACAAAAACCCCAAACCCTGAGTGGTTCTGTTGAGATCACTGCATGTCTCATAGAATCACAGAATGGGTTGGGTTGGAAGGGACCTTGAAGCCCATCCAGTTCCACCCTTGCCATGGGCAGGGACACCTCCCACTGGATCAGGGGCTCCAAGCCCCATCCAACCTGGCCTTGAACCCCTCCAGGGATGGGGCAGCCACCGCTGCTCTGGGCACCCTGGGCCAGGGCATCACTACCCTCATCATGAAGAATTTCTTCCTAATGTCTGATCTAAATCTGTCCCTCTCCAGTTTATAGCCGTTTCTCCATCAGGACTCTCCAGCTTTAGTGGTGGGCTCTCGTTTAGTAGCACCCAGGAGCAGTCTTGGTCCCTGAGCTACCTGCTGCCCAAACCCGGGGTAACTTTCTCAGCATCAGCGCTCCAGCACACGCCGAGAGGTACAAGAGCAGGCAGGGAGTGGCCCATCCTCTGTGGCAGAACATGAATTAAAACTGTCTTTCCTATGCTACAACTCCATGGCTTCCTCTTTGTATCTTCCCTGTTTAAGTCAATCAGTTAACTCTGATGAAGATTCTGCATCACACCAAGATGTTGATTAAAAAAAGTAGACTCTTAAATTGATTAAAACTAATAAACATCTAAAATGTCACGATCCTCTTTAGGGTAGGGAAAATGCGGGCATAAGCTTGTATCTTCCTTTAAAAGTAACTTACGTGAGTAAACTGCCTCAAGTTTACCGTCAGGATACTGCTGTTGCTAAAGCTGTCACACTACAAACTAATAAAAACCACAGCAGAACAGCTTTCTCACATAGATGATGAAATTAGAGTTTGCGTAAGCAAAGGCTGTCTCCTTCTGAGGTTACCTTTGGCCACTGGTTTTACTGCTCGTAATATCTGACAAATCCTCCGAGCTGAGCAACTGCGAAGAGGTGGGCACAGGGGAGGGAGTACCGCGAACCAGAAGATTTAGTTAAAGAAGAAGAACAGGGTTTCCCTCATCTCTGTGCTGAGGCAGGCTTGGATTTGTAATCCATCGGCATCTGCCAGGCTGTGTTAAAACACGCACGGTGATTTGTAAGCAGAAAAAAAAATAGGGTAAAGAGACATCACAGCTGAAAAGCGCAGAGTGTCTGTGAGGGGAAAATTAACTTGAGGAGAAGCTTCACAGCAATCATATTAGAGAATGGTTTGGGTTAGAAGGGGAATTGTTAGAAGTATTGTGTCCAGTTCTGGAATCCTCAATATGAGAAGGAGAAGGAGCTGTTGGCACGGGTCCATGAGGCTACAAGGATGATCCGAGGGCTGAGCACCTTCCCTATGAGGACAGGCTGAGGGAGTTGGGGTTGTTCAGCCTGGAGAAGAGAAGGCTGCGAGGAGACCTTAGAGCAGCTTCAGTACCTGGAGGGGCTGCAAGAAAGCTGGGGAGGGACTGTTCACAACGGCTGTGGGGATGGGACGAGGGGCAATGGGGATAAACTGGAGAGGGGCAGATTTAGACTGGATATAAGGGAGAATTTCTTCACTATGAGGGTGGGGAGGCACTGGAACAGGTGCCCCAGAGAAGCTGTGGCTGCCCCATCCCTGGAGGGGTTCAAGGCCAGGTTGGATGGAGTCCCTGATCCAGTGGGAGGTGTCCCTGCCCATGGCAGGGGGGGGACTGGATGATCTTTAAGGTCCCTTCCAACCCAAACTGTTCTGTGATTCTATGTCTTAATTTAGAATAAGAGGAGAAAAATAAGGGAGGATTATAAAGTTGGTTTCAGCTCTGGCAATACTGGCTGTGATGGGAGAAGGGAAGATACTTCATTTTTAAATAATAGAGGTTTTTTTCATGCAATGTGAGAGATACGTGGTCTTTCTGATACCTTAAATCAGCTCGTCATGCCGAGACGTGGAGGCTCTGTCCCATGCTGCTGAGGCATTGCCTGGAGACCTATAATTACAGCAGCAATCTGAGCATTTCTGGCTTGTCATCTCCCAACACCAAGAATCAAGCCTAGCTGGTCGGTTCAGTGACACAGCCTACAAAAATGCTCCCCAGGCATCCCGCATCGGGGCCCGTTGCTGGGAATTTCCTGAAAGCTAAACACTTGCTTTCAGGTAAAAGTGCTTAAATAGCTCAAAAGTCCCACATCTGAGTGTTGGGATGTAGTGAAGCTGCGTGTCTGGCCGAGGATAACTGGAATTCAAGGTAATACTTGGGTTGCTGGAAAGCCTGGAGTGACTTGTAAACCAATTTTCTAGAACTGGTGTGTTCCTAACGCAACTCCAGGGTCCTGCGTGCACGCCACAAGCAAGCAGAGAGCCCGCAGCAAGGCTGGGGCTGTGCTGGCACTCCTCCAGGGCCAAGAATAGGCGAGAACTGCCTTTCCCTGGGGAAAACAGAGCAACAAGGAAACAGCGGAGAATTCCCCTTGCTCTGGCACTGAGGCCGTTTCTCCAACGCTGCTGTTCTTGCTGTGTCACGGTGACAAGACAGAGATGCTTCTCAGCGACGAGGAGGGAACAAACTTTGCAAGATAACAGTGTTTTCTCACCTCCCTGATCGCCTCCTGTGACATGAGGGGGTTCAGGTCCCACCGTGGACAGACAAACCCAGGCAGCACCGTTGGGTTGGGCCTCACTTGCCCGCTGGGCAGCGAGCAGAGCCCCGATTGAAGGCACAAAGCTCTACCCGAGCACACCAAAGAGAAAAGATTGACGCCCCCCTTTTGCCTCCCCAACTGAACAGTCTTATCTGTCTCTTAGGCCTTGCTCATGCTGCCACCATAATATCTGAGTGTCTCCCAGACTAATAGACTGCCATAGTGAGGTCCCTACTTGACCTCATGGAGTCTTCTGCTCTCCTCCCTGCTCGGGTGTCGGGGAGCACCAGCTGGGGTAGGTTTTTGTTGTGTTCTTTCTGCCCAGAGGGGGCCATGTAAGGGGAAAGACTGCACCCATCTATAATGCCGTGGTGGTTCTGGTGAAAGGCTTTGGCTGGATGGTGGAACTCTGCTGGTCGCTTGCTTCTTTGCAGGATGTTTAACTTCACCTTTAGTCTGCAGCTTCCAACAGGTTACCTGTGCCATTCTTACCTCTTGCAGGGATCTATTCCAGGCTCAGGATGCAGTGGAAACCATGAACTTGCTCTTTGTTCCTTTCAAGGTGTTAAACATGCATCTGGTGATGGGTGTCTTCACGTTTTTTAAAATGAAGGCTGTGGTTTTCTTCTCTTCTAGAGTCTCCCAGGGCTCTGTTTATTTCCACCGGCTCCGCCATGTCGTGCTTCACGCAGCTGTGGCACTCCAACACGCCAGACTCTCCCACCAGCCCCATCCCTGCATCTCCAAGTGAAATCCCTATCCCCATCAGCCCCATTGTTGTCACCTCCCCAGGAGATGGCAAGAGGAAGGCGAGGTCCCCAACCGACAAGCCAGGCTCTCCGAACCCCACATCTCCGAAGCCAACCTCCCCTGTTGAGTGTTCCATTTGCTTCAACACTTATGACAACACCTTCAAGACACCCAAGCTGCTCCAGTGCTCCCACGTTTTCTGCCTGGAGTGCGTGGCCCGCCTGAGCACAGGGCTACCCCCAAACCACCCAGAGGACCAGCTCCCCTGTCCCTTCTGCCGGCAGCTAACCAGCATCCCTCAGGAAGGAGCCCCAGCGCTTCAAACCAGCAAGGAGCTCCTTGCCACACTGCCTCCTGAACTCCAGCAGGAGAAGGTGCTCTGGATGGAAGGGACCAAGCTCTGCTGCCGTGAGCCGTCTGATGACCCTGAGAACCCAGACTCGTGCATCTCCATCGACGTCGCCATGAGCAAGCCAGAAAGCCCGGAGGCCCCTCCGACGGGGTTAGCCGGGAGGTTGTCCCGCTGCGACATGTGCGATGACTGGAAACGCATAGTCCTCCTCTCTGCGTTGATCATCATCCTCTTCTGCATCATTCTGTGGCCCGTCCAGTGCGCTCTGAAGACGGGGAACCTCCGCTGCTTCACAAGGACTGTTGCAATGACCAGGCCAGAGTATCTTCCCCCTAAACACACCACGGCAGCACCTCCCGTGACACAAATCTTCCCATAGCAGTGAGGCAGCCTTTGGCTCCCATCTAGCGCTCCACGGCACATCAGGGAGGCAGGAACAGATCCCGCTGCCCTGACGGCACTCCTCGGTTTGTTGTGAGACCCCGTGGCCGGCTCCCCTCACAGCTCTGTGCCCACATCGGACACCTGCATCCCGCTTCCAGGAGCTGGGCTGAAACACTCACCTGCCGAGCTGTCTCCAGCCTGGGAATGCTCCAAGGAGCCGCCTCGGCATTCTGCTGCCAAACTCCCCAAGGAAACCAGAGCCTTAAAAGCAACAAGACTGGTTTCTAGGACTGTTTGCTTCCAGTGGCACATGGCCGTGCGCTGGCTTGGCTGGATACCAGATGGGTGCAGTTCTTCCCACTCCCTTAGGGAATAAAGGGCTATTTTTGCAAACTGAAGGATCTACATTATTATTCCTAAGAGGAGCTGGGATTGGGAGGGTAAAACATGTCAAAGTCATATACGCAACTGATAATTATCCTTAATCCACATGCTGGAAACATTTCCGTCACGTTATTTGATGTTGGAGGTGTAAATGCTGCCTCCTGCTGACAGAGCATGGCCTGATCCCCGCTACCCACCACCTGAGTTATGTTACTTGATGAGCTTTTGAACAGAACTGAGTAACCAATCGACTCGATTTTCCTAAGAAGACGCTTAAAAATCACTCATCCCTACCCAGAACGAGGTTTTGAACACAGGGGGCGAGTTCTGTTAGGCACACGGACACAGCAGCGTCACCCTGCCCCTCGAGTTCCTTCACCAGTGTGCTTCCTTCATACTTCTCATAGGCAAACTCTCACCAAAACAACGTAAGTTTTACACCTGTTGACAAGCCTTACCCTCCTGATCTTTAAATGTGTCAGTATTAAGACACAGGCCAGTTGCTTACATTATATTTTTATTTAATGCAATGATCTTCTGACAGTGATTAACAAAAGTCTTCATGATGAAGGCGCCTTACGATTAAATGTTTTCTATTCAAACACATGGATGTAAGACAGTATTGTATGCAAGTACCATACGTGTATATATTAAATTATGTTTTCTACAATGCAAGGTGTCAATTTGTAGCAATTACTCCACATTTCCCTTCTTGCTTGCAGCTGGAGGTGTTCACTGAGCTCCATTCCCAGATCACGGTAGCTACACAGCAGGTAATATCTGGACTCTGGCCCGTCCATCAGCTGTCCTCGTGTCGCACTATCCTGCACACACGGACAGCTTTGTCCTGTAAATTCACCCTTATTTCCATCGAGGCAGTGTTGTCCCAGGTGCAACTTCCCTCTGTGTTTACCTGATTTGAGCTGAAAAATGAGAAGCTGCAAAGACTGCTCCTCTTTCACTTCCCCCCAGCCGGATGAAAGATGCCTCCAGTCTCCCTTTCCAGAAAAATCTAAGTTGAAATAGGAGAGGCTGAAGCAACAGCAGAAGCGACTCAAGTCTCCTGCTGTGCAAAGCTCCTGTGGAAAGCTGCTGGATGTGCCACTGCTTCGCTGCTGGGCTGCAGGCTGGAGTTACCCGTGCCAGCCACGTGTCTGCACAAACCAGGCAGGGCAACAACTTCAGCCAAAGCCATCGGGCTCGACGGGGGTTCTCACTCGGACCATCCTGTCCGTTCCGCTGTGCTTCGACACTGAAAGGGTACCTTCACAGCACCAATTCTTGGAAAAAGTGACTCACCGAGACTTAAGGCAGAGAAGGCGCTTCCATCTGGGTGCTTTGGGACTAAGCCCAGCCCAGAGACACTACTGGAGATGAAATGCTTTATCATTACACTTCTGCTACCATTCACCTCCCGCTGATGAGATCTAAGGGCAGGGGAGAGGGAAAGAACATCTTCAGCCTCATAAAATCTACTGTTATGGTGGCAGGAGGATCACAGACATGTTCTCACAGCTCCAGCTGTTCCTAGTGGTCTGTCACAGCATCTTTCAGACTGTCCCTTTTTACTTCCCAATCTCACTGTATGTTTGGAAACAAAGGTTGAAGGGGTAGCTGACACGCAGCTGAACCTCTCACTCACGTATGGTCAAAAGGAAGACTCAAAGCAAGTGAAAACAGGGCCCTGAACAGTACCATTTGGCGATGGGAGACATTCCCGACGCTGCCCCGCCCCCACTGTCAGCCACTTTCCCAAAAAGAAAAGCAAAAAAAAAAAAAAAAGCCTTGAGAATATTCAACATTTATTAAAAGTGCAATAAAAATAAACAGTTTTTCTGTCCCTGTGACAAGGGGCCAGAAAGACCAGGCAGGAAATACAGCCAACGTATGTCATTGTGCTTTTGTTCAACCCCTTCTGCTCCACACCCGGAGCCGGCACTCCAGCCACTGACACCCCAACCATGCAACAAGTCCATCCCCTTCCAGAGACCCAGGAGGACTTCAACATCAGCCCGACACGCGCTCTGGAGGTTCAGGCACTGGCATTTGGAGCCAAGGCACTTTCAGACACCGATGAATCCTGCAGGAAGGCGTTCTTTGGCAGGACTATTTGCAGGCCTTGGGGCTGGAACAGCAGGAAGCACTGGCGGTCACAAGTCAAGACTCATTGACCGAGCTGAAATACTCCACTCAATGACACACTCATTGTCAAGGCACTGGTCAAATCACAACCACTCCTACAACACCCCTACTCAGCAGACACAACACTTGCCTTGTTATAGAGCTGCAGGGAAAAAAAGAGGTCACGCAGCGAGGTAACGGCAGAGCTGCACCAAGCTCAGCGGGGCCCAGCTCAAAAGGTTCAGCTCTGTATCCTAGGCTGTTACTCACTAGAGGTGGCTAAAAGCACAGCACACAGCCAAAGCTGCCCTCCTACTCCTCAGCACCCCGCAGATGGGTGGGAGCTCACTTAGCTCAACACTCAGACCCACACAGAGATGAAGATGCTCACCTCTGTCTCCCAGTTCTGCTGTCAAACCCACGTGCAGAGCAGCTAGCGGGCTCTCACGCCGAACGACAGCAGCAGGGACTGCTCGGTGAGCTTTGGCAGAAATCAAGAACTGGTACAGCCAAAAGTGTGAGAAGAATTGACCGAGGTGCAAATACCTGGGGCCAGGCAGTGCTCTCTATTTCTCACCCTCACAGGCAAAGTTACTCCAGGATTCAGTCTAAAAACACTTCCAGTTTAGAAATGATTGACCTAATGAAAACATTAAAGTGTACTAACGTTTTGCTAACGCCCGAAGCGGGCAGCCCTGGGAAAGCTCCTAAGCAAGCAACCATTTCCATTCCTTTTAACAATTTCTGTGTAAAAAATAAGAATCTTAAATTAAAAAAAAAAACAAAAAAGAAAAAAAAGAATTAAAACTGAGCCTTGATGCCCTAATGAATGTCCAGAGGCTCTTCCGCATAAATATCAACCTACTGATAACAGGAGAGAACGAGAGAAGATCCTTCTCGTGAATAAGTTAGGTCAAGGCGTGTTCTTAGGCACAGACTCCGCTTGCTTCTTACAGTCAGCTTCTTCCTTCCTCGCTGAATCCAAGGTGCTTGGGGAAGGCAAGACAGGCAAAACAAATTGTCCGTGATCGCAGAACTTGGAAAGGGTGGACGTAAACACTGTAAATCCTGCATTCCAAAACAAGAAGGAAGAAGGGCGGTTTATAAGTGGGAGAAAAGTGGGCTGATAAGGTTACAGGGCTGAGACACTCCCAGTCTCTCCTATGTTTGCCACATAGCACCTCATGTTCTCCCAGCCTGGTGGCTCCCTGACATAGCAGTCCAAAAAAGCTGATCTCCCCCTCCCTGGTAATGTTTTAAATGTCTTTCCCTGTTGAGATCTCATTACCCATTTCCCCCTGTTCTCCCTCCAGCCGCGGGGCTCAGCCACAGCTTTAGGCTCCATCAAATTTCAAAGCACAGCTGCCTTCCCTGATGGAGGCAGAGCCACAGGGATCTACAGAAGCTGAGCTGAAGATGAGCTGGATCAAACGCAACGTAAACAGAGTGTGGTGACACTCCAGTTAATCGAGGGAAGCATTCCTACCTGTACAGCCTCCATACAGCTCACCTCCGGCTCCCTTATCGCCCCATGTTACTCATTCCCGAAACCTTTGGGCTTTTGATGTTGAGGTTCTCGTAGACGGAAGCTGACTCATCGTCAACCCTGTCAAGAAACAAAGGCTTGTTATTAACAGCCTCACCGCTCTGGATCTTTCCTCAAAGGCAGGTGGCCAGTGGGAAACGGGTAATGGCCCAAGAAAAGCTCCCTTTTTCCCTCCCCAGCCTTGTTGACAGGACAACATTCAGCTACCTACTGTTCTCAATCATTGTTTTCTCTCCTTCTGGCTGGGCGACCCCCGCTTAGGTTCACATACAGCTTAGGGATGGAGCCCTGAACCTCCTTCCATGTGTCAACCTTGCACGAATGTAAAGCTTCTGCAGGATCAGCAGCTACAGTTCCTGGTACTTCCTACACTCGCTTTCTCTACATACCCCATTTCTCTGGATTTTCAAAAATCTGATGGAAGGAAAGGGCTGCTCCAAAGGCCAGACCCAAATACTTCTAAAAGCAGTCTGACACCCAAAGCTGAACGCACAGGAGCTCTCTGGAGCCGACAATACCAGCCATGGTATACCAGCGCTCACCTTGCACATCTCAGTCCCACACAGTCCTCCCTGTCCTCATTTACCAGAGCTGCAGTTTCAAAGTTGGGCATTTTAAACCAGATGCAGACACCAAATCCAGCAGGATTTGGAAGGTTCCTGATGCCGGCAAAAGATCCAGATTTCAGCTTTAAGCTACATGAAAGCAAGGTCACTAATGCACCACCGGAACAAAGTGCCACGGGAGCCAAGCAGCGCCCTTCCCTGCCTCCTCCTGCCCTCTCCTGGCTCCCAGGGCAGCAGCTGCTCCAGCTCCATCCCACAGCGCCCCGGCTGCCAGCCTGGCTCTGGCTCTTCCCGCAGAATTAGCTCTGGACAGCACACGGCTGTGCACAGTGGGCAGGAGCCACCCGTACTCCGATGGTGGCCAAATGCCGGGAGAAGAGCGCATGACATCTTTTGCTCTCTTCTCTACAGTTGGGTTTTTCATTCTGCATGTGCTCAAGCATTTCTGCTTCCACTTTAACACCCACTCCTCTGCTCCTGCGCTGCTGTCTCTTCTTTCAAAACCAACCATGCGATTCAGCGTGCCCAAAAGCTCTGATATTATAACTGACGTACGTCCCTGCTCGCTCACCTTCAACTTATAACCCCTTCTCCATCACTTGCTGATGTCCCATTACTTGGGGCAAGAGGGAAAATCACTATTTGGAGTTTTTTTATCCCTGCTTATGTAAGGAATTCATGCTCCTTAGCATTTGCTCCTCTCCACATGGGTGCGAACCCACCTCCTTCTCATCTGCTCTCTTCTCATCTGCCTTCAGATTTTGCTATAAAAGTCCCTCAGTGGCGGTCAGACAGTTCCACTCTGGCTGATTCTCCAGAAAAAAAGCATACAGGGAGCTGCTCGCTAGAGGCTTGGATCTGTTTCCTCCTCTCCTTTCCAAAAGTGTAGCACACAAGCAAGGTGGGCTGCTACCACCACTGCTGACAGCACCGTGGGATCAACTGTTTGTTTTAGCCATCCCCATGCGATAGACAGGAACTGCTCAGGTTTCAGGGATGGGAGAGGGAGGCTGGCAAAGCAGAAATACCGGGACCTTTGCTCAAGCTGTTCTCTCTGATGCTGCAGAAGCAGTTTGGCCAGGCAGAGAAACGTGCCACTTACACAGACTGGGTCCGCGGTGAGGGGGGCTGCCCTTTGGCTCTGCCTTTTTCCATAGGAGAGTAGCCGATGTTCAAGTAGTCTCGCTCTTTCCTTTTACTCCTCTGAAAGAGAAGGGAAAGACAATAAAATCCCACACAAAGCAGATACAAAGGAAAGCTTTACAAAATCCCATATGCCAGCAGGAAAGCAGTGGGTTTATTTCCATGTGTTCAGAGTATTATTTGAGCTCTAGGGAGATGATGGCCAAGGAAGTGGCCTCAAGCTGCATCAGGGAAGTTTTGATTGGATATTAGGAAAAAATTATTTACTGGGAGAGTGGTGAAGCCCTGAGAGAGGCTGCTGAGAGCAGTGGTGAGGTCTCCATTCCTGGAGGGGTTCAAAAAGCATGTAGGTGTGGCATTTCAGGCCATGGTTTAGCAGGCACAGTGGGGTTGGAATGATGGTTGGACTGGATGGGCTTAGAGGTCTTTTCCAACCTTCATGATTCCATAACTCTATGAAGCAGTATTTGGTGTGGGGCAAGTTCTGCCTTTGCTTTTCCAAGCAAGCCGAACGAGACTCACCTGCTCTTCTTCCAACCTCTTCTGCTCAGCCTCAATGAACTGCTGAACGGCCATGTAAACAAACTTGTACTGTGCCTCTGTTTGCACCATGCCCGAACGCTGCCTGCGGACCATCTGGATGGTTTTGGGGATGTCGATATCGCAGTCCAAACCTGCTCAAGAGGGAGAAGGGGAGGTTTAGAGAGCGAGAACTAGGTTGAAAAATCACTTTCTTAAAGCCTACTTTGAAAGCTGTCAGTATCTCACTGCACCCACTGCCAGCAAAGCCCCAGAATACTGTTAAAGGATTTGGTGCATCTCTGCTTAGGAGATCTTGCCAGAGCACCCTGGGCTGGGAATGGCTGAGACGGGGCGGACTTCCTTGGGAAATTAGGTCTGTTCTGCAGTAGCTTCCTACAGATCCACCGTTGTGTGGTTTATGAACTAAACAGAATCACTTCTGAAGAGGGTCCACCTGCCTGAAGGCTTCCAGATCAGACCCAGAGATATCACAGAGAGTTCCATAACAGCTCTAGAACTTCAGGTAAGGGTGACAGCCCTTCTACACAGAAGGATTTGGGGGAATCATTTCTAAAAGCGCACTGAAGTTACACCATTACTGAACCCCCACTACCCGGTAAAAAAAGAGTTGTCCAGGACACCTTGAGATCCTTGCCCCACTGATGACAATGAGAAGATTGTCCTGTGCTGCTGAAACCATCTAAAGGGCTGTTCACACTCATTGAGGGACGGTTCACATTTCACTATGGTAGAGCTCCATTTCTTGGCCCGCAGAGAAGCAGGGAATTGGGCACAGCACAAAACCCCTTCTTGCTCTACATTGAGGCTAAGCCAGTGCTCACTGTTCCCAGACAAATAAACCTGCTGCTTGGAGATCGCGTACCCACGGCTTCCACAAGGGCAGGGGAATCCCATAACTAGTCAGAGCGAGGCAAACAGCAAAAGCCGCGAGGCAGACAGGGAGACATACCTTGCCTGTGAATAATATCCACCAGAATATCTATCACTATGATGGTGCCCGTGCGTCCTATTCCAGCACTGGAAAGAGAAAAGAAAAAATCACTGCAGGAGGAAACATCCCCCAGAGCGAGTCAGCTCAGCTTCCACGCTGATCCGCATGCCTGGTCTGCCCTGGGCACATCTGGAACAGCTGCTGTAAGATAAGCCCAGCCAAATGCTGACCCTAGGAGATCAGGGCCAGGCAGGCTGCATCAGAGCTACCACTGCCAGATCTTCCCTGCGCTGTCAACAGCGAGGTTCTGTATTTTCCCATGTATTTACCTATATCCCAGCTGCTCACCAGCACCTCAAGGGATGACCAAGCTGCCGGTGTAACAAAAAAGAAGAGATATGCATTTTTCTTACCCCTCCCCACTGCAGTGCCCCGGTGGCAGCCCACTGGTCTGTACCTGCAGTGCACTACGATCGGCCCCGTGTCTGGAATGCTTCGCTGTGCCCGATTCACTTGGTCCAGAAAGCTCAGAACCCCCCCTGGTTCGTTGGGCACCCCGTGGTCTGGCCAGCTGAAATACTGATAGTGCTTCACCAGCCTCGGGCGCTCGTCCTGCAGGGAGCAGAGACATATCACAGTGATAGAACAGAATCATAGAATGGTTTGGGTTGGAAGGGACCTTAAAGATCACCCTGTTCCATAGGCAGGGACACCTCCCACTGGATCAGGGGCTCCAAGCCCCATCCAACCTGGCCGTGCACCCCTCCAGGGATGGGGCAGCCACCACTGCTCTGGGCAGCCTGGGCCAGGGCCTCCCCACCCTCACTGGAAAATATTTCCTCCTAAAATCTCATCTCAATCTCCCTCCTCTCAGTTTAAAGCCATTCCCCTCATCCTGTCCCTGCCCTCCCTGATCAAGAGCCCCTCCCCAGCTTTCTTGCAGGCTCCTTCCAGTACTGGAAGGTCTCCCCAGAGCCTTCTCTTCTCCAGGCTTTGCTGCTTTTGATGCAGCAGAGTCAGAAAACCCTGCCTACCAGGAGGCTTCTCCATCTTTCTACCAAAGCTGGGGCCAAGTGGCCCAGAACTTAAGCAGTGGGACCACTAAGTAAAAAACCCAACAAGCAGAGAAGCCCCAGCTCCCTGCTGGGCGTTCAGGCACCTGCCCTTTTCCCAGCAGACTCACCCTGTCAGAGCGCAAGATCTCCAGCTCCCGCAGGTAGTAGCCCTGGGCCTCCCTCTCGCTCACGTTCCGCACACAGACGCACCCGTACTCCTTGGCGCAGCCCTGGTCGGGCCAGTAACGGAAGCATTTGTTCTGCAGCAACAACAGAGAGCAGCTCATTAGTCAAGCGTGGGGAGCCGGAGGGCGAAGCCCTGGACACCTTGCTCAGGGACGCTGCTGCAGTCAGAGGGTGCGTAGCCCCCGTGGAGGGGTTTAAGGCACGGTCACACAAACAGAGTGTTTCCTTCAAACTGGGTACGTAATTGAAAGGGCCATTCCTACATCAGAGAGGTGGTCCCGAGGGGAATCTCCCTCTCCAGCCAGCTCCAGCCTCAGCTAAGCATTGCTTTGCCAAAGGCATAGTCCTGACATAGAGCACTGGAGTTGTTGGTTTGGTCACTGCCCGACTCCTGAGCCCCTCGAGGGGCAATATACCCTGCCTAAACCCCTCCGGTCCTCCAGCCCATCCCCTCTTTGCTACAGTGACTTTGCCAACACAAAGGAAGGCTTGCAAGGCGAGCTATCTTTATCTCATCTCTGCACTAGGCTGCTGCAAGCGCAGCCTCCCCCTGATTCCTAAGCAAAACTGCGAGTGCCAGTCAGATTTAGCCCCCTCTCTGCTAGGAAAGCCTGTTCTGGTAAACGTCTCTGCATGGAAATTCACTGTATTCCTTGGCCTCTGCCACTCCCCTCTCAGAGAAACGCACACAGGTGACACGCAGACAGGTTGTATAATTGCTTTTGTCCCTCACACAGCTTGCAACACCCCCCTCCACACGCTCTCCAGCTTGCTGTAACAAGCACGATGCTTTCTCTCTCTCTCTCCTTCTCTGCCACCTGCAGTTCCCCAGAGCCTTGAAGCAAGTCATAGAAGGGACATCCCATTAATATTTATCGAGCTGGGAAGATTGGCTGTGCAGAGCAGAGTGGTATGTTTTTTTCATGAAGAAGAGCTAAAGCCACATTACAAGACAGAGGAGAAATGAAATGAAAGCTGGCCGGAGACAACTTAACCAAACACTATTTGTACCAGCAGCAGGTAACTGTCAGGCTTGGAGACGGCATCCCACAAGCACTCACCCTGCCCCGCTCCACCTCCTTGGTTGTCATGACAATGACATGACTGTTCTCTTGATACACCATGGCCCAGAAGTCATTCACAGTCGTCTGCAGGCAGCCCTGGGTGGCTATATAGATCTTGCAGTGCTCCGAGTTCCTTCCATCTTCAGGGATGCTCTGAGGAGCAAAGGAAAGGGGGGAATAAAAAAAGGTCAGTGGTGATGGAGGGGGGAAACAAGAACTGCTTTAGTGCACTTTTAGCAGCCAAGTCAGCACACCTCGCCATGCAGGATTTCTGAGCTTATTACTCTCTACAACCCCCTGAAAGGAAGCAGTAAGCGAGGTGGGTGCTGATCGCTTCTCCCAGGTAACAATAGGATGAGAGGACACTGCCCTTAAGTTGCACCAGGGGAGGTTTAGACTGGATATTAGGAAAAATTGCTGCAAGAGGGCTGAAACCCTGGCAGAGGCTGCCCAGGGCAGTGGGGGAGTCTCCATCCCTGGAGGGGTTCAAAAAATCTGTAGAGGTGGCACTTCAAGACATGGTTTAGTAGACACGGTGGTGTTGGTCTGTTGGACTGGATGAGCTTAGAGGTCTTTTCCAACCTTAATATCTCTGTGATTCTATTTTCCTCTATTCACCAGACCCGTGAGCCTGAACCACTCTCATCACCAGCTTCAACAGCTGCCACCAAAATGGCCTTCCTGCCTCCAGGGACCTTTATGCAGCTGTAACGCACAGGACTGTCCAACGGACTCTTGTGAGCCCCCAGCTGCAGAAGTTGGACCTGGCTGGAGTGAAGCCACCTTGAAGGCTTCCCAAAGGCTGGTCCTTAAGTGCCAGAGCAGCACTGCTGGAAACAGAGCTTCAAGCAGCTCTTAGCTTAAAGGTGACAACTATAATTTGACCTTAGAGATAATGTTCAATGACAGAGAGTCTGGAGTCTGGGTCAGTCCCCTAGGATGTCCTGAACTGGTAAGGAAAGGAGGGGATTGAGATAAACTCTTAGACGGGGGCCAATAGGACATGGTAGAACGATGAGATCTCTTGCGATATAGTAGAAAAAAAAGTGTTTGGCCTCTACCCAGCAAAAGACACCGGTCCTGACAAACCATTCCCTCAAGACTTAACCCATCACTGCACATACCCACCACAAATACCGCATGGGGCTGAAGGCAACACCCACGGGGTATCTTCCCTCTCCCAAGTACCTTGATATAGTTGGCATTGATGTAGTCTGACCCAGGCACGCTCTCATCTACATCTCGCAGTGCCACCCGAGTGGTGTCGACTGAAAGAGAAGAGTCCAGAATGAACACGGGAGTGAGTCTCGCACACAGGAGCACGGGTGGGCGTTGCTGCAGGGCAGTCGGCAGCTCTCAGCAAGGCCTCTATAAGATTTTTGAATCACACTTGAGCTCTGAAGCTGAGCAATTTACCCATTTCCTATGCAAAAGGGAAGGACTGGGTTAGAAAGGGGATGGAGGACACCATGAACTAACTGGACCGCTCCACTAGGCTGGTGTAACACCTCTTTCCACCTCATCTATATCAGAAAGCTCTGCAAGGTTAACAAGCAGAAATCATGGTTAAAAACCCCAAACCAGTATTTAAAGTCTCCTTACAGGGAAGAATGTTCTTGTAGCGATTCTTAGCCTTGTTCTCTGGTCGTTGTCCCTCCTTCCTGGGGTAGAGGAGCTTGCACTCTTGCTGCTGCAGCATCTGTGGAGCAAAGTATAGAAGAAAAAACTGTTCTGGGCAGGCAAGGGGAGTCAGAGGCAAAGGAAGGGCTCTTTCAACTTGCTGCTTGGCTTCCTAAAGCTGAGAAGAGGAGAGGGAGCGCTGGCAGGAAGGGAAAGGGAGCCAAGAAGCAGCTTGATGCGGGAGTTAATGGGGGGAGAAGGCACAAATCCCTGCAGGGAGCAGAAGGCATGCAGTTCTAGGATGAGGAAAGAGAAACTGCCTCAGACATGAGAAAAAGCAATGAAAAAAAGGACTAAAAAGTAACTCAGTCAAATACGGAAAACAGGGAAATGAGAAACAGTGTTGAGAAGAGGTCCTCAGTGCTGGAAAACCATGACACTCCCATGCAAATTCAATATTCTTCACCCACAGGCACAAGAGAGACAGAGCACAGGAGCATCCCGTACCTCAAACTCTTCCCAGAAGCCCTGCTTGGCCTTCTCGCTGTGATCTGCCATTTTGTTCAGCTCCTTCACTCTGTTCTCAATGTTAGCTGCATTGATGCGTGTGGCATTGAACGGCTGGAAGAGGAAGACAGAACAGAAATCACTTTTAATAACAGAGAGACAACTTTCCCTTTGAAAAAAACAGTTCCAAAATTCCTGGGGGTGTGGGCAGGAGTTTGGTCCATTCCTGAGGCCTTGAGCGCACGGCCAAGGACCGCTCTGGACAAGCATAATGAGTCGCCAGTGGGATGTTCTGGGGACAGGGAGTTCCCGAAGAGCACAGGCAGATCTGTGCATACCATCAGGAGTCTGGGCAACCAACAAATATGTGCTAGAGCAGCTATTACCTGCTTCAGATGAACCACAGCTCCAGACTTCTCCACCATGGGGTTTTTCTTATAGTGCTCCACCAGGTCTGTGAGCGTGTCGAACCTCTCTCCTCCTCCAACGTCATACTTTCCATCTGGCTGCAGGACAGAATGAGACACAACCGCAGTGAGACTCAAACCCAGCTGGGTCACCCACCCAGCTCTTGTCACAGGGCGAGCACGGACAGCACGTTTCTCACCTGGTAGTGGATCATCACATGGGTCACGTGGGGTTTGCGGTCTCCACTCTCCATCTTATCCTCATTCGTCAGCACCGACAGTACAAAGTCTCCTGGTTTGCTCTGGCTTTCCCGTACCAGAAAGCTCCCTGGTTTCCCCTTCTCTGTCAAAAGCTTCTCTGCCTCCTTGCCAGTGAGGTGACCATGGTACCACCTTGGGGAGCAGCAATGGAGAGCAAGGTCAGCTCAGACACGTAGAAAGCCTTGCTTTTAGACCCGAGCTACACTCAGTGCTGGGAACAGTGTTCACGGGAAGCCCATTTCCAGGCTCTCAACCCGATTCCTCTCCCCACTGGCACAACACCAGCTTGAGTTATTTTAGAAACAGTCCCCGGTGACTTTCCTCCAACACTTTGCAATGTCACATCAATACCTTACCCTGAGGCTGGAAGTGTCAGGGCTTTGCTCAATCCTCCAGCCAAATATGAAATGTCATCCGTATATTAAACTGCCACGTGACGTATGACAAGCACTGTCATCTAGGAATAGCTTCCGACAAAGCTATAAGGAGCAGGATCCTGGCAGTTCTTACTTGAAGGGGGTTGTGTTTTCCTTTATTTTTTTAATAAGGAAGAATTGGAGAACACTTGGAGCCAGCAGACAACAGCTGGACAGTGAGCATGGGCAACACCGACCAGGAACAAGATGCTTTGACACAGTTTGGGAAGGATTTTCAGAAGGGTCCTCCTAGCTGTCATCACTGCTGCTCCTCTCCCAGGTCACCAAGCTCAGCTCAGGCCGGCTAAGGGAGAACAGAAGCACCCTGCACGCTCACCCAGAGTGGCGTAACCTGGCTCCCCACTGTGCAAGGAGGCTTCTCCCCCTCCAGCCCTGCCCGCAGCTGTGTCTCCAGCCAGTGGCGATTAAAACACACAGAGGTTTGTGCTCAGCTCTTCCCTATCCTCACTTCATGGGCACAAGTTGCTCTGCCTCTCCGTCTGTGTCCATCTTACACACACATGCCCCTGTTTCTCCATCTAATCTCTCATAATCCTTTCTCTTGGTCTGCTGACATACTTAGACTCCGCTCCCAGGGAAATCCAGGCTATCTTTCAACTGGCTTGGTCAGAAATCCCTGCTTTGGGGTTAAGCACATAATAATCTGCCCATCCCGGGCACGTCCTCTGCGGCTCAAAGTGCAGCCCGACTGCTCTCTCTCGGTGCTCTGGCTGTGCTGGCCTTTGCTGCACAGCAGCTCCGCAGGGCAGCGGGTCTCACCTACCCCAGAGCAGCTACCCACGCTAGCACTCTGCTCCAGCCTTCTGTAGGCAGAACGGTCTGGAGCGAAGCAGAGTTTCTGTTTGCCTCGGAGCCTTCAAACCCCATCAACACTCAGCCGTGACTCTGGGCAGATGCCACAGATCCCACTTTGAAGACACTGCTGGCTCCTGGCCGGCCAACCAAGCTGCCAGGAATTCACAGAGGCTCAAAATAATGTTCCAGGGGCAATGCAATGGCATCACGTCACGTCTCAGCAACTTTGTCCCAGAGGACAACGTTTAGAGAACAGCAGGCAGTGATGCTGGGCCTTTCCAACCCCGACTCAGCACGCTGCAAAGACCTCTAAAGGGCAAGACTCCTTCCTGCAGGCTCGAGAAGGGGTTTGGATGGCAGGGTGGCACGAGCTGTACAGCCGCTGAGGGCAGAATGGCCCTCCTCTGGCCAAGCGCCTCGGCGCCTGCTTACAGTGCTGCTATTAAGAAGACTTGGACCCTTTTCCCTCTCTCCTCCCTGATGCCACCAGATGGGTGGTCTGGAGCAGGAACCTTTATGGAGCTTGCTTTCAAGCCAGACTTTCCTTGGCGGGAGAAGAGGGGGAAACCCAGCTGAAGGCATTTTCCACTTTCCAAGATCTTCTGCTGATGTGAGTGGCTGCCCAGCTGCTTTTTATGCTGTGATCTGCAAGGAGCAAAGAAATCCCCCCTGGCAACAAGGGCGCACATGAGCTGGAGGGACTTCCCAGAGCCTTGGCTCACACGACGGTGTGGAGGGGGGTGCCTCTGCTTCATTTCAGGAACCGAGACTTGTCACAGCTTTGCCTTACCCTGGCTGCTAAAGTTAGAGTCACTAGAGGCCCCGCTTTGGCATCGCCAGCCGCCTGACTAGGAGCTGCCCTTCCCAACGCACCGTGTCAGCCACCACATATGACCCTGGGGAAACCGAGGGGGAAGAAAAGGAAAAAACGGTTCACTGGAGTGTCACAGACAGAGGGGAGGAAAGAAGGTCACTAATTGGCTGGTGGAGACGTCCTGAAGCAGCCTGAGGCAAGCTGCTTCTCACAGCGAGTCAGTCATCCCCATCCCTGTGAGACAGCAGCGTGCTGCTTCTAGGATGAACGGTGGTTACAGGCTCAGATGGGGCGGGGGAAGATCTTTTTCAGGGCATTTCTACCCAGTGTTCTGCAGGCAGACACAAGTAATCTGCAAGCCTTTTGTTTCTTTTAAAACCAAAGCTGCGTGCCTCTGAGGATACACCTGCAGGACCCTTTGCAGACCTAGTGGGAGGTGTCCCTGCCCAAGGCAGGGGAGTTGGAACTGGATGAGCTTTAAGGTCCCTTCCAACTCAAATCCTTCTATGCTCCTGCTCCCAGGTGCCCAAAAGCTACACAAAGCTCTCAGCACAGGCTGACACTGAGCGAGCATCAGCTTCTGGGCCTCGCCAATGGTACTGAACCAGCTTCTGCGGGCAGAGCAGCTCTTAGGTCACAAAACCCAAAACACACCCAGAACCACTCCTTTCAGGCTCCTTTCCAAAGCCTGGCATCACCTTGGGAAGGCAGCATCACCGTCACCATTGAGGCTGTTAGAGAGCGTGATTTACCTTTCCGAGGTGGGGTCCTGGCAGTTGAGAGGGTACTTCAGCTCGATGACGTTGCTGTTCTTCTCCCGCAGCAGCCCCTGCTGCTCGGTGTAGTACTGCACCAGCTCTGCAAGGGTAGCAAACTTCTCACCTCCGTACAGATCATAGTAATCCCCAGTGTTCTGGATCTTAATGTGTGTCACCTCATCATTTCTCCTGATGAAGACAAACAAGACTGTATGCACGGGAGAAGAAACCACCACAAATCCCTGAACACACCCACCCCTTTAAGCTGCATCATGCACTCTCCGCTCACGCAGATGCTGCTCATGCTGGGCACGTTTCTGCAGTAGGGGTAGGGATGGATACTTCTTGGCCAGGATTGCTCAGCCAAGAACTGGCTTTGTACCTCAACAAGCTCCCACCCAGCTTCCCAGAAAACCTCACACAGAGGAGGTGAATAATTCCTCCTCTGCCATCATAGAATAGTTTGGGTTGGAAGGGACCTTAAAGACCATCCAGTTCCAATCGCTCTGCGATGGGCAGGGACACCTCCCACTCGAGCAGGGTGCTCAAAGCCCCATCCAACCTGGCCTGGAACATCTCCAGGGATGGGGCAGCCCCCACTGCTCTGGGCAACCTGGGCCACTCTTATGGGGAAGAAATTCCTCTTTATGTCTACTCTAAATCTGACCCCCTCCAGTTCATACCCATTGCCCCTCGTTCTCTCACTACAAGCCTTTGTAAAAGCCCCTGGATGGGTCTTTGAGCCCCCTGATCCAGTGGGAGGTGTCCCTGCCCATGGCAGGGGAGTGGAACTGGATGGGCTTTGAGATCCCTTCCAATCCAAACCATTCTGTGATCCCTTCCACTTCCTACACTACTTACCCTCTTGGCTGATTGAGCCTCTGACCTCACTCTGCTTTGCAGAGAAAAGTTTTCTAAGCACAGAGCCGCTCTCTGTCATCTAATTAGTTTAAAAGAACAGGAAAATAAATCACCCAAACCATTATATTGCCTAATATTCACAAACCCTATAAACTGTACCAGAAGGGTTAATGCTTTCCGCTCTCCAGCGGTGCCCTCCAGGCTCAAGGGAACAGGGCTGGGTGCCTTTCTCAGCCCAGTTCCAAGAGCTCCCTCATCCCCAAAGCCCAGCCTCCTTCCTCAGAAGGCCGCAGTAACCTCGGAGAAGCAGGTTAATTGCATTTTAGATGCACTTAGCAGCAACCCCCCTGAGCTGAGGAGACATGGCTGGGAGCCCGTAGCTTGATGGACGAGCTGGGTCACAGCAACTCGTAAATCTGGGCAAATTTCCCCATCTTGCCCGTGCTGAGCTGCTCCCAGCTTCTCTCCATTTGTTGCCAAAGCAACCGTGACAGCCAGACTCGAGGTGGTATAAGCAGCGTCGCGGGTCAGATAGAAAAGCCATTTCATGGAGTGGGGAATCTGGGAAGCTACAGTGGGCTGGGCATGAGGTTAAATGGAAGGAAGAGCTGGATCAACAGCAGGAGCTCTGGGGCTCTCAGCAGTGGCGCTGCCCTATTTCTATTATCTTTCTGCAGCAGGGTACAGCCCTGCAGCAAGGAAAGACCAGATGTCTGGATGGTATTGGATATCTAGCTCCAGCTCCACAAAATCCTCGCCTGTTTAGCCTTCTTGGGCTGTCTGTACTGTGTAACAGAGAGTCCGGACGCTATCTCTGTGTAACAGAGTCTGGACTGCTCGCTCCCTGACGTTCCCGGTATCAAGCTAAGTCTGCACAGGGTTCACCTTTGTGCAAACTCCTCTTGTGCTTAGAGCAGCACCAAGGTGGCCAAGCCCTCCCTAGCTTTTCCACCCTGCAATAAGCAAGACGGACACCTGGGTCCTCAGATAAGGTTAGAAGCAACCTCCTCCCTGGTACCTCCTCTTGAATACTGCATTAAACTACGCACCGTAAGGTCTAATGAGAGTCCACCTGGGAGGACTCTGCTGACTTTACAACAGCTCCCTCTCCCAAAAGGGCTGACTGCAGAGGACGTCAAATTCCATGAGCCCAGGGTTGTGCATCTGCAGAACTGTCGTATGGCTCGCCAAGGGCACACAGAGTGCTGCAAGAAGCACAGCACCTTCTCACAGTGACAGGATGATCACTACCACCCCCAGGATGCGCTCATGTTGCTGGGGCACAGTTACTTTTATCTAATGCCATGGATTTTGCTGTTTCCACATATCTTGGGGATTTTAAGAGCTATGGCTCTTCGCGTGTGAGGGACTTGTCATGTGCACAAGCGGAGTAAATGCCAACCGTCCAACGAGCTGTGCTAGAGTACAGGGCAGCGGCCACCTGGCAACAGGATGAGGCCAGGCTGGAACTTGGCACTAGGATCTCAGTGTGCTAAACCTTGGAGAGCCCACAGGAACATTAACAGCACCGTGCAAGCACCGCCACTTATGCCTTCCCTTCAGACCTGCCCTTATTAGAGGCAGGACATAATTAGATGGCAACACTCTCAGCCACGGTCACCAAATGTCACTTCGTTCTCCCTAAAACACTGCCCTGGTAGATGGCTGTGTTCCCATCTACTCCATCCTTGTTGCTAAAGAGGACTTTGTCAACGTAGAATCAGCGATTCCAGATTGTGTTCACACAGCCCTTCTTGGATGCTTTGTCTGGCATTGAGGTGATTTCCACTTAGTGCCAATTCAGTGGCAACGACCAACCGAGTGTGAACAGAAACAGCATCCACAGTATTGCCCTCAGCCCACATTAATAACAGAACAGAACCAGCAAAAGACTGACAAACAGGTCTGAGGTGTCAAAATCTGCATCTGGTCCTGGAGAGTCACGCTACACCTAGACAATCAAGGCCTTGGAGACAGAAGCCAACTGTCTGTAACATTGGAAGCCGATGAATGGCACTCTTGGATGTTTAGAGAGACACAGTTAACTCACCCTGGTATATCTGGCAAGTACAGTTCTGACCCGGCCTGGCACGCCAGCTCCAGCTGTCCTATCGGCAGAGACCTCAAAGTTTGCCAATATTTGCATCTCGGGTATGAGCAGAACCCACTCGATGGAAATGAAAACTGGCTGTGAAATTCAGATCCCAGCCAGAGCTCCAATGACAATGCCTCTTCTCCGAGAGGAGCTGGCACACGAAGAGCTTTGACCATTTACACCGGCAGCTGGACGTGTAGAGCCTTTGTGCAGCACAGACAGCAGCAGACGAAACTGTTTTCCCCACTTGGCCTGAGGCTCAAAAGCTCCCTTCTTCGCACAGCTCCATCCCCACAACCCAAGCGCATTAGAGACCTACAAAGGCTCAGTTCACAGACCCACAACCCCACCCCCAAGGCCTCCCAGCACTTCAGGGATGAAAAGCAGAGAGATAATCAGGGTCATTTATCCCATGAGCCCTCAAGACCATGCTGAACACAAAGGGCATTGATCGAGCTCCTCATTTCCTTCCCATTTTCTTCTCTCAGAGCTTGTGCCAAACTGGGCAGCAGAACCGGACTGCGCGGTAGCAGCATGCATTAAACTGTGCCCCCAACACGCTGGCTGGCGCAATAAAGCACAAAGGAGATGCCCGAAGTCCTCAGCTGCCCTGTGCTGCAGGGCGCGGTTACTTCTGACAGACACACAGCTCTTGTACAGGGGTGCAACACTGTTTAAGTGAAGATGTCAGCTTTTTCGGCAACTCCAGAGTCAGCAGTCAGGCAACGAGAGTTGCCTCTGTTCCAAGCTAAGCGTCTTTGCACTATCAGCACAACTCCTTAGCTAGACAGATATTCAGGAGTGTTTCTAGATCCAACAAACATATTCCAACTTGTGAATCTGAGAAGGTGCTGAACGTTCTTAAGCACTAGGATGAAAAGTTGGAAGACTCAATATCTAAAGCAAATGCAGTACCAGGTCCTTCTAGGAAAGGAGATGTGACATAGACTGTAAGAGAGGCAAGGAGGATTTTATAACAGCCACTCCCCGGAACCGCAACACTCAAATAAATACTAGTTAGGATAGAATCACAGAATGGTTTGAGTTGGAAGAGACCTCAAAGTCCATCCAGTTCCAACCCCTGTGATGGGCAGGGACACCTCCCACTGGCTCAGGGGCTCCAAACCCCATCCAACCTGGCCTGGAACCCCTCTAGGAATGGGGCAGCCACATTTGTAGGATGTTAAACTTACATCCTCAAAAAAACCCTTGACTGGCAGGCTCAGCTCCCACCATCCAGAACATCTTCCACAGCTCTCCTGCAAGCCCAGCACCAACTTACAGCCCCTCCGAGGCTCAGCTGTCCTCCAAACGGCCCCATTCAGCGCAGGTTTTGTGAGCCATTCTACAGAGAGCATGACACGCTGGAGTGATGACGTTACCTTAGTGCTCATGACCTGCAGGAGCCAGTCCCTGCAACGAGGAATATCACCCACATTCAGTGACCCACTGAGACAGCACTGTCTCATTGTCCGGGCTGAGGCAACACCGAAATATCTGCAGAGAGCAGCGCTGTAGCAACACCACAGCATGAAACAAGACAGCTCACGCACAGACGCAGCGGATGTTACTATAGCCTTACTCAAAACGACTCAGTCACCATCACACTTGAGCTGAAGTTGCCAGACCACTTTCCTCTCTGTTGATGCACTCCACGTATTTGCTGAAGTGCCCAGAGAATAAGATGAGCCAATAAATCCAAATCCAGTACCTGGAACTGATGTACCACCATCACATCAAAGCCCTCTCAGAAAAGCAGCCCTTCTGGCGCTGGACTATGGCAAGGCTGCCTGACCCTCTAGGTGCAAAAAGCTCTTCCACTTATCTGCAGAAACATCCCAAGAAGGAGCCCGTTTCAGAAGAGGGAGGGCTGGCAAAAGGAGCCGGGCTTGGCCCATCACAAGATGCCAGCTGTTTGGACTCAGAGCTGAGGATTTTTTGAAGAGTTTTTTTTTTTCTGTTATTTTAAGACCAGAACAAAAAACATTCGTTCATTAACCGTACCGTGTCCTCTCTGTGTGGCTTGCCTCTTTCTCTCGAGAGCTGAGAACACAAAGCCCTGGGAAGAATCATGGAATGGTTTGGGTTGGCATCTTAAAGCCCACTCAGCTCGAACCCCCTCCCCAGCTGTCCTGCAGCCCCTTTCAGCACTGGAAGCTGCTCTAAGGTCTTCATGAAGCCTTCTCTTCTCCAGGCTGAACAACCCCAGCTCTCTCAGCCTGTGCTCACACGGGATGCACTCCAGCCCTCCGATCATTTTCGTGGCCTCCTCTGGACTTGCTCTAACAGATCCACGTTCTTCCTGTGCTGAAGACACCACAGCTGAACACAGGACCCCAGGTGAGGTCTCATGAGAGCAGGGTAGAGGGGGAGAACCCCTTCCCTCACCCTGCTGGTCACACTTTTTCTTGTCGCTGTAACGCTAAAGGCTGAAAAAGTGCACAGATCTAAAGAAATGGAAAGCAGCCACCGAGTTGCATGAAAACCTTCTCATAACTTCTGCAGTATTATTTCCCAGCTTCTCTTCAGGGACACATATATGGACACGCACCAGCACGTGGTCACTTGATGTGTGGTCTGGTCAGCCAAAATTCCATTCCCTGCCTTCTTTTCAGCCCACATCCTCTCTGTAATTAAAAGGAGCTGCATTTCCCCTCATAGTCTTTCAAAAACCCTTGAAGAAGCAGAAGAGGAGTTGAAAGAAGGAGGAAGAGGTTTTGATCGTTTTCCTAAAGGTACTTTCTCCTACGGACACCTTTATTTTAGGTACTTTTTCAAAGATATCTTATTGTTTCCTTTGAAAACCTTTTATTTCTCAAAAAGGAAAAAATAATAGAGACACGTCCAGTTCAGAGATGAAAAAGAAAGCTCTATCAGGATACAAGTCCAGGTGAGAATAATAATACATTGGTCCATCTATGTATGCATAATTTAACATGGAGAGAGGAAAACAGGGGGAAAGGAGCCCCCCAAGTCATCAGCTTTCACAGCACTTAATGCTACATATTCCGTACTCTATTAGGTGTTGCAGCTCTAATGCTCAAGAACATTTATGCACACTTTGGGGTGGAAAAGAACATATTGCTCAGATGAAGTGTAAGCAAAACTGGTCTACCTAACCAGTGACCATGTCCAAGCAAGTTTTCCATACTCAAGCCTACAGGATAACTCTTGCCTCAAGTTACGGAATAGGAAGGAACAAGGACTTGCAGATAAAAGCAGTCAATGAACGAATTCGCTCCTTGTCTTCAATTCATGACGCTTCAAAGCCCAACACGTTGCCCCTAAGGTTGTGTGTCATGTTTAATGTGCTTTCCTGGAATCATGGTATGTGTCACAGCTTTGGTTTACTCAGAACTGTGAGAGTCGGTCAGACTTTCCACTGAGCCACCATCTGCCAGTGAGCTGTGGTCGTATTGTTTAATTCCATCATATTAAAGCATGCTGTATTGGTCTCTCTTAACTCGCACCTCATTACTGCAGGGCACCATTCGTGCATTAAAAGCATTAATTGGCTCGATCTTATAGCCAAAACCATAGTGTTATTAAACATTTACTGCAACACAAAAGTCTCCCTGAAGGAGGAAGTGGTCTAAATCCCCTCTTGATAATCTGATGCTCCCTCCCCGCTGCTTTCTGCCACAAAGAAAGCAGAAAGGAGTAAAGAAACAATAGCAATAATAACACCACTCTGGGACTCCGAAGCTGACCGTAGCTTTTCCATGAGCGGCCGAGCTTTTACACACAGCCTCAACACGTGCCACAGCTGGAAGAGGGGAGGCAGTGGACCAGGGCAGGTGGAAGATAACAAACCACAAGGGCAGCAACACACGTGCCCTTTGGCTGAGGGATGGAGCTACAGGGAAGCAAAACTATGCAAACTTGTGGACTGACTCCACAGCACGAGACACGAGTGGAGCAATGCAAACTGGCTCTCCTGGCAAAGCAATTTACCCTGCTGATTCAGCGTAATTATGCTGCTAGCTGGGTATCTTTCTGCATCAGGACACTGTTGCACAGCCCTAACCTGCGCCTGCTTGCACCCTGCCTGGCTAAGCAGGAGCTGTCAGTACAACCAGACAACACCCTGACTCACAAAATTACATGAAGAGCAACACTGAGCTCTCACACGAAGATAACCCCCTATTTTACACGTATTCCCTTGCTGTCATAGCTCGCTTAAGGCAGTTCTCCGCAACCGAGTTTATTTCCCATTCTAATTAGAAGCACTTCCTGCCTCTCATTAACTCACAGGCACTTCTGATCGCCAGATTACTGAGGAGCTGCTGAAGGCAGATCCACACTCCCCACCCAGCCAATGCACTGGAAAAGCTGGATTTTTCCCCCTTCCACTGTGTTGACCACAGCTCCTCACAGTACGGAGCAGCCAGAGCTGTTGGACAGGCAAAGGGTCGAAGCGCTGGGTTGTGTTCCTCAATAAAAGGGAAGCATTTACAAAAATAAGGCAGCTGCAAAGCCTCCCTCTTGCCAAGCTGCGAACTGACGGCTCGTGGCAGAGAGGAGGGCAGGCTCAAGCCCAGGGACAATTCAAGGGGGGAGAAAAATGATCAAAGGGCTGGAACACCTCCCCTGCGAAAAGAGACAGAGAGTTGGGGTTGTTCAGCTGGAGAAGAGCCTGTGGAGACCCACTCGCAGTCTTTCAATACTTAAAGGGGGTTTATAAGAAAGATGGAGTGAAACTTTTTGGCAGGGCCTGTAGCGATAGGACAAGGGGTAATGGTTTTCAACTAAAAGAGGAGATGTTTAGATGAGATATTAGGAAGAAAGAAACATTTTACGCTGAGGGCGGTGAGGCACTGGCACCGGCTGCCCAGTGAGGTGGTAGATGACCCATCCCTGTAAATATTCAAAGTCAGGTTGGATGGGGCTCTGAGCAACCTGATCGAGTTGAAGATGTCTCTGCTCGCTGCAGTGGGGTTGGACTGGATGACCTTCACGGACCCTTCCGACCCAAACCATTCTGTGATTCTATGAAATATGGCCAAGAAGGGTTTCATCTGAGCAGTTAAGGCAACAAAGAGAAGGTAAAGTCTCACCAGAGTCACAACACTGTTCTGAGCTGCCAGCAGCTCCCACAGCACCTGGCTGGGGGGGAGGAGGTGCACAGGCGGGGAACTGAGGCTCAAACTGCCCTGGTGATGCTCGCAGCCTCTTAGATGTCAGTGCCCTGCCAGGTGGAAATGCTGTGTCCACGTTGTCATGTGCACAAAGTTTCTCTAAACACAGTGTTGGTGGAAGGATTTATAAACTCACTGGAGTTGCCTAAACAAAATGAGGGCTGTTTAAACTACACAGGAGCCACCACAAAAAAAAAGAAGTCTATGTTAGAAGCACAGGGTGAAACCTTTGCTCGCTGGTGTTCATGGAAGGTTCATGCCTTGAACCCACAACTTGTTCCTTTTATCTTAGGGAGTGCAAGGACAAGGGAGT
This sequence comes from Cuculus canorus, assembly GCF_017976375.1. Taxonomy (NCBI): domain Eukaryota; kingdom Metazoa; phylum Chordata; class Aves; order Cuculiformes; family Cuculidae; genus Cuculus; species Cuculus canorus. The sequence continues at coordinate 1,083,100 of NC_071421.1, read as the reverse complement.
CATAGGACAAGGGAGAATGGCTTGAAGGTAAAAGAGAGTAGATTTAGATGAGATCTTAGGGAGAAATGTTTTCCTGTGAGGGTGGGGAGGCCCTGTCCCAGGTTGCCCAGAGCAGTGGTGGCTGCCCCATCCCTGGAGGGGTTCCAGGCCAGGCTGGATGGGGCTTGGAGCCCCTGAGCCATGGGGAGGTGTCCCTGCCCATGGCAGGGGGGTACTGGGTGGGCTTTCAGGTCCTTTTAAATCCAACTCATTCTGTGATTCTATGATCTCAGGGACCTTTTGGATTAATGTCACTCTTCCCTTTAGTTCACCTTCAGATACCCATTGCATCTGCTCCCCCGTGTCATAAGGGGCTGCATTCACAAAGACATCAGCGGAACTGCAGCTTTCCTTTCTGCAACGATCTTGGTCCCAGAGGACAAAGAGCACTTTAGAGGTGAAGCACATGAGTCTGGGAGCGCAGGCACTGTGAGGCTGGTCAGCAAGTTCACTCTCTTATGAAGGTGCTCCTGGGATCCCTCAAAGACACAGAAAACATCTGTCTCCCAAAGGCAGCTAAGTTAAGTTCTTTTGAAATTGGAGAGAGATGATTCACGCCTGCTGGGATTGAACACGGTCTCCTCAGAAATGTAAGTGGGTTCATTATATTCCCTCCTCTGGCAACAGTGGCTCTGGAAACACATGCCACAAGCACAGAATCAAACCTGGCAGGACAAAGGCGCGTGCAGCCCACAGGGATGAATAAACCAGGGGGAAGTAGTGTGTGGCTTTCAGCTCAGCCTCTGCAGTGCTGGGGAGAGTTCAGTGATGCTTTAACTGCAAGTGGTGCCATAGAGACGTCATCTCCGAGCAGCGTCTCTCCCCTTGTACATGAATTAATTGGAGCAGGGCGTGCTGGAGAGCTCGAGACAGCCCTTCCTCCAGCCCTCGTCTGCTGCTGTCTGCTTACCTGACAGAGAGAGTGAAATCTCCTGGGTTGCTCTTACTGGGTCGAGCCAGAAAGCTGCCATGGACACCTCTAGTCAGGAGCAGCTTCTCTGCCTCAATTCCGCTGATGTTGGGATGAAACCACCTGCAAAGTGAAAATGTGGCATGTGAAACGGGAATTAGCCTGCCCCTGCTCTGCCTGCCCTCGGGACAGACACCATCTCCTGCCTGTGAGGCAGGCACAGAGCCCTCATCCTACCTAGCAGCACACCCGTCTTCCTCCCACCACGCTGCTTTTTCACTCAGAAAAGCCCTCCATTCAGATATTACCACGGAGAACGTTCTTCTCAGACATAACCCCAACCACAGAACTGCTGCATCAAAAGCAAAGGTCACCGCACAGGACCATGGCACAGCCAGGGAAGCAGCAGCAAAGGAGATGCTGCTGGAAAGCAGCAGTGCTGTTGGTGTACCTGGGCAGCAGGACACAGCAAAGGCAAAGAGAGACAGCTCACCCGAAGGGGGAAAATGTTTCATCCTCCTGTGTGCTACTTTAATGCAATCTTCCTATTTTAAGTGTCATCAAACCACCCACTGACCTCATTTCTGATGTTATCAGTCTTGATCAAGTTTTCTTGACGGAATCGCAAGAATTAGCGTTTCCCCAAGCTTTAATGAGTGCTAAATATGCATACCAGACCAATGATTTCTCATGTGGTACCAGTTTCACGGCTCAGTTTTTCAGAAGAAGCCACTGAAAATCCACTTACTAAATGCCAGACTCTTTTGAGTAATGTCACAAGTGCCACAAAGAGCACTCAAAACTGAGAATCCCTCAGTTCTGAAAATATTGCTCAGGTTTAGATCATGCTCCATCAGACATTTCTTCTGCATGGGACCACTGTCATATTCTTCATGAGCAAAGAGGAGAAGGTGAGCCATAACAAGGCTTTTGGAGTGGTTTCTGAGCAGCACCAACTGCAAGAGAATAGGCTGCACACCTTCAAAGCAAAGGATGATGCTGTGAGAGGTCCTGCATCAGCGGGCAAGTCTGCATCAAACGACTCAAAACCACAACACCTAAGTTTTCCAAGCAAAGTGAAATGCAGGTTCTCAAGAGGAGCATAGCTGGAAATATTTAGTAAGCTTGTTTCTTGTACGCAGCTGTCTGCGGATCAGATTAGCTCACGTGCTGTCCCCCAAAAGGGTTGGCAAGTTTACCTCTCTCTATCGTTGCAGAGAAATGCTTAACCGAGTGCCCACCTTAGGAAATACACCCAAAGACTAAACCTACAAGCGTAAGCACACATTCATTAGACTATGTTTGTCTCGAAGATACTCATGGAAAAGGTCAAGAAATGTCACTGTCTCCTCCACAGTTTGGGATTTCCTCTCTCCCACCACAAGCCAAACAGTTTTGATTAAAGATCCTTGAATTGCAGAGGAGGAGAGGTCTGTTAGGGAAAGGCCATGGAAACAGATGGTAAACAGGAATCCCAGTGTTTCCAAGCCTTGTATTCCTGACATCACAAGAGTGACACTCCTTCATCAATCCATCGTCTGCAGGGCCAGCACTTAACAGTGCCATGAAACTGCTTCTGGCATAGGAATGAATGCATCTAATGGAGCTTAATGGAGCTCAAGGACAACACAAAGCTGCCAGAGGCCACACAGAACGTTTCCACTGAATGCCTAATGACAATAAAACCAGCCAGAACACAGCAGGAAAAAAGACTAAGGAAACATCTCTGGTAAAAGAATAGGATGAGAGCTCTTGTTGGTACGTAGCCATAGCCGTGAGCACAGCCTGGTTCCAAGAACACCCCGGTATGCATGACAGCAGCGTCCACCTGGGGTGCACACCACAGGAACCCTACATACTCACACCTCCCCTCACCCCCTTTTTTCTCAGGATCTCTCCCTATTGCTTTAAACAGTGGAATAAAAAACAACAGCAAAATCAGCCAAAACTGAACTTAAGACTCGTTGGCTTGTGAAGGTTGCCCACATCATACTCTCTCAGCGCACACCAAATCACAGAATCAGAGAATGTTAAGGTTGGAAAAGACCTCCAAGGTCATTCAGTCCAACCACCAGCCCAACGCCACCATGCCTACTAAAACATGTCCCAAAGTGCCACAACTACATGTTTTGTGAACCCCTCCAGGGATAGAGACTCCACTACTCCTCTGCCACTGCTTCACCACTCTTTCCGTAAAGAAATTTTTCCTAATAGCCAGTTTAAACCTCCCCTGGCAAAACCTGAGACCATTTCCTCCTGTCCTATGCCTCGTTATTTGGGAGGAGAGGCCAGCACCCTCCTTTCAGGTGGTTGTAGAGAGTGATAAGGTCATCCCTCAGCCTTCTCTTCTCCAGGCTAAACAATCTCAGTTCCCTCGCAAGACTTATGCTCCAGACCCACGAGCCTGCCTGCTCTGAAGCTCTCTCTGTCGCTTCACCTTGTGAGTGGAGGCACAACTGCCACAGCGACTGCAGAGCCGGAGGTGCTTCGATCAACACAGCTTGTTTTTCTCCTGACCTGATGTAAACGGTAATGCAGAAAGCATCGTTAGAACTGTTTTTCATTATGGTTCTCACTGGAGTAGATTTGTTGGTAAGCAAAGCCAACCCACAACAGAGCCGGCAAGCAGAAAGCACCAACCCACACATCTCTCACTAAATGGCAATACTAAAAACCTGCAAAGAGCCCTGGGCAGTCCCACAGGCTGCGAGCTCTAGCGCTGCAGCGGAGGAGCAAGTCCCACCAACCAGGCTTCAAGTCAGACCTCTTGGTCTCACACACAGTTTATAGGAAGACTGGCAATATTCTGAGAAGGAAAGCAAATGAAGAGGACCCCCCAAAAAAGCATTATTAATATCACGCCGTTGTTTCAGTGTCAGAAAAGCACAAACGTTGTTGAGCAGTAGGTCATTCAGGCAACCACTCAACTGCGGCAACTGCTTTTGGCAGAAGTGAGTCAGCCCTGAAGAATTGAGTGAAATAAGAGTGAGGATCTAACAACTTTCTCATCTCAGAGGGTTGGAGCACCTCCTGTACAAGGGCAGGCTGAGAGAATTGGGGTTGTTCAGCCTGGAGAAGGCTCCAGAGAGACCTTAAAGCAACCTTCCAGTACTAAATCTCCCCTCTTTCTGCTCAAAACCACTCCCCCCTGTCCTATCCTCGCACTCCCTGACCAAGAGCCTCTCCCCAGCTTTCCTGGAGCCCCTTTCAGTGCTGGAAGCTGCTCTAAGGTCTCCCCACAGCCTTCTCTTCTCCAGGCTGAACAACCCCAAATCTCTCAGCCTGTCCTTGTACAGGAGGTGCTCCAGCCCTCGGATCATCTTCATGGGCTCCTCTGGACTCACTCTAACAGATCCACGTCCTTCCTGTGCTGAGGTCTCCAGAACTGAATGCAGGACTCCAGGTGAGCTCTCACAACCTACAGTTGAACAATAAAGTTCCTAAGTGAAGTCCCAAAGGAGATGGCAGCAAGTTATTGCAGATCACTTCTCAAGGAAGGTACCACGTGCATCTTGCTCAGAAGAGAGGGCTGCCAAGGAAACACACCGGGCTGCTGAGGCTCCTAGACCCGCACTCCTCTGCACGGACACAGGACGTCCACTCCACAATACTGCACACATGAAAGCCAGAGTCACCACTGAACACTTGAAAGGAATCGCCACAGGGCTTGGAACAACATTTGTCCAGGGTTTCACTTATTTTGGGGCATCCCCAGAGAAGCCAGCACCAGGTGCACATCTATTGCAGCCCCCTCGTGCCTGGGTTTAGCCTGTCAGTAAGATATTTTGGAGCATTTGTAATGGTAAAACTTCTTTTTGTTAGGCTTGGAGAGGATCAAAGCAAATGTGGCTCGAGAGACAAAGCCTACGCGCTTCGTGTGTGGCTAACACTGTTCAGCTCGACACAAAGTCCAACCTAGCAAGCTGAGGTGGTTCAAGGAACTGGAAAAAGAGGAGGGGGGGATCAACTGTCACCAGACTTCCCTTCTGCTATGCTACAGCCTCTTGACACTAGGAGCAAGGGTCAGTGTTCACAGCAGATGCTGTCGATACAGGGCAGATAGAGCGCCCGGTTCCACAGCCAGAGACATCCCACCTCCCACTGCCGCGAGGGAAGGGCAGGATGCGGACCCTGCCCTTGGAAGCAGCCAAGCAAATAAACAACTGAAGCTTCTTCCAGCAGAGAAACACAGAGGCCAACTTGCATGACCCAAAGAGAAAAAAAAACCAAACCACAACAGACTTTCCTAAAAAGAGAGAAATAAGCAACTCCAGGTTAGTTGAGGAGAGGTCATACTTGTCCTGCAACATTAAGGCTTAATTTAGCAAACTGCAGCAAGGCTGCTGTTGGTTTCAAGATGCTCCCATATTGAATTATTAGCATTTACGTCTTCATTCAAAGCTGTTCTACACAGGCCTGGCTGCATATAACGCATTTCTCAACCCTGACAGAGCCGCAGCAGCCTCCTTCGTGGGTTCCAGTCTGGTTCAATTCAAATCCCATCAGAAGACTCATTACACCAAGCATAGCCTCAAGGGAGTGTATTAAATAAATATACCCTGCAAATCTATTCAGCTCTACATACAGGTAAATATTTCCATTTTCCTAAAGCAGTTAGCATCATGACAGCTAACCGCGCCAGTGCACATCATCTAACATCCCCCAAGACTTCTGTAAACAACTTTAAAACACAAAAAAAACCCTCTTACTACCTTTTCAAATCAGCATATCCATTTCCACAGCAGGTACAGAAGTCTGTGTTGTACTCTCTGGGGTGCAACAATCACTTCTATAGAAACCAGCTTGCTTCCTATATATTTTACTGAGTATTTTCCTAATGGATGTCACACTTGGGTGAGAACGGTGAGCTGCTTTCTACAAGATACACACCTTATTTTCACCAAATTCCAGTAGAATCTAGATGTTTAACATCCTTCAGCTTATCTGAAGATCCCAGCTTTTGCACAAATCAGGTTCTCACCACTGGCAGACAACTCAAAGCAAACGAGGTGTTTATGCAGAAAGTCTGGCCCGTTTCCACGAGCGGTGCCGTTTACTCCAGCACTTAAAGACAAGGAACGCCACAAGCAACAGCAAAGAGCAGATGGAGTGGCTGCCGAGATCCTGACCCTGAACAGAGGTTGTTGGGATTGCTCCCAATAACGATTGATCCCACAGAATCATAGAATTGTTAAGGTTGGAAAAGACCTCTAAGGTCATCCATTCCAATCATCAACACAATATCAACATACCTACTAAACCATGTCCTGAAGAGCCACAACTACACATTTTTTGAGCACCTCTGTGGATGGAGATTCCACCACTTCCCCTGGGCAGCCTCTTCCAACGCTTCACCACTCTTTCAGTAAAGAAATATTTCCCAATATCCAATCTAAACCTTCCCTGGCACAACTTGAGGCACCTTTCCAGTTTGCATCCACTTCGCACATTGTCTCAGAGAGAAGGTTGGTGCCTCCAGTCTTGCTGCAACCTCTCCAGCCACTCAGAGCACCTTCAAACCACTCCGTGTCCCTTTGTCAACAGGTCTGGACACCCAAAGAAAGACTCCAGTGCTCCATCTGGGACAGAGAGGCACAGAAGCCTGAGTCACGCAGCATAACCTATGCTCCACGTGATATCATTGAGGTTCGCTGGTTCTTGATGAACCCTTCAATAAAAGTAACGCAGGCTCAGAGTAACAGTAGGATAAAACCCTGCCATGCTTTTGACATGAGTAAACAGCTTCCCAATGGAAGCTGGGCCATGGTTGAATGCTGGAAAAGAGAACAAAGTTAAACAGCAAGGATGGAAATGTTTGCTGAGTTGGAAGGTGCCGCAGACCCTTCTCTGCTGCAAAGCAGAGTCAACCTCTCATTTCAGGAGAGGCAAATGGGCGCAAACTATCTATTCACAGGGTTTTGTAGACTTCTCCTTTAACCAGCTGATGTGCCCCCCTGGACTTGGAGACCACAAGAAAAAGCAGACGCTGGCACCCCCTCATGAGCAGCAGCCAGCCTGGGCTGAGGAGGTGCGCGTGTTTCCAACCATCAGCCCCACATCCTTGAGAAGGGCCAGGTTTCCATTGCGACCCCGTGAAGAGAGCCGGGGTTTTGCTCAGTGGTTTCCCCTACCCCCTTCTAAATTTCAAGGCATATGGTTAGTGAATGTGTGCGCACAGAGGGACTTCCCCAGAGAAAACACAACCAGAACAATGCAGAGCTCTATGTCAGAGAGAAGAGACGAGGCAAAGCAGCCCAGCGGAAGCGCAGTGATGTGCCAGCAGTGGGCACAGACAGCTTTGGGGGGGCGATTAGCTTAACTGCGTGCATTATGCATGGTCGGGTCCTGCAGAACTCCTCTGCCAGGCTCAGGTCAGAGAGGGTCTCACTCAGGCTCAGCAAAGCAGGAGAGCCAGAGACACAAACCCCAGAGTCCTGGTCCCGCATACCAAGGCTGCTGGCCCACCAGCAACCCCAACGAAGCCCCTGCTGCTGTTTTCAACAGCTGTGAAGGATGACCAGCACCGCTCAGCCTTCGTGCACCGTCAGACTGTGCTGTAGGACCTGCTCCCACCCTCTTGGCAGCTCAGATATCACCCCAAGTGAAGCCCTCCCTCCCTGTCCCCGGAGGTCTACCTTCCCAGCACCCGCTGCCTTCTCAGCACCTTTCTGAGCCAGCTAAAATGTCAGAGCTCAATACCAAAGCTCAATATCAAGGTAAGGGCAACATCTCCTTTTCGCTCATCAGTCTGTGGCCCAGTCCTTCAGGAGACCAGCCCCACCGCCCTTCTGCAGGATGTGCCACTGAAGCGGGTGTGAAACAGCCTTGGCTGTGGCAATGGAAACCTCAGCCTACATCTCTGCCCATTAGACGATGACCTTCAGGAAAGGCAAAGCAGAGCCGCTTTGAGCTGCAGAGCAGCCGCGTACCTCACCGCTCCTCTGTGTCACGTTCAAAGAGGGGTTTTAATTCGCCACCCACGTTTCGGTTTGAAACTCAAATACTACAGTCAGAAATGGTTTCATATACAGCTCTTCAGAAAAGCTTTTCCTTAAATGTCACTTGCACGACCGTGCACCGGGCAGAGTGGTTTCAAAGCAACTGGCTTCAGCTAGAGATTAGCAGCGGCCTCTGACTACGGGGCAAGAGCAGCTTTATGACTTTGTCATTTAATTCCCGTTTCAGCCCTGTCCCTGGAGCCCCGGAGGAAGGTGGCTGGACAGACCTGGGGGAGGGGGTGGCTTTTGCTGAAACAGGAAGAGAGAACGCACATACAAAACCCAGAGACAGCAGTAAAGCACTCCAGGAGCTCTTTCCGCAGGCTTTACAGAAACAGGAGCAGGCAGCACCTTCCTGGCAGGGAGCTGGTGCAGACAGACAGTTTCCATTTACTGGCTCTGGAGCCTCAGCTGGCATTAATTGTTAATTAATATAAATCCACATCTGTCCTATCTCCGTGACACATGCAAGATTCTCTGCTCGTCTCCTCCCTATGATTCAGCCCCTTTATCTAAATTATTCTAGTCCATGCTTGCCACTGGCACATCTTCCTCTCTTCACGGCTGTCCCATTCATTCACCTTTGGAGCCATCCACTCCATTTCTCCTGCCTCCTAAGAGCAGCAACACGTTCATGATCTGTCACAGTCTCTCAGCAAAGGGTTTCGAGCTGGTTAGACGTCTAAAGCAATGATTTTGCCTAAGAAACTGGATAGCTTGTTAAATCTGGCTGACACCAGAACAGAGAGAAATCACTCCAAGGACAAATACCACAAAACCCTCCTGTCACATAAATAGCAGCCAGTTAAGGCTGCGCATCGGTTCCTCTGCCCGGGATGGATGCACAGGCAAACCCATCATCCAGGGGACCTGGCACCTCTCTGCAGTCCCAGACTCTCTGCGTTGCAAGGGTTGACTCTGCTTCCCTGCTTTAATGTGAAACTGTTAAAATTAGTATTTTGACTGGGGCTCTTTCCACTTCAGAAACAGATCTGACTTTTTTGTTCTCTCTCACTAATGCAAAGCAAAGCACACAGCTGCAGCACACCCTCCTCCATCTCCAGAGCCACGGACCAGCCACTTTACCACAGGGATGTAGCAGCTGCACTACCCAAGACAGCGCTGCTCCAGCTGTGTGCAGCAACAACACTGCCTTCCCTGGCCTGGCTAGGAATGCTGGGGAGGGGCTCTGGATCAGGGAGTGCAGGGATAGGGTGAGGGGGAACGGTTTTAAGCTGAAAGAGGGGAGACTGAGATGAGATTTTAGGAAGAAATGTTTTCTATGAGGGTGGGGAGGTTGTCCAGAGCAGCGGTGGCTGCCCCATCCCTGGAGGGGTTCCAGGCCAGGTTGGATGGGGCTTGGAGCCCCTGATCCAGTGGGAAGTGTCCCTGCCCATGGCAGGGCATTGGAATCGATGATCTTTAAGGTGCCTTCCAACCCAAACCACTCTATGATTCTCCTGTGTAGCCAAGACAGAGTCTTTCGCTCTGTGAAAGCCACTCTGCTCTATGCAGAGCACAAGCACTGGGAGAACCTCTGAGAGCACAAGTTCACTTCTCTAAAAAGGCTAAGCTCGAAGACGCAAGGAGTCAAAATGCAATCACACGGTCACCTGTTATCTCTTGGGGGAAACCCAGGTCTGTTTATCAGGTCACCAGCTCAAAAACAGTTATTGCCAGAAGAAAAGCCAGAAACTGCCAATGCAGACCTTCCTTTTGCGCAGAATACTTCTATTCAGGGTGCACCGCATGATTTTCTCTCCATGCTAAGAAAGCCTGGGCAAATTTTACAGACAAAAGGTCATGTTCTTATCCCTCTCACTATGCAGCGCGACAGCCTCGCCCGGGGGTGAGAGACGGACGGATTCATATTCTTCCTTCTGACCCAAACTCAGGCTGGCCAGGCGGGAGGCTGTGACACAAACCATCTCAGCCAAGTCCCTTCCTACCAACTCCCACAGCTCTACAGCAGCTCTTTGTCACGGGCAGCAGCAACTCGGCCACTGCAGGCAGAACAGCCCATCAGCACATCTTTTCTGTATGCACGTTCAGTTTCTCGAGGGGAAAGCTAGGGCGATTTCCTGCTGACATTCCGGCATGGGTCTTTGGCACACATGCTGCCCCATTTCTGACACTCATTTAAGCACACATCTCTTTCAATGGCATTTCTATCCGGATCTTTCAGCTCTAGTCTTAGGGATCAACCTGGCTTCAGGGACGATGGAAAAAGATCAGGAGGTCTAAAAGGGAGAAGAGCTCATGCAGATGCTGATTTCACAGCTAATTGGTCCTTCCAGCAGTCAGTCTAAGCTCCATCCAAGATGAAGTGGCTGCCGAGAGCCTGATCCCCCGCCTGCACACACGTTAAACCAGAGTCTGAAGGCTCTGCCTATCGTAGGGACTTCCTCACAGCCCATTCCACACTGCTGATATGGAAAACCTCTTTCACCATCACGTCTTGCGCTCCTCAGATAAAGGCCCTACAGCGAGAAGAAACCACAGACAAAACAAGAACCTAGGACACAAACCCACATCATCTGTAGGCAAAACAGACTCCGCAGGACTAGAGCAAACAGTGAAGCACCAGAGCAGGAGTGTGTGACCTGGCCTTCAGCTGCAGCGCAGAGCCGAGTTGCGTTACGTGATCGCATCGGTGCACACAGAGGATGTGAAAGAGACTGGCACCGGCCGGCTGCGTTGCTGTCTTCTCCTCAGCTCAGCTCAGCTCAGCAAGCAGCTGCTGCCCACACTGCCGCTCTTGTCCTCTCACCCCACCGAGGCCAGCACAGCTGGGAGGCTGTGACAGGGTGAGCACAAGTACAAGAAATGAGAGAGATTATCATTTTGAAGGTCTACCATCACTCATGGTCCATCGTTTTGCAAACACTTGGTCTTCCAACGCTGGTCCTTAGAGCAACAGCTTATAGAAACTCGAGCACATATATTGCTCAAGTTCCCTCCTTGCTAAAAACACCTTAATATCCATTTCATTCACGCTGGCTGCAGAAGTGGTAGCTCAGACTTTCTCTTTGGCCAACTCATGCAGCCAGGAGAATCTGTTCAAAGGGCGTAGAGCGAGCATTAGGACACAGTGGTGGCAGAGGGGATAGGGAAAAGTCAAACTCATCATTCCACTCTGCTGTGGACCAATGTAAAAAGGAGTGACCCCGTTCGCCTTTATGCTTGGGTATTCTTGCACCCACGCTGCCTTGTAGCTACCATATGCAGCGTGCCTAACTATAGCCACGGAAGGGCACTGTCAAACATTGGGCTCCAGCTGGTCCTCTCTTGCCACAGGAAGAAGCACTTCAAACTAAGAACTGAAGGCAGGAAGGAAGGAGGAGTTGTTAGAGAGTTTGGCCTCCCACCACAAGTGCAAACTTATATTTTTCACTTCCAAAATAAGATATTAGACGCTCTTGCTTGGAGGCAAGAGTTCCTTCCCTGGAGCATCACAAAGTTTTCTATCCTGCAAGGGCCTATCCTCACCAATTTACGTGTTATCAGCAGTCAGAGGTCTCCAAGGACAGAGTGACATCAGAAAGATGATGGTAGAAACACTGGCATATATGCTGTAACAGAGGAAGAAAATCAGGCATTTGCAGACCAACCCCTGTCAAGTCTCAAAGATGCCACTGTAGACTCTGGCAGTTTGAGGCGATAGCCAAGAGAAAAGCCCTTGTGCAAAGGTCTTCCCTGTACTCAGTTTCTCTGGGAACAGAGAATCCCTCCTAGCATGGATCGCCAACACCACAAGGTAGCTTGTTTTTGCAGAAAGTGAAGTCTAAGCATGCTCTGCAAGATGTGGGTTTTCAGCCCTCACTTCTGCATCTCAATAGTTTCCCTTGTTTGTGTTTGGAGGTGGAGGATGTAGCGTCTTGTCAACTTTTCCTCTGGGCCCAGATCTCTTGCTCAGAGATATGGTTTGGTTGCGGACAGGTATGGTTGGACTCGATGATCTCAAAGGTCTTCTCCAACCAAAAGAGTCTATGATTCTATGAAAGCAGCACGGTCTCTCCAGTTGCACCTGGAGCCAGATATCGGAAAGCAGCATGGAGATTATCTCAGGAGGTCTGATTAGGAGAAAACAAGCCCCTATTCTTCCCTAGGGTGCTAGGTGAGAACAGACTACCCTACCACCCCACTGCAGTGCGGTATTAGAGCATATCCCCTGTGCTTCTCCAAAAAGGTGAGGCAAAATTCACGACCACACTGGAGCAAAGTATCTGCATCTTGGGACCCAGCAAACCTGGTACCTCTACACGTGAATCTGTCAATGAAGCTTCCCATTCTTGAGCACTGAAAAGAGACACAGTATTCCCACTCGTTGTACATGTGATTTAAACACACAGCCACCTCAAAAGTTGGTTTGGCCACTGAGGATATGAACTTTGCACACAAATACAGCCCCTCTTCACTGCCAAGAACACATGCCAGTCAGGGGATACGCACATGGTTTGGGCAGAGGGGACTTTTCCAGCTAGGGACTAAGGGCACTTGGTAGCCAGCAGAAGGCTGCTCCAGGAGGGCAGCAGGGTGCAGCAGGTGAGCAACTGTCAGGCTTGGTAATGCTACCCAAGTGATGTACCCACAGCCCTCCCAGCTTCCACTCTACCTGCACAGATCCAGGAGCCATCCCATGTCCAATGGGTGCTTTCAGGTGAAAAACTTACTCCTGCCCTGTACCCAGTTGGCACAAGTACAATCCCCATCGATCGTGCTGTGAGTTTAGGGCCTCGCACCCCAAGGGCAGAAGCTCCGTGTCCAAATATTTGCTCACTCCATAAATAACATTTATCATGCTGGTTCCTCAACCAGGCTGTGCTCCCAGGTGTGCCCCTCCCGGTGGTCCTGCCCTTGGGAACCCCTTCCAGCACGCACAGCAGACCTTGGGCAAGAAGGCAGCTGCTGGGTTAGTTCATAGAATGGTTTGAGTTGGGAGGGACCTCAATGCCCATCCCGTCCCACCCCCTGCCATGGGCAGGGACACCTCCCACTGGATCAGGGGCTCCAAACCCCATCCAACCTGGCCTGGAACCCCTCCGGGGATGGGGCAGCCACCACTGCTCTGGACAACATGCTACACTGAGGCAGAGGGCAGAAAACACAGCACAAAACCACTGGCGAAAAGACACAAATTTTGCCTGACAAGTCTCAGTTTCCACAGAACGGGAGAGGCAGAGCCATATCAGGCCAACGAGCGTTTCAACACCCAGTTACGCTCACCTGCACCAGCAGGAAACCGGCAGCTGGGGCTCTTCCAAGCTGCCCCGAGCATTTACACCCATGTTCTTCTAATTAAAAAAGGTGTAGCAAAGTCCCTCAAGCTGTTTGGAATGCAACAGTCCCAAGGGTGTGCAAGGTTATTATTTTCAGCTGCCAGTTGCAAATTTTCTGAATTAATTCTCTGAATTGAACTGCTATTTGAATCAATCTTTCCTACTTTTCTATCCATTCCACTGTTAGGACCACTACAAACACCAAGCTACACATTAACCTCAGCCACAGAGCCACTTTGCCTACTAGTCTCAAAAGATCTCATAGTGGGAGAAATCTCTTTTGAACTCCCTCCATTCATGAAAGTTTACTGGCCTCTGTATTACAAATGGTTTTATTCTCATAAAGCATGTTAGAATTACACTGTCAGCCCACCTGCCAGACAGTTGGGGCATTAAAAATACATCTCCCCAGCCAGCACCGAAACCAGCCCTGTCCTTCAGACAGGCTTCCTCGTGGAGCAGAAAGGTATTTGTTTAGCGGCTTTGCTGTGATCCAGGGAAGCAGAACACACACAAAGAAGAGACCGGAGACTGCAAAATCAGTCACTTCTGCAATGTGTGAGAGAACAGAGGTTAGGACAAAAGCCTCGGGATGCTCTTTGAGATACAAGGGGATGTAAACTAGGCTGTTAGCAACTTTCATCATCTGAATCCCTGCAGAGAGCTGCAGGCCAGCCCACGCCCTCTGCACACCCATGGAAGGAAGGAAAACCCAAGGCACGCTCCACATTACGCTCCATGGCAGAGAGCCATCGCCACTTGCACAACGATCCCACTGCATTTAAGAACCTCAAACACGGCTTCAGACACAGCCCAGGTCCTGCCCTGAATCTGTTCCTTGTGTTTCCAGCAGCCAGAATTGCTTTCTTCACACATGCGCTTGCCTGCTCTGCTTCCCGGGATCATTCCAGACTCCCTTCCCACCCCAGAGGACCCTTTCCCATACAGCTGCTTTCACAGTTCACACCTCGTATAACCTTCACTACTTCACCAGCAGCCCTCCTGACTAAATGTTGTCAACCAGGACCACAAAGATGATCCGAGGGCTGGAGCACCTCCCGTGCAAGGACAGGCTGAGAGAGCTGGGGTTGTTCAGCCTGGAGAAGAGAAGGCTCCAGGGAGACCTTAGAGCAGCTTCCAGCACTGAAAGGGGCTGCAGGACAGCTGGGGAGGGGCTCTTTATCCAGGGGTGCAGAGACAGGATGTAAGGGAATGGTTTTAAGAGGAAAGAGGGGAGATTGAGATGAGATCTTGGGAAGAAAGGTTTTGCTGTGCGGGTGGGGAGGCTTGGAGCCCCTGATCCAGTGGGAGGTGTCCCTGCCCATGGAAGGGGTGGAACTGGTTGAGCTTTAAGATTCCTTCCAACCCAACCCAATCTAAGATTTCATGCAGTTTGTAAGCAGCTGGAGGTGTCCAGCACCTTACATTGCAATGCTCCAACACAGGCAAGCTGGTTATCAGCGCACGAACGCATGCTCAGCTACAGACACGGCAAGGCAAATGAAGAGATAAGCGAGTAACTATTAATACAGCCTTGCTAACAAGGTAATACAAGATAAAAATCTATTAACATCACAAAATACTACTCACTGCAGGGCTAACCTCTCCCAGGCTGCAGTCAGCACCAAGAGTCTCATCAGTAATCATATTAACAATAGGAATAGTAATTGTATAAAACAAAACTGCTAATGCGCCGTTTCCCAGTGCTGAAGCCAGCACAGGGAGAAGGTTACCATCACCCATGTGCTGCAGAGGCATCTGAAGGGTAGTTTCCACTGGAGAATCCTGCACATCTGCAGAAGAAAATTTGCTAGTCTGTGTTAATCACTCTTCTCACCCTAATAGCACTCACACCTTCGTAGGTGCTCTCTGTAATTAGCTCACATCCTCCTATAGCACAAGTGGAACCTTTCTGTACTATCTAAACTACAGAGATGACCTCCATGCCTTCTCCCCTCTGCTTTGCTCCCACTCAGAAATATCAGCTTTGTTAAAAATAGAAGCTAGACATACACAGAACAGATATCCTACCTCACCATAACTGGTCAAGGCTCCCGACCCGGCAGAGTACGCAGAGAAACTCGTTAGTCCACAGAAACCACAGGACAGCTCAAAAGGCAGTAAGATTCGTAGGATATGGGAGGTGGGGAGAGCTTGCTCTAGGATGCGGAAGGCAGTTTGCTGCCCGATAGGAACGTTCAAGCCTCCAGCATCCTTCAGGAGGGTTGGCCAAGGTGGTGGAGCCTGGAAAGTTTCAAGTGAAGAAGTGACAGCTAGTTATTTACCAAAAAACAGCCCAGCTTATTCTGGAAGGGAGTGGGGGTGGAGAGAAGAAAAGGAAGTCATCTCGTTTTCTTATCGGTACAAAGCCAGCAGCTGTGAATTGAGTGTTTAGAAGGGAACTGGGGAGCGTAACCACCACATGCACATGGTGTGTGACAACATCTGCCCGTCACAGTTTATGGGCAGCCAAAGCTAAAGAAAGAGAAAGAAGAAAGAACGGCTAACGGGCAAAGTTATAGCCCATGGAGCTCCTGTATCTGAACAGCAACTCTATGAAGTCCTTTTCCTCCATGCAAAGCACCAAAAGAGGTTTCTGCTCCACATTTCCAGTGCTGAGCAGCTCCGCTGAAGAAGCCGTCATTGCCTTCAACGTGTCTGGGAGGGCAGAGCACCCGCTCACAGACCCAGGCTCCGCTCTTGCTGGGGACAGGACTACCACGCTCCTGCAGGACAAACCTTCAAGATATTCAGATGCTCCAAAACATCTTTGTATCCTTCCTTACTTTTTGGGTTTCCTAATTTCAGCTTAAGAAGCAGTCCCTTCATTTGGCTCTGACCGGGTTCCTCTGCCCTCCAAAGCAGGGTTCATAACCCTTCACTTGTGCACCTTATCGCTCTGCCCCGTGAGCTCTCAGGGAGACAAACTGCCCTGCTCTGCGTGTTAACCAGCACGTCCTGCTGGGGCCCAAAGACAACTGTACCTTGAGCAGAGGCGGCTCTACACAGCCCTTCTGAGCCAGCTTTGTCTGGACAGCCGACAGGAGCATGCAGACCATGCCGCTGTAGGGCACCGAAGCTAGATTCCGGTCCCTTTACTCGGGAATGGAGAGAAATAGTCACTTCCTGAGGGTGATGCAGAACAGAACCCAGTTCTCTCCCCCAACGAGACTGAGAAACTCATTGCACCCACTCAACATAGATGCCTCAAGTTAGACAGCCAAAGCATCTCAACACATCCAGGTCTAGGGTTTAACATGGAGATACAGCAAGGTTTACAGGGGGAGGTAACATCTTTTATTAGATGAGATGATACAATTGGAAAAATGCAGCCAAGTTTCAGGCACACACACCTTTACTCAGGCCACCCTGAGCACAAAGAAATTGTGTTCTCAGTCCTGCAAGAAACCAAAGGCTGCAGTGACAGAGGACAACTCCACTCTTCCAAACAGAACCTAAACCGATCACCAACCTCCCTCGCTTGGCTCAGCGAGCTGGGGAGGAAGACCACAACACCCAGTCCTCCCAGCTTGCGAGCATTACAACCACACAAGTGGCCAACAGCTCCCTCCTGCCTGGTTCTTTAATATCCTTGCATCACATAGAGGAGGAAAAACAAGAGCTCAGAACGCTCTCCTCCTGTGGGCTGGCAAACAACTAAATATACATCAATCAAGGTATTAAATAGCTGGGAATGCGGCTGCCTCTGCAATCCTGAGTATTTAGTCCATTATCCCACAGACACTTAGCACAATTATGGTTGCTTTGTGGCCAGCCCTTAATGTGCCAACAGAGCAGCTGAGGCACAGAGGAGATTAGAGACCAGCAAGAGTCTCAACCGCAGAGCAAAGACGAACACTCTGGAAGTCCCATCTCACCGCCGTGAGCTTGGAAATGCTGGGCTGCCCGGAGACTGACCCCACAGGTCTGCTTTTATGGTTTGTCCCCACCCAAGTGGCTCGTAGAACAAGAGCAGGGCTTCTCATCCTGCTAAAGGAGGAAGAGTAGCTCTTAGGCTCAAGAAGGATGCTCACTTCCAAGCCAAAAGGAAAAGCTGACAGCTCCAAAGGGAGACTTGGAGCAACTCAGGGATGTAATTCCTGCTAATGGAGGAGATCCAGGAAGCCCTCCAATAGTGCCCACGTTCCCCGTTTGCTCCCTGGGCGCCTGGTGCCCTCAGAACAGCACTTCCCACAGGGTCTCAGAACGCTGCAGTCGGGGCAGTGAGGAGCCAAAGACAAAATGTTTTGCCCCAGGATGTGCAAGGGGTCAGTGGCAGAGCAACAGCAGCACTCCATCTGCCGTTCACTCAGCTCACAGTCATAGAACCGTTAAGGTTGGAAAAGACCTCTAAGCCCATTCAGTCCAACCATCAGCCCAGTACCACCTTGCGTGCCAAACCATGTCCAAAGCGCAACATCTATAGATTTATTTTTTTTAACCGCTCCAGGGACAGAGACACCACCACTGCCCTGGGCAGCCTCTGCCAGGGCTCCACCACTCTCTGTAAAGAGATCCCATCTAAAACTCCTCTGGTGCAACTTAAGGCCATTTCCTCTCATCCTATCACTTGTTACTTGGGAGAAGAGACCAGCACTCACTTTGCTCAGGCGAAGTGCTACCAAAGAGCATTGGAGATGCTCACTCAGCCATGGGGCTCACAGGCAGCAGAACTGCTCACAACAGCCACGCTGACAACTTCCCAGCTTTCTCCCTTGCCTGTGCACAAACTCAAACGGCTTTCAACATGAGGAAGAGCCTACCGGGCTGATTTTTGCACAAGAGGAATTCCCTCCTGTTCCCTGGACAGACAGCCTGCACTGAGCACGTACGTGGTTCTGCTTAGTCAAAGCAGCATCAGCTGAATCACACCAGGGACCTCTGCCCAGCCAGAGCCACCGCCCCACCTGCACCACTGACCGCTCTTGAAATCCACACTCCGTCTCATCGCACATCCCTGCTCGCGGCGGCGAGCGCTCCGCCGGGGGAACAGCTGCTCCCATGCAAACTGGCTGCCCTCGCTTCATACGCCAGGGAAGGCTTTTAAGCTTCCATGGACCCTGGAGAGCCTTAAAGCAGCAGAGAGGCTTAGCGTGGCAGTTCTGCACAAGGCCGGTCTGGCTCTGAGCTCCTGGCACGGCTTTTTCATCCTTTCACCGTTTCTCTGGGTCATTCCATAAGCCCAGCAATGGTGCTTTTAGTGAGTCCTGGAAAAGCAATCCTAAACCATGGCTCATGGCCAACGCTGCACAGTGCTTATAGATCCAGGAGGGCTCAACAGCTTCTGTTTTAGGGATAGTTCTGCATCTCCTCTCATAAAAACCAGTGCTGTGTCAGCAGGAAAAGGTGGCCTCTACACAGCTATGAAGCCTCAAAAAAACGTGTTTTCTGTCTCTGGGAAGAGCACTGCTTGGAACTGGCGCTTGCACTCTCCTCATATCCTAGAATCACTGGATGGTTTGGGTTGGAAAGGAACTCAAAGACCATCCAGTTCCAACGCCCTCGCTTCTGGGCTGAACAAGCCAACCTGCCACCAGCACACAGGGGTGACCACGCAAGACTATCGCAGGGCTGGCAGGAGAGCACGGAACAAGGGGACACCTCTGCTTTCTTCAACATCACCCAACTCGCTGATGTCAAAAGCCTCTTGTCTGCTCAGCACTGAAGAAGAACCTTTAATTGGGCTTTTCAAGATGCTGTGCTTAAATATAAACCCCAGGGCATTTATCCCTTGAAACCAGACAGCTAGAGCCAGGGCCAGCTGTTGGCATGTGATCCTGCGCTGTCTTCCTCAAGCTCTCCCCTTTACACTCTGTTAAAGTGCTTCATTGCTGCAGTAAGGATTCTTCGCAGAGTTCAAACATCTCAGCTTTCTCATATAGTCACTACCCAACAGTATCGTGCCTTCCACTGCCTTTTAGCCATCCCTTCATGCAGAAACCTCCTCTCTTCTCCCCGAATACGCTTGCCAGAACCCTCTGCCATGAGCAGCAGCAACCGAGGCAAGAGCCTTCCTCTAGGATAAATGTTTGTATGAGGCAAAGAGGAGAAACGGCTGGCTGCCTTTTCTTCCTTAGACAGTCACTGCCCAAACACCGGTGCGTGAAGTATGCGCGACAAGACGTGGGATGGCTGCCCTGGCTGATGTCGCAGGGCCTGCTGCGGGAGCTGATCGCTCCTAGGATGGCTCATGACACAAGAGGGACCGCATGCAAACAGCCTGCACTGCTCTTCGTCCCGAGATCACCAGCTGGCCACTTGGAGGCACACATCTGAACACCAGCCATGGGAAATTCCGGCCCATTTCTGCTTGTCCTAGTCTGGAGACCCTATGCCCAGTTCTGCTAAGCACCAAAGCAGAGCTTTAAGGACTGGAGAAGCCTATTCAAATCTCAGAGATGCATCGCATCTCTCTTCTTCCAGAGGTCAGGATGGACCCAAAACTTGCCAATTGCAACCCAGTCAAACACTTGAAAACTACATCTTCCTCACTAAATTGCAGTTCTCGAAATACACCAGTTCCTCTTAGCTTTGACCATCGAGATGACAACAGCGAAAGTTTCCACTGCTTTAAAGCTACAGCAGCAACAAATGCCGACACCCCTACTCTTCAACCCTCCCCGGAACAGGACTGAAACTCTGGTCTGAGACACAGATGACAGCAGGCGGTGGGTTGGTTCAACACAAAGAGCAAACTGTCATTGCTATTGCAGCACATCCTCCTCTCGCACAGGTTGGAAGAAGCCCTGACTAAAGATGTGTCACGGAGCGGAAACTGCAATCCGTACAGCAGGTTAGGACCACAGGGCAAGGCATGGAGCTGTGCTCACCTGCCACCTTGCCCAGACAGCCAGGACAACCCTGAGCCTTGCTTTCTGGGGAACGGCTTGAGAGAAGGAAGTCAATAAGAAGCCTGGCAAGACACAGGTCCAGCATCTGCCCACGGGGAGTGGTTATACCTCAGCGCCCAACAGCAGTGCCTGGTCAAGGTGTCAAACATGGTTGTTTTCACAGAATCATGGAATGGTTTGAGTTGGAAAAGACCTTAAAGTCCATCCACTTTAAACCTCCCGCCATGGGCAGGGACACCTCCCACTGGATCAGGTAGCTCAAAGCCTCATCCAACCTGGCCTTGAACACCTCCAGGGATGGGGCACTACAACTTCTCTGGGAAACCTGGGCGAGCGCCTCACCACCCTCCCCCTCCCCTTTTGAGTTCCTTTGCTCCATCTGGTGGTTACAAACTTTTTAAAGCTGCGTAGAACAAACACGCGCTGCTGCCCTGCATGGCCTGCTCATCTTCTGGGCTATCCGTCTGGTGAGGTTGAAGAGAAGCTTGGGGTGAGCCGTTTCGGTAAGCGCAGGGAAGCATTTTGGAAGAGAAGTCGGCAGCTGAATGCTCATAGGAGGGGATCACCTCCACATTGGACAGCCAAGGTTGTTTTGGGCATGAGAACCTGAAGAGTCAGTTGGGCTCCCACATAAAAACCACAAGGGTGGCCACTTTCTACAGCAGCAATCCTCGGGCAGGCACTCCGGAGAAATGGTTTGCGAGCAAGTAAAGCAGTAGCATTAGGGCCAGAGTCCAGCAGCACCTGACAGCATCAGACTGAGGGAATCATTTGGGTCCCACCTTTCACGCTGGATGATGGGAGTAGGGTAACGCTTAAGCATTCAGACATGGGCTACGGAAAAACAAATGCCCTCCACTCAGCCGAGAGTAAACCAACTTACTGTTAGGATGATGCCAATGGCAGAAAAACCCTGACCCATTCTTCCCGGAGCAAAGGAAACCCAAAACCAGACTCCAAAGTAACACAGACAGCCAAGGAGCCTTCATGGTTAACTGGGCTCTTCCTCATTCAGCAGGTTCCTCTGCAAGTACCGCAAGGAATAAGGAAGCAAGGCAAGAGCAGAGGATGAGAGGGACCAGACGGGTGCCCTTGTGTTACAGCATCTTGGCTTCCCCAGGCTCCCTCCCACTTGGCACCAGGGTCAGTAGCAACAGAGGAGGTTCCTGCTGTGTCGCCCCAACCCTGACATGCACCTTCGCCTGCCACGATCTGCCTGAGCCCAAGGAATCACGTGCGTTCTTGCTGAGCCCAGAAATCCTCAGCTTTCAGGATTATATAACCCAACGAGCTAATTAAAAATGAGGAGGTTTATTTCGGACCCGGGCAGGGTGACAAGATGAAAATATAGCCCATAGCAGGTCCATGTCCCCTTTGAAGAGTCGCCAAGGCTATTTTTTACCTAGATACATCATGAAGAATTGGAGAGAAAAAAAATACCATGGCTATAATTAGAGTTTAATCAGTGGCAGGGCTCGTTAGACTTCTTCGAGAGGAGATGGAGAGAAATATTTTGGGAGGGTGGGAGGAAGAGAGGAACAAACAAACAAACAATCTTAAGTACTCTAAAAACCTAAACCAAAGACAAATATAGTCCTGGCAACTACCTTACATGGTAGGGATGCTGCTCAAGGGTGTGAAAGGGGACTTTTTGTTGTTTTGAAATTAAATCTTTGTCACCTTCCCACCCTCCTGAAATCCTGAAGGCCAAACAACACGTCCCAAGGGATGGGCTCTCCTCTGCCTATGTCTAGTATTTGGTTGGAACTGGATGATCTTTAAGGTCCCTTTCAACCCAAACCATTCTATGATTCTATTGTTATTCAACTCCCAAGACTGTTCAAGCTGTCCGTACCCTCTGTCATGCGCTGTGGAAGGGAATGGCAAACTGTTACAAACCATGGCTGGAGGAGCCAACAAAGTCCAAGCCCTGTGAAGAACCTCACGGTTTCCTTGGGGGTAGGAGCTAGCAGAGAGCCCCAGCACAACGGCTGCTGATGCCGCCAAGTGCTCACCATCCTGTCACCGGGAGGAGTTTGTCCCTCAGTTTCTGCTCAGGAATCTGGTTTAGTAGTGCACAGGTATGGTTTGACTTGATGATCTCAAAGGTCTTTTCCAAACAATGGATCCTACGATTTTGCAGCTGGAGAGGGGGAAGTTGCATGTTCTGATCTCTTGCTTGTATCCTATTCATCTTTTTAAGGCAGGTCTTTTACCATTGTTTTGTCAACCCAACCACTGTCTTTTCACACCCTCTTGGCACCCACAGCACCCATCTCCTCAGAACCCATCTCAGCGTCAAGGCCAATAGAAAGCCCAAGGGAACGGCAGGAAGATGGGCCAGGGGAGGGTTAGGTTGAACATTAGGAAAACCTTCTTCCCCCAGAGGGTGGTGGAGCACTGGAACAGCCCCCAGGGAGGCAGTGAGGACACCTGCAAGAGCCACAGCACCGGCTACAGGAGAGCAGCTCAGAAAGCCCAAAAGGAGATGCTGATGTGCACATCTCTTCCAAGTCTGTCCCTCGGCCACTGCAAGCAGGCAGAGGGCTTCGGAGAGCCTCGCTGATACAAGCAGCAGCATGAGCCGTTTGCAGAAAAAAACACTCAGATAGAGGAAGCACACAGTTCCTGATTTCCAGCTCGGTTTAACGCAAAGAATTTCCTTCTTCCCTTCAGACTCGCGCAGGAAGCCTGCAAACTGACCAGCCCCATAATCTCATTAGGCTTCATCCTACGCACATTTCCTGGAACATGCAATTGGGCTGCAGGAGCCACTTTCCAACCCTCCCCACCGCTCATCTCATAGGGGAGCAAGTGCAGCCCTGCTCAAGCCTCTGCTTTTGGTCAAGGAAGTGAAAAAGCAACAGAAAAAAAAACCCATTCCTACTGCAGGAAAAAGGATATTTTTCCTTTTTCCAGAAAAACTCCTTCCCCTTTTCCAGAAAATTCCCTTTCCCAGCCTGTTTTTAGCTTGGAAATAGGTATTAGCTCTGCTCATCCCTCAAGGCAGGGATGGAAACCCACATGTCAGCATTTGGGAAGTTTTTAGTGAGCAATCTGGGAATCCAAGGGCACCCAGACTGCAGGGGTAGGAGGGTGAACACCACAAAACACTACGGAGAGAGGCAATAAATCCAGCTGGGAACAGAAAAGCTCTCTGCTCCAGGTTCCCCACTCATAGGACCCTCCTTAAGAGGGACCAGGCTGCTGGTGTGCTCATAGACCGACCGGCTCCAGGGGTGAAGGAGCCCTTGGCTAGGCCAGTCCTTTTCAAATTGAGGAATGTATCAAAGCCCTCATTACAGAGCACAAACTTTCCCTCTAAGTGTCTTAAATGGAGTCAGCGAGACACCCAGCCTCTGAGAAAAGCTCAGAGGTTTGCCTCGCTGAGCAGCAGGAAGGGACAATGCCCACCTTTTTGCACATCAAGAAGCACCTCCGGGACTGACACATGATCCAGGTTTTATGTGGCTGTGCTAGAAGCCCCGAGCTCTGTTCCCCTTTCCCAGAAGCGGCATTTTCCAGCTGCAGAGCTGCAGGGATGCTTCTGGTGGCCCTCCACCGCATACCCTGGGGAGAAGGCTCTCGCTGTGGGGACAGCTCAGGAGCTGGGGACACTGGGAGCAGCCTTCCCCGCGCCTGCTCTGCATTTGGACACCTGGAAGAGTCCAGCTGGCTACTGCTGCTCCGCTGGCATCGCTCCGTTAGAGCACAAAGCTCCGATTCATGCATTCAGGTGCCTCCGAGGCTCCTGAGAAGAACCATCTCCTAGAAATTTGATCAATTCCAACCCTGCTGGAAGCAGCAGCGAGCAGCTCCGGTACCACCCAACCACAAAGGAAACTTGCCCTCCATATAGCTTTGGCAGTCTGAGCTGGAAGACCGGCTTCCTCTTCGGTGCGCTTTGCCTTCCCTGCCACTGCAGACGGCGAGGAATTCTCCTTGGCAGCCCGCAAAAGAGATACAGCTGCATCCGAGAAACGTCTTCCAGGACTGAGAGCGCTTCATTTGTCTTGGGACCATAACGAGAGCTGCTCGCTCTGCCTTGGGGGAACCATAGGATACTGGAAAATCACCGAGGGCCTGAGCCAAAAACCTCTCCTAGGGAAGGGTAGTTTTCGCCCTTTCTCCATTAACCATTCTTATTTCCTCACAGGAAAAGGAGAGAGAAGAGGGCATTAATGCATCTCATGACCTGCAGTAAGGAACTTGCCCTATTTGGAATTAAACAACAGGCTGGGGGCTTGGAATTGAAATGTAATTTAAGTTGCTGGCAATGTTTTTGCCCCTGTTAACCATAGTAAAGCCTGGTGAAAAAGCACGCCTGCTCCTTTTACTGCATTTCCCACCTCCCTACCTGTCCAGGCAGGGTGCGTGCAAGCAGTCTTAGCACACGTTGCACAAAAGCCTTTGAGCTTTGATTCTCCCATAGTGCTGCAAACAGAGCCTGTGTGCAAAGTCATCTTCATACAGCCTGGGCAGAGAGAAAAGCAGAGGAAATCTGAGCCGAGATTCAGGTGCAGCAACAGCAAAGGAGGGAAGAAAAAGGCACCAGCTGCCTCGCTGCAAAGGTCTCACGAAGCTCGTGAGCAAAGGAAGCCAGGGTGTGAATCCAAGCTGCTGCTGCGACCTGTCTCCAGCTGCCCAGGCTGGCTGACCCCTTCAGAGCTGAGCTGAGCACAAGTCAGCTCCAGAGCCAAGAAGCACACCCTGAAGAGATGGAGACAAACAGCTCACAAACAATCGCCAGAGGATGTTTCTGAGCTTACCGCTTGGGGCCTGCCCTTCAGAGACACGGCAGCCATGGGCTGGAGCGTGCTCCCACCAGCGAGATCTGCCACCACCCTGGTTCCAACCACCATCACCCTATGCTCTGCCCATGATGTGTTGTTGATGAATATCCAAATGCCAAAACACTGACCTGGTTTTGCTTCCTGGACCAGAAATTACCACATCCCCACCGCCACCCAAGTTGCCAAAGTAAGCAGCTATTGCAAATACTTAAGGTTACTATTTACATTTGGATTCAGCACAGGAAGCGTGTGTTTTCTCACTGGTAACGGGAGTGGGAAAGCTGGGACCGCAGGCTGCTCAGCTGGTCAGGGCACTATATATCCTGTCCCTGCAGCAGATGCTCAAGGTTGGACAGCAAGCAAGGTTTCAGCATCCAGCTGGATGCATTTGATACTCAGCAACGTGGCCTGCAAAAGCAAGGGAAGCCGTCTCGGAGAAAGCACATGCAGGACTTTGGCCAACCCCGACTTATCAGCCATGCTGGAGCGGCCACTGCGTCCCACCCCGGTGGCTGCAGCAGCCCTGCTTACACTCAGAATTACAAGCAGTCCCAAGCGACTTTAACGGGAACCACTCACAACACACCATAAAATCAGTGTGGACAAAGTAATTCAGCTAAATAGTAAACTAGATTTTAGAAAGGTTCATCCGAATGCAGAGGAAACATGTCAAACAACTGTACTCAGTGCTGGACACAGGAAAGCACTCAGCATAGAATCACAGAATGGTTTAGGTTGGAAAGGACCTCAAAGCCCATCCAGTCCACCCCCTGCCATGGGCAGGGACACCTCCCACTGGATCAGGGGCTCCATCCAACCTGGCCTGGAACCCCTCCAGGGATGGGGCAGCCCCCACTGCTCTGGGCACCCTGGGCCAGGGCCTCACAGGAAAACATTTCTTCCTAAGATCTCACCTCAATCTCCCCTCTTTCACCTTAAAACCATTCTCTCTCATCCTATCCCTGCATTCCCTGATCAAGAGCCCCTCCCCAGCCCTCCTGGAGCCCCTCTTCAGTAACCCTCCAGGACAGGAGCTGTGCAAACCAGGCACCAATTCTGTGACAGTACCACTCAGCACTCAGTCCTGCAGAATTCAGGCTCCAGAACCTGGCATTTATTCATTTCCTCCAGACTTTCCCTTCCTCCCAGCCACAGCGTCCCAGGAAACCTGGCTGTAATGCAAAAGCCTGCCCTGCAGATAAGACCTACCAAGTGCTCCAGACACTATGCAACTCCTTTCTTGGAAAAGAAAGAGTGCTTTTGGGACCTGCAAGCCACTCATCAGCGATGGGGAGGAGAGGTTTATCCCCTAAGGTCTCTACACCACAGCAAAAGGCCTTTAATTGAAGCTGACGGATAGAAGCAGAGGAGGGGCAGCATTTGCTCTTCGACTCCAGGGCTCTTGCTGATCCAGAAGGCCCATGATTGCTCTGTCCTTGCTGGAGGATGGCGCATCCCTGACCTCCAAACCTTTCCTGCAGTTGAGAATTCACATGCCAGTAAAGCTGGGAGAGGGAAAGAAACTATGATTCTTCCAGCAAGCTGTTTCTAAGAAATAACGCAACAAGCCCCTGGCAGCAGCTTGGAGTTCAGTATTTGCAACAGCTTTGTGGTTTAGGCTGACGGCAACAAATTTGCTTTATTTCTACACCAGGGCTTGGTTCTCCATCATGTCACACATGCACACATGGCCACTGCTCTCCAGGCTTTCAGACCATCAGAAGTGTGAGCAGCATCTCCCAGTCCTTCATACCGCTCCCCACAGCATGGCACAGCCACAAGCAGAGCTTACCTAACAAATCAAATGCCCAGAAAGAGGTTTATTTCCTGTTCCACGTGCCTTCCTTCCACACAGCAGTATCCCCAGTGTAAAGCTGTTCCCCTCAGCTAGGGAGTCACCCCATCTCCTCCCAGTCCCTCCACAGACACGCTCCCATGCAGGGAGGAGGAGAGGCGTTAAGCAGCACCCAACGCTCAGCATCAGTTACTGGTCCCAGCACTCATACAACTTGTGCTTCCCAGAGAGCACCAGTTGCTGAGATACGTATTTATCCAAACTGCTCTCACATTGGTAGAGTCACACAGACTGGGGAGAGGATTGAGGGGGAAAAACAACCCCTGGGTGATTACATATGTCACTATTTCACTGCAGGCTTTTAAGTGCCCATCACGCCTGCTCCTGAAGTCATTTCCCTGATCCATATCACCTTGTCCTTGTGCCAGAGCAGAAAGGAACACAGCATCCTTCAGTCCCAGCAGATCCTCTTGAAAGTTCAATTGCATCCACCAGAGCATCCTACCTTACAGCCATGGGACAGTCACAGCAGGTCACGCACACTCGAGACCCGAGTGACAGTGCACATTCACACTTGTATCCACACCACCTCCTAAGATTTTCAACTGGCGACAGCCTCTGATGCAAAGCGAAGATGCAGCCACAGAGGTGGTCCCCGCAGAGAGGAACCAGCACCTTGGCTAGGATGGAGCTGCTGAGAAATCACTTCCTCACAGATACCCCTATTTCACAGTCCCTTCTTCCAGCACACCAGGCAGCTGTACGCCGGCTCTCAGCAGCTCCACACCACCCGCTTGTGTAAGCCAGCCCATGAGCCTATTAATGCCAAAGCGCCCTTCATCCCAAGGGTTCCCATGCAAGCCTGAACATCCTGCAAAAAAGGATGCAGGTACTACGCTGACGATGCAAAGCATTCACTATTCAGTACTTCAGTTTGGCCTTGCAGTGGCCGTCCCTCCCGAGGGACCACTTGAGCCCTTTAACACTCCACCAACACAGGTCATGATCTCAGTAGATCCACTTGGGCAGAATCAGGCCATGCTTTGAACCTGAGGGAGAAAAACATCAGCCAGGGTTCAGGCAGAAGACAGAGATGCCGTACAAATCTGGTAGGCACCCTACGCGTCGCTAGGCAAGAGAAGAAAGGCTGGAGCCAAGCCAGTTGAGCCTCAACATGGGGAAAGAGGACCTGGGCAGTGTTACAGAACCAGAGGCAGTGAATCCAATGCTCTGGTGCACAGGATGGAGACAACAGATGCTGAGAGCAATCAACCCCCAATACAAAAGCCAGTCTGCACAGCTCTGACCTCGTCTCAGCAGCTTTACCAGCTAGCCAGGTTTCTTAGGACTTAGCTGGCAGCAGCATCACAACCTTTTTGCTGTCTCTAGCAGTCTGCTGCCCTAGGTCACTGCCCGACAAGGTGGAGCTCGCAAGGTACAGGCAGCGTGGACAAATATTGACTTGCCTGGGGGCACCGAGAGCACTACCAGAGCCAAGAATGAAATCCAGGGCCCCCAAGTCGCAGCCCTCTGCTTTTTACACCATCGCCAAGCATGCTTCGTAACTTAACGGGGCACCACCCCGATAGACACTGCCTCTTCCTAAATGTCTTCAGCACACTTTGAATCGGAGACTTGGACAGGAGAGACAGCCAGGATGGAAAAAAGTGACCCAAAACACCATAAACCAACCAAACCTCTGAACCCCAGTGTTGCAGGAATGTGCGTGTGGGGAATTGGGAGCTGTTAGATGTTCAAGAGATGGTGGTGGAAGCCCCACTCATGACCTGTCCGCATTTGGTCCTGCACCAACACCAAATAAGCTCTCCCTGTCCTGTAACCGATCCCATTTCTCGGCTTGAAGCGCCCGTCAGCTGTACGGCTGCTCCCCAGCCACCGCCCTCCTCGGGGTTTTACAAAACACACTTGACTTCTAAGAGCAACAAACGCTTTTCCAGGTCACCTAAAGGCTGTCTCTGTGAAAGGACAGGCAAGAACCCCCAAACCAGCACTGAGAAACCCCTCTGTGCTGCAGCAGGCAGGAGGCACGCACGCGACCCGGTGCTTGGAGGCCAAAGAGACACAGCAAGAGGCCGTCCACTGGATGGCTGCTTATTTACCCCTCTCGAGGCCACAGCAGAGGAGGAGGAACTGAGAAGGGATGATGTCCTCAAGTCACACTCCTGCCGCCACTGAGAAAAAGAGACTGAAGCTTTGAAAGAGCTTAATCAAGAGAAGCTAGGAAGGCACCGGCAACACACCAGATGCACCAAACTTATCTTTTTCTCAGCTCGCAGCCCACAAAGATATTTCAAGCAAGTTTTGAAGCTTAGTCCTGTTTTGGCATTCCCTCTTTAGCATCTCTGGCAGAGATTACAGAGCTTGCTAGGACGAGATGCGTTAAGGTGGAGGGTTTCTCCTGCAAAAAGGGCATGGGGCGACTCAACCCAGCGGTGGGGCGGGGGCCAAGGTCAGGACAGGGCTCGCACGAGGTGGCAGGGCAGGGGTTACGACTTCAAGGAAGTTTTAAAGCTCTGTCCCATTCTGTCACCCCCTTCAGCATCTCCGGCACAGGTTATGGAGCCTGTTAGGATGAGATGCTTTAAAGGAGAGGGCTTCTCCTACAAAGGGGGCACGGGGGGACCTGAACCGGCCCGTGGGGCAGGGGGCAAGGCTGGGGAAGGGGGAAATGCTGGGGCAGGGGGAAATGCTGGGGAAGGGGGAAGGGGACAGGGCTGGGGAAGGGAGAAGATGTTAATGCTGGGGAAGGAGGAAGGCAGGGGAAGGGAGCAGGGGAAGGGGGAAGGCAGGGCAAGGGGGAAATGCTGGGGCCAAGGCTGGGGCAGGGGGAAATGCTGGGGAAGGGACCAAGGCTGGGGCAGGGACCAAGGCTGGGGCAGGGACCAAGGCTGGGGCAGGGACCAAGGCTGGGGCAGGAGGAAAGGGCCAGGGCTGGGGCAGGGGGAAGAGATTTATGCTGGGGAAGGAGAAAGGGACCAGGGGAAGGGGGAAGGCAGCGGCCGGCGGTGGAGCAGGAGGGGAGCAGAAGGGGAGCTGGAGGGGAGCAGGAGGGGAGCAGGAGGGGAGCTGGAGGGGAGCTGGAGGGGAGCTGGAGGGGAGCTGGAGGGCTGCAGGAGGGGGGCAGGAGGGGAGCAGGAGGGCAGCAGGAGGGGAGCAGGAGGGGAGCAGGAGGGCAGCAGGAGGGGAGCAGGAGGGCAGCAGGAGGGGAGCTGGAGGGGAGCAGGAGGGGAGCAGGAGGGGAGCAGGAGGGGAGCAGGAGGCTGCCCTGTGGCCACGGCTGCCCGGTGCTGCGGCGGTGCCGCTCGGCCCTTACCTGCGGGAGGTCATGGCTCGGCGCGGCTCGCAGCGCACTGCCCCGGCGGGGCGGCTGCCCCGGGGCTGCCGGGGAAACCCCTCCCTGTGACGAGAGGGAATCCCCGCCCTCTCCCCGCCCCTCCCGCCCTCCCCGCCCCACCCTCGGGATGCTCCATCCCCGCATCCCGGCGGGAGCAGCGATTTCATCGCGTTGCTGGGTTGGAAAAAACCTTGGAGATCACCCAGTGCATCTCCACCTCCCACTGCTAAAGCAGATCCCCGAGCACCCCCTCCGTAAACCCCTGCGGGGACGGGGCCTCCACCGCCTGTGCCGGAGCTCCATCGCCCCTCGGCACAGAAGTTCTTCCTCGCGTTCAGGGGGAACTCCCAGCGCTGCCGTCCCTGTCCGTGGGCCCCGCCGGAAGGGCTGGGAGAGCGGGGGGTGCTCCGCCTGGAGAAGAGGAGGTTCTGCAGAGACCTCGGAGCAGCTTCCAGGGCTGAAAGGGGCGCCAGGAAAGCTGGGGAGGGGCTCTGGATCGGGGAGGGCAGCGATGGGATGAGGGGGAATGGTTTAGAGCTGAAAGAGGGGAGACTGAGCTGAGATCTTGGGGAGAAATGTTTTGCTGTGAGGGTGGTGAGGCCCTGGCCCAGGGTGCCCAGAGCAGTGGTGGCTGCCCCATCCCTGGAGGGGTTCCAGGCCAGGTTGGATGGAGCCCCTGATCCAGTGGGAGGTGTCCCTGCCCATGGCAGGGGGTGGGACTGGATGGGCTTTAAGGTCTTTTCCAACCCAAACCATTCCATGATTCTATGAAGGTTCTGGACCCATCCTTCTAGCACCTCCCCCCCATCAGATATTCCTAAGTGTTGATAAGATCCCCTCCAGCAGTCCCTCCCCAGGCTGAACAGACCCAGGCCTCTCAGCATTTCTTTGTAAGAGAGAGGCTGCAGTCCCCTCATTGTCACCTTCACAGCCCTCCACGAGGCTTTGGAGTTCACAAAGCCCTGAGAGCCACCCCACTGGCGGCTGAGTCTGAGCAGGTGTCCATCTGGCGAAGCTCAGCCACGTTTGCCGTCACCCCCAAACACCCCCAGCGCAGGGGCCGCTTTGGAGTTGGGAGAGGACAATGTCCCCAGGGTGGGTTCTTTGCTCTCCCCCAACGTCCGTGGTGAGACAGGGATGGTGACAGCCAAATCTTCCTCCAGGGTAAGCTGGGGTCAGGTGTGCTATAAGCACGCTGCACGCCTGATTCAAATAGAGCACATTTTGCCATCTGACGTGTAAATTCAGAAGCCTTTGATAAAGCCATGTGAAATACATGTTGCTTCACATAAAAGACAGAAATTAACCCAAAGAAATGCCCTGAATCTGGCACCTTTCATGAATGCTGGGTGAGAAAACAAAGCCAGCTGTCCAAGGGAAAGAGAAAAAGCCAGGATACAGCCAATGAGCAACCCCCCCCCCGGCCCCGAGTCTACCCGTAGTGACAAAAATAGCAGTTTTATAACTATAATAAGACTCAGCGAATTCCATGTCTATTCGGGGAATACCCAGAGAGCTGGCAGCAAGAGCCAGCTCGTTTCTCACTGAGGATGACTGGCGGGTTGCATAGCTTTCCTGCGTGCCGCTGGATTGCTCATGGGGCAACGAGAACCACAGAGGCCAAATAGCAACCCTGATAACAATGACCCCTGTCCTTTCCTTCCTCTTCACCCTGCCATCGGGGCTCTTAGTTAATGAGACCTTCTTTTAGAGCACTGAGACTTCATTGTGAGAGACCCAACTGAGACTTCTGTGTGCGGGGAAGGAAACGAGACCCTGTCTCAGGGCAATGCTCAAGGTCAGTGAGGGGCTCAGCCTCTTAGTTAAGAACAAATCATAGAATTATAGAATGGTTTGGGTTGGAAAAGACCTTAAAGCCCATCCAGTTCCACCCCCTGCCATGGGCAGGGACACCTCCCACTGGATCAGGGGCTCCAAGCCCCATCCAACCTGGCCTGGAACCCCTCCAGGGATGGGGCAGCCATCTCCAGGGCCTCTCCACCCTCAAAGGAAAATAGTTCTCCCTAAGATCTCATCTCAATCTCCCCTCTTTCAGATGAAAACCACCGCCCCTCATCCCGTCCCTGCACTCCCCGATCAAGAGCCCCTCCCCAGCTTTCCTGGAGCCCCTTTCAGTACTGGAAGCTGCTCTAAGTTCTTCCCAGAGCCTTCTCCAGGCTGAACAACTCCAGCTCTCACAGCCTGTTTTCATACGGGAGGTGCTCCAGCCCGTGGGTACTGCTAGAGGGGAGAAGCAGTCACATGGAACAGGAGACTGAGGAGAAAGCTCCTCAGGAGCCTTTCTGTCCAGGCTGATCTCTGGGTTAAGTCACCAGACTCTCCGCAGGGAGTGCCTCTGAAGACGTGAAGTTCTGGGAACAACGCTCCCAGATGCCCTTATGTCCACAGTGAAAGCTATCGAGATCCCATTTCAGCTGCGTCAGTCATCCAGGAGAGCGCGCAGTGCTGCTCAGAGTCCCTCATCCTTTCCTCCTGGGCTGTTCATTGATATGAGCACAGATTCACACGCTTGCTCTTTCCTTTGCAGGCTGGAAAGGGATGGCTGAGGACCA
This sequence comes from Cuculus canorus, assembly GCF_017976375.1. Taxonomy (NCBI): domain Eukaryota; kingdom Metazoa; phylum Chordata; class Aves; order Cuculiformes; family Cuculidae; genus Cuculus; species Cuculus canorus. The sequence goes on along the minus strand of NC_071421.1, from coordinate 1,050,507 downwards.
GGACACGGCCACATCACATAGCTGGTGCTGGGAATGCAGAGGGAGCGACTGGGATTCCAGTCCGCTGGAATTCCCTCAGGTGCACTTTGGCCAGAAGCTGTAAATGGGTCCCATTCCCTCAGGTCCACACGAGGCCGGGACATATTTGCTAAGAAGCGTCCAGCACCCTCAGGTTGGACCCACCTGAGAGGCGGCAGCGGAGGCAGCGCAGCACCACCACGTGTGCTCAGCATTGGGAAGATGTTTTCACTCCCAGCCGCAGCTGCAGGAGCTCCATAAACTCCTAAATTCAGGGCATCTAAATAGCCCTGAACTGTAGACGCTGTGACAGGCTCCTTTGATGAAGAGCCAGAAGGATCGTGCTCGTGAGCCAAGTTGTCTGCTTACAAGTATTGCAGCTCCTTTTCTCTCTGAATAATCACATCTTCTCAGCCAGAGACACGGAGGTGCATTACAGAGCAGGATAATGGATCATTACTATGCTTTGGCAGGCGAGGAGAGCACCGGGCAGGCAGTGGGAGCGACCAGCCCAGCGCACAGGCTGTGTCAGCAGCAGAGCGGAGAAAGAAATCCACAGCTCCTGCTACATGCTACAAAATGAGGCCAAGCAGCCACGGAGCTGAGGAGTCCAGATCTATCAACAGCCACTGCCCCAGGCTAAGGGCAAAGGGACATGGGCCACGAATAACTCTCAGCAGAGATCTGGGTCTGCTCTGCCACACCAGCAGGACAAGCCCCACCAGCCCGGCGAGCAGCAGCACCTCAGGAACAGCAAGCTAATCAGTCTGTCCTTCACACTAACCAGCCAAGCGCTCAGAGTGAGCAGCTGTAGGTGAGCCACCACACCAAAATCCCCTGGGACAGCCCTGCGAGACCATTCACGTGATCGCCAAAGCAGCACACCCACCGCCCTTTGCTTCCCCAGGGTCCCCTCATCAGCTCCCTCACCCTCCTGCTGAAGCCTCAGCTCAGTGGTTTAAGAAGAAGGGAGCTCCTCGACGTAGGAGAGGCTCAAAGAGGCTGTTGGCGTTAGCCATTCCCAGAGCCTCGGGGTGCCAGAGCGACCTGAGGGTGGGTGGGACCATCCAGCCCCACCTGCCCTCTTCTTCTTGAAGATACCACCTGGTTGCCTTTGCTCCCCAGCAGAGTGGACTGGGCAAGCAGGCTTGGTGCACGCATGGGGTGTTCCTGAGCAAGGGCTGCTAGAAAGCACGGCCAGGCCATTCCCTTGCATCACGCTTGCTGCCTGCCCAAGCGTGCCCCCATCCTTCTTTCTTTCCTCTTTCCCCTCACAATAGGTTTTTCCAGTCTGTTGTAAAAAAGAAATCCAGCTGCCAGAGCTCAGCTTTTCCTTCTGGCTAAGACAACGACAGCTTTTTGTCCTACTGCTTTGCAGCGAGCTGGCAGAACGCCTGTGAAAGAGGTACTGACTTTGCAAGTCCTTGCCTGTCGTGGCATAATAAGGTCATTGTCAAGATGATGCTGCACCAGGAGGCTGATCTTGAGCAAAACGTGGCCCCGGTTGTGAGTTGCGCAACCCCTGTGGCTGTGCAAACACTGGCCTCATTGTTCCCCATTGTGAGTCTTCGGCGTCTCCTTGTCCCTTGAAAAGCTGGTTCTGATGGAGCTGGTGCAGACAGCAATCCAACAGGCATCATTGCTGGAGACCAGTGACTCGCTTTCCTTAATTAGCTGTCACAAATGGCAAGAAACTCACATTCATTTCTCGCTTCACACCTCTTTGATGAACATGAGCTCCTGATTAAACAAAATTCTCCCCCTCTCACCTTCTCGCAGAAAGATGAAGCTGCAGAGATCAGAGCGCTGGGGCTCTGCCCAGGTGGAAAGGCCCCATTAGGAAGACCTGTTTTGGGCAGAAGCTTAGATGCTGGTACATCTCAAACCACATCATAGAATCACCAGGTTGGAAAAGACCCCTGAGATCGAGTCCAACCATACCTATCTGCCACCAAAACATATCCTCAAGTACCTCATCTACTTATCTTTTAAATCCCTCTAGGGACGGTGATTCAACCACCTCCCTGGGTGGCTGTTCCTATGCCTGATGACCCTTTCGGTGAAAAATCTTTTCCTAATGTCCAATCTGAACCTCCCCTGGTGCAGCTTGAGGCTGTTCCCCCTTGTCCTGTCAGCTGTCACTTGGACCAGCACCCACCTCTCACCCTGCATGCATGCTTGCTGTTGACTTTCCAGAGGACAAAACCCAGGGGAAACTGCTGCCGTCAGTGAGGAGCAGGTCGCAGAAGCATTACTTCAGTCTCGTTGATATGGTGTGATGGCAATGGGTACAAAGCCTCTTCTGAAAATGCTACCTAAGAAGAAATGATAAAAGCATGCATGGCAAAGGAGGAGAAGCTGGTGGATACTTGAATAGGTGAAACCCATCAGAGTGCGATCAGATGGCTACAGAGGAAGAGAAATAAAGACACAGGAAGTCTTCCTCCTACAAGCACTGGGTGGATAGGATTGAGGCTGGCATTCACAAAGAGGCTGCATTTAGAAGATACAGCAGGTACCTGCATGAGCCACTGGTTCTAAGGGAAATAGAGAGGGACATTCTGCTTTACTTCACACAGAATCATAGAATGGTTTGCAAGGAACCTTAAAAGATTACTTAGTTCCATCCCCTGCCACAGGCAGGGACACCTCCCACTGGATCAGGGGCTCCAAGCCCCATCCAACCTGGCCTGGAACCCCTCCAGGGATGGGGCAGCCCCCACTGCTCTGGGCACCCTGGGCCAGGGCCTGCCCATCCTCACCTGCCTCACCCTTCCTAAACCAAAATGTTTAGGAAGAACATTTCTTCCTAAAATCTCATCTCAATCTCCCCTCTTTCACCTTAAAACCATTTCCCTCATCCTCTCCCTGCACTCCTTGATCCAGAGCCCCTCCCCGGCTTCTCTGGTGCCCCTTTCAGTCCTGGAAGCTGCTCTAAGGTCTCCTTGGAGCCTTCTCTTCTCCAGGCTGAACCGCAACTCTCTCAGCCTGTCCTCATAGCGGAGCTGCTTCAGCCCTCGGATCATCTTTATGGCCTCCTCTGGACTCATATCTGCCCAGGAGACGGACAAACCAGTGAGCAAGCATGAGGCACACAGTACCAAAAGAATAAAAAAAAGCAACAGGCCCCTTAAAAACATATTTAATAGTTTTCAAACTTTATTTCATGGTGATTGACGAAAGACACAAGTTAGTAATGGTTATATCATGCTGCTCCTCTACTGTGCATTGCCCTTCAGAATTCATACAGCAGTTCACAATGGTCATTAATTTACCCTATAAATGAAGCCACATGGACATCTTCTTTTTTTTTTTAAAAAAAAAAAAAAAGCAAAAAAACCTCAGAAAATAAAAAAAAACCTCAATGTCTTTGTTTTTGTTTTTTTTTTAACATACATGTTATAAATGCTATTAAAAATAAAGCCGAAGTTAAGTGCACAGCCCCTAGGGAGCACTGCTGAATCGGACCTTGGTTCAAGATGCTTGACAACGAGGACGCAAGGTCCTGTTTTAAGGCATTTCCAAGCCCCAGCAAAAGCAGACAGAGTTTTTGTTTGGGTTTTTTTTTTTGCAGTGACCCTGGCTTCATTTCAGTGGCATCCTAGGAGATTAGCAGCTTCCTCTGTGCTTGCCCCTCTGCTGCTGGAGTCGGCACATTCAACCCTCGGTCTCAGCTGCGTTGCCCAGGTAGGACTCAGCGTTCTCAAAACACAGATTGAGGGTTTCGCATCCCTCCCATCCCACAGTTCTAGTGAGCCTCTGGCTATCTACACCTCAAAATACAGCAGTTCATCCCTTTCACGACACAGACACGGTACTCCCCCCACCCCGGAACCACAATTTATATACAGTAGCCACTTAAAATGTGGTATTGCCACACACACAGCCACGCGCACGCACACTCCGGAGGCTGCATCCCACGGCGGGCACAGCCCCCCGTGAAATATCGAACCACTGGATTTTTAGAGGAATGTCAATCGATAAGGCAGAGATGGGCAAGGGGGGGGGGACAGATTTATTTTAACTAAAAAAAAAGAAAGAAAAAAGCAACCCAAGTGATTTTACACTGCCTTCTTCCCCTTTGTTGCATCTGTGTTCAGAGCTCACCCTGAGAAGAGTAATTTGATTTTTCACGGCTCAAAATTCAGTGCCAAGAACCAATATTTTTAAGGGGCGCACTACTTCGTAAAGGGAGTGCCAGAAATTGAGGGCTAAACTGCAAAATCATGGCACCCTGGGTTACTAAGGAACACTTGATACCTGGCAAGACCCTTCAGATTCATTCCCTGCACTCCATAGAATCATAGAATAGTTTGGGTTGGAAGGAACCTTAAAGATCGTCCAGTTCCAACCCTCCTGCCATGGGCAGGGACACCTCCCACTGGATCAGGCTGCCCAAGGCCCATCCAACCTGGCCTGGAACCCCTCCATAAAGCAGGTTTTACCCAGCTGCCACCTCAGGGTGGGAAAGGGACAGTTGTGTCCCCATGGTGGAAAGGGACAGAGATGCTAGACAGCATCAGTACATTCTTTCCGTGGAGAAGGAACACGAAATGCAAATCCATTAGTTCGTCAACAGGGATTCAAGTGTTCGCATGCAAATGTGCGCTGGTTGACAGACACTCGCAAACACACACATTCATTCAGAAACACACATACTGGCTTTGTAACTGGCACCACAGTATTTTTCCTTTCAAGATTAGCAAGGAGGAAGAAAATACTTAAAAAAACCCCTCCTCCCAAACACTACTGCCTTGACAGCTGACTCACGTCCCAGTCCCGTCTCAGTTGAAGCTATCGCCGCTGGGCTCGCAGCATCCCGAGAAGCTTTGATCAAGGTGTGGAAGACCCTGCATTGCACTGGGCATTGCAAAAACTTGAAGTCAAAGGTAAAACACCGATTGCTCTTCATGGGAGAGGCTCTGATAGCAGCTCGACAGAGATTCACACGCTGGCCAGCTGCAAGCACCCTCATGGTAGACAGAGGGCAAGTCATGCCCCGAGGCTGGAAAATGGACACAGGTCATGGAAGAAAACATCTAACAGATGTTTTTTAAAGTGAAAAGGGACCCAAGTCCCCGTGCCCTCACAGCCCATTTGACAGCACTGGAAGAAGAGGAGCACTTCCAGCTCTTGAAGATGTGCTGCAAGTTCTCACTGGTGCACGGGAGGGCAACGCTTGGTACACAGAAGCTCTGGGGAAGAGCAGCCAGGGCAAGCAGGTGGTTAAAGACACGTCTGGATAAACACAAAGTGTGGAAATGAGGTTTCACAGCTGCTTCTGCACATGTCCAAGAGGAGGAGGAGGAGGAGAGCCAACAGAAATCAACGTTTCCCCCCCAGCACCTCTCAGTCCAGCAAACAGTCATAAGACAACCAACGAGCAATGCTTTTCTGCCTGCTCAGAGCAGACCTCGGTCTCTCTTCCAGTGCATGGCATCCCTGATTTTAACAGAGCATAAAGGAGAAAAGCACTTGAGATTCTTACACACATAAATTATAGTGAGAGGAAGAAAGGGAGGAGGGAGCCAGGGTGAACACAGGGCCAGGAGAAGGCTTGGCAGAGCCAGAGTGGTAATTCCTGCTTTTCTCTGATGGCCACTTCCCTGCTCAGGTGGCACTCGCAGAGCGGGCCGTGGGGCCAGGCCCGAGATGGGAAGGCAGTGAATCCACAAAGGCCACACGTCTTGCCAGCACCAGCATCCTTTCCCCCACGGGCGTGAACAACAATCCAAGAACACAAGTAAGGAGTGGGAAAAAGAACCCAAAAAAGAAGCTTCAAGTACAAATAAGATTTACAATGCAGGTGCAATGGGGAAGTTCTTCTGTCACTTCTTGGAGACTTGGTTCAAGGTTTGTTCTTTGTTGCTGCTGTTTGCTTAGAGTCTGACTGACCTGGATAGACTGCAACCGAACAGATAACCCAAAAGAAAAGGTGTTTCCTCCCCTCCCTTTCCCCCCTCCCCCCAAAATATAAAAAGCAATAAGTTTACAAAAATAGAAAATAATTACAGCAATAGGCAGGAGGGAGGGAAGGAGAAGGAAGGGTCCCTGGGGGTCTATTTGGCTGAGCAGTGTAATATCGTGGGGTTGTTTAAAGCGTCCTCCACCAGATGCAGTTCTTGGCGGTCGACAATCACGTCCCTTATGCAGCCAATAAAGCCGGTGCTGTAGGCTTTGGGCAGCTTGTGAGCCACGCTCAGCTTCTCCATTCCCCCTGCAAGAGAGAGAGAGCAGAAGGTTGGGTGGGAAGGCAACGGACACACGGCTGTGCAGGCCAGCAGCCAGCCCTCAGGCAGTGTCACCCACGGAGGCGCTGGAGGAGAACCTCTGTGCTGGTCCACAGAATCACAGAGTGGTTTGGGTTGGAAAGAATCGTAAAGCCCACCAAGTTCCAACCGCTTGTCACAAGCAGGGACACCTCCCACTGGATCAGGGGTTCCAAGCCCCATCCGACCTGGCCTTGGACACCTCCAGGGATGGGGCAGCCACCACTGCTCTGGGCAACCTGGGCCAGGGCCTCCCCACCCTCAAAGGAAAACATTTCTTCCTAAGGTCTCATCTCAATCTCCGCTCTTTTGAATATGGACTCTTTGTAAGCCAGGTTGAACCTGAAGCTACACACTCAAGCTAGGAAGATAAGAATAGATGCTTCCAAAAAGCATGAAGAATATCCAATTCTTTGTTCATTACAGATGATATTCCCAGACAAACACTTGATTTCTGTGGCCCCCTTGCAATCCTGAATGCTAGGACTGTACAGACCTGCCTGAGGAGGAGCCCACTCCTAAACTTAAAGATGGAGAACCGAGCCTGGCAAGTTCCTCAGGAGACAAACAAAGCCCAGGACCTACAGCATCCCCTATCCAGTGGGCATCCTTCTTTCATCCCTTCAGGCTCCAAAACAGACTTTACTATCCTCTTGGCTCAGGTTAGTACTGGTACTATTCAAGCACAATTATCCTGCCCTTGTGGGTGAATTTCTTGCTGATTCTGAGCTGTTGTAGGACAAATCCATCTTCTGGCTGTGCTGACAGACCTGCCACAGGCAGTGCAAGAGGGATGCAATGGGCCAAACTCTGTTTGCAGGATCAAAATACCCACATGTACACAAATGGAACCGATTCTGCTGCACACACAGGCATGTTCTGGCAGGTCTGCTTTATTCTAGGTTAAGCAAATAACGCAACATCTAAAATCTGGGTATTTACATATTTCCAAACAGAATAGACTCTCAATTCAGCTATTTTGCCTTTGGGAACCAGAGTTACCCAAGGAAGTGATGTTTGGGAAGCCTGTGAGCTAACAGAGGTTCCCATGCATGAGGGAATTCAATGGGAAGGCACACGCCCTGTTTGAAGACGGAGAAGGTGCTCCATGCCATTGGTAGCAGGGGTTCCAGAGCCACAGGCCAGCTAACACCTCTCTTCAGCGGCCACGGCGGCATGAAAAGGACTGGGATCTGGTAAAGCCAACCCTTTGACCCTCAGCTGTCACTAGCATCCTGCCCCAATAAGCAGAGAACAAGCAGGGGGCATTTTTAGGTCAAAGCCACCAGGGAGGCAAAGATGTTGCACTGAAAGAAATGAGGGAGCATCAGTGCCCCAACTCCAAGGCCCACGTGCAGAGGAGGTTCACCCTTTCCACGCTGACTTACCCAGCCACAGGGCCCCGTCTGTGTCTAGCTGTGTCGCACCAAGCGGAGAAGAGCCAGCGATGGGGGCTTCGTTGCCAACTTGAAGGGAACCTTCTCTCTGTACCCTGCTCCCAGAAGAAGAGATAGAAGATGATCAGCAACCTTAGAGGAAAATCTAGAGCTGCCCTTTGCTTTTCTCTAGATCCAGACATGGGGCACCATTTGATGCTATGACACCATTGGCCTTCTTGTCCATGAGAGCACATTCCTGGCTCGTCATCAACTTGTTTTCTACCCAAACTCCCAGGTCTTTCTCCACACAGTTGCTTTCCAGCTGGTCAACCCCTAACCTGTACCCGAGCGTGGGGTTGTTCCTCCTAAGACACAAAACCCTACACTTTCTTTACTTCATTAGGTTCCTTTGCATCGCTACAAAATGAATATTCAGTAACATGTTTTCTGCCCAACAGAAATATATTTATTAAGCACAAAAAGATGGAACTACGAAAGGAAGCTGGTAATTATTCCACACCAGAACCAATTTTTGGTTCATTTCAATATTCTATGATCAGTCCTTCTCCACTTGGAGAAGAGTGGTGAGCAGAGCTCTCCCTCAGACTGCATAGCACAGAGTGATCCTTGATGCGACGCCACGCAGCTGGTGGCAACCTATCCCCTCCAGCATCCCCTGGGCATCCCACAGCCCCACCACCAGCTTTGCCAGTGGCCACAGCTTCCTCTCACGCCCCCCAGCCCCACCAGCAGAAATCCCTGGCATGCCAGCCGCATGATCCACTCACCACTCCCACCATCAATAAAAATAAAAGGGACGGCTCGGGCTCAACACGAACAGAATGTCAAACCCTCAGCCAGCTAAAATAAAAGGCACGGACCTTTCGTACCTCCTTGAGCCTGCCCCTTTGACATTTCCAGGCGTGCCACAACACGCACCCCTCCAGCGCAGCACTGCCCACATGCCTCTCCTCTATTATTATCCAGGAAGAGCAGTGACCCTTGGGGAGCACAGGGCATGGAGCCACAGTCATGACTCAGACTCCCAAGTTCACAGCTTGCCCATCCCAAAATAATCTGCCACGGTCCTGCTCTCTTTCACACCTGTACGCTTTGATATGAATCCACTGGTTGGTGTTGACGGGGACCGTGGATCGTAGGACGACTGGTTTGGAGCCCAGGTCGTAGGTCATTTGGACGAAGCCATCCACTATGGCCAGGGCGATGTAGTCCGATCGCTCCAACCCCTTCCCGCTCCACAGGATCAGCCCTTGAGTGGCTTCTGTTTTGATGTTTAGTTCAAAGTGGTTTGATTGCAACGCCTTCTCGCTGCACGAGGAGATGGGAGCAGGGAGGAAGACAGAGCAGAGTTAAAACCATGGCTACAAAAGCAAGTAGTCAGCTCCTTGGAGCAGCCTTCTCTAGTCAACTAGCTCACCTGCTGAGGATAACCTTCAGCCAGCCTTCGGCATCAGGCCGTGCACGAGGTCTCCGTCCCTACCTGCTGCACTGAATAGTGCCAGGCTGGTGAATAGGACTGGGATGGCCCCAGTCTGGCCAGCAGAAGGGTTTCCCCCACAGAGCTGCCTTTGAGTTGGGAGAGGTCCCAATAAAGAGGGCTCTGTCGGCCAGATCAGGAGGGCTGCGGGCAGCATCTGACCTGGGGTCAATACCATTTCACCATCCTGCTGGCAGGTGGGCAAAGCGGAAGAAGAGACGAGGTGCCTGTGGACGACCACTCCCCATTCCATCACCACTCAGCCAGCAGCCTTGAAGGCATTTGTTCTACCACTGCCTCTGCTTGACCAAAGCCCAAAACCCAACGGGAAGCGACGACCGGGGAGTGTGAGAAGATGAGCACCCTGCAGTTTGAGGGGATGGAGACTGTCCAAAGAGGCAGCAAAGCCTTCTTTCTCCTAGATGTGGTGTCTTTTCCCAAGGGAGGAAGGAAGGAAGGACAGGATTCCCATGGACTAGCATCCCAATCTTCGCTCAGTCCCTTCTGGAAGGGACAAAAAGGTCTTGGCAAGAGGTGACTTTGCCATATGGAGTCACTATCCACTCTCCTGGGATGCTCTGAAACACACCGCTGACACATGGGCGAACATGGACCAGACAACATGGACAACACAGACAGCTTTTTATTCCCAAGGGACACCGCGTACCAGAGGTCTGGACAAGGGCTGTGTTGTTCAGGTAACTCAGCCTCTCATCTCACCCTATTTGCTGTCTATTTGGTCCCTCAGGAGTGAGGGTCTGGAGCTGCACAGGAACTACTCTTCCTATGCAGGAAGGACACGGCTTCCTCATCACCTGCAGAGCTGTATCCCTTATCAATAAAAAGCCCAGGGGGTGGACACACAGAACACAGACAGAGACATGCTGAGGCAGCAACAGCAGAGCACAAGACACAAGAGCTGAAAGCCTGGCACAGACTCACCTGGGCTCCGCAGGATAGTCCAGCGCTTCGGGACTTAGATGCGGGAAGAAAGGGGAGCATGCGATAAGCGCAGGACAGCAGAGGAGACCCTTCCCTCCCACCCCGCTCCAGGACAGGGGACAGCCCTGCTCAACAGCAACAGCTCTTCACTCTCCACAATGCCCAAGCCGAGGAAACTGCCCAGCATCAGCAGGAAGCCTCAAGGTTCTCAGGGTTGAGTTTCCTCAAGGCAGCAAGACACGTTTGCAAGTTTTTGCTTAGCCAGGGTGAACCTAATAATGCCAGCAACTCTGCAAAGCTCTCCTAGGTCAGGACTACCAGTGTTCCTGGGGTGGAAGGGCATCCCAGGACAGGAGAGAGAGAGAGAGCAGCAGTGCTGGGGGAAGGCAGCTTTTGGTCCACAGCCCCAAGTGAGGAGCCTTTCCAGGGCAGACCTGCAAGCAGGTCTCAGGCTGGTTCTTCAGGATGCTCCCACCTCAGCCCACAGCTGAACGGACACGTACGGCATCTGAGTCAGCCTCGGGGCACTTGGGCAGCAGGGTGTGCATGGAGAAGGGGAAACCCAGGCCTCCAGCTGTCCTGCTGGCATAGCCTGCAAGCGTTAGGGGCTACAGGCCCAGCATTACAATCAGCTCTAACTTGATGTATATATAAAAGTGTACATTAAAAAAAAAAATGTATGGGCATGTTGTGGCCAGCAGAGCCCGGAGAAGCAATTGTCCCACCCCAGGCACACCCTGGTGTCTGCCTGGAGGCAGAAGAAACTACTTTTTATGGGCAGCGCAGTGGGTCCTTCAGCCCTGGCAGGGCTAGTGAGCGCTGTGGCCAAATCCCAGCACAGAGATGTGAGGAGAAGCGCTACCCTCCCTTGCAGGATGGGGCACGCACAGCTAAAATAGGCTGGGGTGGTGACCTTCCCTTTGCAGAGCACTGGGAGAGGCAGGACACGAAGACAGCAGGTTTCTACTCATCTGCAGGGATGTGGCTCACGTCTATGGGTGCTCTGCTAGGTGGCAGAACTGTCACGCAGGCAACTACACGCCCCTCCCTGCTACAGGGCACTGTCTAGCTTAGGAGGATTCTTAGCTTCTAGAAAGCCCTTTCCAAAACATCAGAGCAACCCAGAGCTCCTCCCAAATTGAAGGTGCAGGTGATGGGCTCTGTGGCTGCCCAGGTGTCGACATGCATGCATGCAGCTCAGCCTCCTGAGCTTCTGTCCCACCCCAGCTTGCAGAAAATGAGGTGAAATGGGGATGTGACAGGCAGGTATCACTCAAACTCTCCCTGACACAGTGGGGAACAGATCTGTGTGAACCAGTGCTTCTCGTCCACTCCTACCGCTCAACAAGACAGGCAGATAGCAAATCAAAGCTGTCAAGCCCGCTCTGGGGAAGAAGGCTTCCTCCCCATCCTCTGCCCCAGCTGCACTGCACGCTGGAAGGGGTTCGCACCCCTGACTGGGAACATGCTCCAAGCACCACTCTGGCCTCCTCGCTATAGCAGCAACATCACGTTCTGGAAAAATCAAGGCAGGATCAGCCACCTATACTCCCACTGCCAATGCCTTTGCTGCCGATGGAAGAGGTTAAGTTACAGTAACTTTCTTCCTTTCTGCTAATCTGCTTAAACTAAGGCAAAATTGCAGCTGGGACAAGGTCTGACTGCAGCAGAGCCGAGCAGCACAGCTCTGGCTGCATCTTGGCTGCGTTTGGGCTCCTGTAGAGCTGCAGTCAGTACCTGCATCCTCCTCATCCTGAACTGGGAATGCCTGCACATAGCAGATCCCTGGGAGTGCGCCTGTACTCCTTCTCCACATGCTCTGCTGACCTCTCTGCATTCCCTGGAGGGTGGGCTGGTGGTCAGGGTGGCAATGGGAGACGTGGCGGAGGGCAGATGGCTGCAGGGAGGAGCTGGGCAGTGGGGAGGACTGTACTTACGCAGGGATCTCATTGGTCAGGTGGCTTGAAAACAAAGAAACAAGGACATTGAGAAGAGACAGACAGACAGAGAGCGACAAACAACAGGTCAACACAGACATCCTCTCTCCAGGCAGGGTGTTAGGGCAGCAGGAAATCTGAGGCAGATGGACCGAGCCTAATCCAACACCGTGAAGCTGGGAATTAGCCAGAGGGACTGTAGATGCACAGTGCTGAGGAAGGGTACTGAGCCAGACTGCCATGGACCAAGAGTCTCCTGAGAAACATCCAGCCCAGAGGGTGAAGAGGACCTCAGTCAGCAGCTGCTCTGCTTATCTTGAGAGAGAAGCCCCAGGGACCATTGCAGCCACCAGAGACCACAGGGCTCAAACACGTGCCCCCAGCCCACAGGGTCAGGTTGAAGCAGGTGCTGGAGAAGGCTGGCCAGGCCTCATCCCTGCTGGCAGAACCAACCCTACCTGCACAAACAGCCACGGAGACAAAGGAGCTGACAGACAGGCGTGAATGAAACCCCAGGCAGAGCTACCTCTCTCCTCAACAGAGCTCACCCAGCCCAGAGCCCTTTCCTGAACACGTAGGCAAAGAAAGGCACAACCAGGAGCAGGACACAGGCCACATCAACCATCTTCATCCAGCTCTATCCCACTCCAGACTATGCTAACCCAGAAGGTGGCCCACACGCTGCAGAATGAGAGCATCCAGATCTGAACCAGGCCAGGCACTGCCCTCTGTCACCAAGGTAGCTTTAGAGGTAAGGGCTGGAAGCCCACATCACCCCAGTTTGGCTTGCCCCTCTCTGAGCACTGCACTCGGACTTCTTCAACCCCAGCTCCTCCTCCTGCGAGCAGCCCTCAACTCCTTGTTTTGACCTCAGTTCAGCTGAGCAGCCAAATTACCTCTTTGTCACGGCATTGTGGTACTCCATGTATGTCCTACCATCAAAAGCAATGGCCTCTGCATCTCCAGCAGCCTTCTCAATGATCACTGGAGATGGGAAAAAGAAGAGTTGTCAGGCAATGTAGCATGACCTGTCTGTCCTTGGAGACCAAGGAAATCCCCCTTTACGCTGAGCATTAATAATAGGATGAAGGCATGCACAAACCTGCCATCCCTTGGGGCACATCAGCACTGTGGCACTGTAAGCAAGCCCCTGCAAAGGCTTCCCATGGCTTCAGAGCCCATGAGTTTGGACCATCTCCCAGTTTTGCAGCCAACTGTCGTGGAATCTGCAGCCTTGTTGGTATTCTGGCTGAAGCTGGGGAAGAACCTGGGCTTGGTGATGGCCCAAGTGCTCATCTCAGGAGGGAGCAGGGAAGAAACCCTGGTCTGGAGATGGCTAGGAGACTGCTCTGCCCTTCAGATGAAGCTGCTACAGCACCAAACCATGTTTCCCAGTCCCAAGCTGCTTCAAGTGAGCACAGCAACATAATACAGGATTAGAGTGCACTGAGAGGAGGAGGTGACAGGGCCGGGTGGCACCCGTGGGCAGCAGCGTTTGCCCTGCTGCATGCAGCACAACGCCTGCATTTCTGCGAACCTGCCCTGGCTTCCCAGCAGCGCCAGCCTGCAAACCCCACAGCCCGTTGCCCCTGGATCCCTCCCAGCAGCCACAAGGACAGGACCTCAAGCTCAGCCAAAGCGGTGCACTGTCCTGCTGCCACCACGCCTGGCTGGCAGGTGAAGGTCCATGCCCAGCCCTCCTCAGCAGTCTCACCTTTCTCACAGTGAGCCCCGGAGAAGCCTCTCTGGCAGGCACACTCATAGCTCTCCAGCCGGGGGCTGCAAGCGCCTCCGTTTTGGCAAGGATTGGGTTTCTGGGTACAGGGGTGGCCTCGGAACGGAGAGATCTCAATGGCGCTGCGGATGTTCTCCTCCTTCAGCACTGGCACCCCCTTGATGGAGATCTGGCAGGTGTAAGCAGGAGGAAGCACCAGAGTCAGCCTCCACCAGCCCACCTCTCTGCAGGGCTGTGGGGAGACAGAGCCCAGCAGCCCCAGGGGAAGGGGGACACAGGAACCCAACCCCAAGGTCCACGTGTTCCTGCAAGGCACCCTCGCCACCCACCACTGCCACTTTTCAACTGGGCACACGCATGGACCCACGCACTGAGGCAGCCCCTCCCAGGCTCATCCTTGCTCTCCTCCAGTGATGCCAGCACACATGGCACATCTCCCAGCCCTACACCCAACAGCACATGCGTAGAGCCTTACCCTCTGCACAGCTCCATCAAAGCTGGTGGAGATGGCAGCTGCTCGAGCTAGCTTGCTGAAATCGGGGGCTCCCCCCACATAAAACGGTTCCTTCAGGTTCAGGAAGGTGTGAGGCACCTGGGGAGGAGATGGGAGAAGGTGAGATGGAAAGGATGTCAGGCTATCCCTAAGCTGCAAGCTGGGCACTTGGCCAGGCTCCACGGGGACCAGAAGAGGCTGCGAGCAGGGCAGCACTGCGGGCAGAGCAGGTACCCAGGCACAACCAGAAGCTGGGCTGGTGGGAAAGCAATCAACAACTGTCTGCACCCCATGTTCTCCCACACCCTGCCATCCTCCCTCAAGGCACGGGCTGTGTCCTGGGGCAGAGCTCGTGTGGGGGACATTCTCTGCGGTGGCTGGAGCAGGAGAGCCCCTCAGAAACCACTGCAGGGACCCAGCACAGCCCCTGCCGCAGCGCAGCCCTGCTGCAGGACAGCAGGCAGGAGGTGGGTTGGGCACAGGAAGGCACGATGGGCTCAATATCCTCTTGGGACCAGCTCTCCACCTTCTCCTCCATTCTCTGTGCTGCTCCTGCCAGCCACCCTGCTCCAGCCCAGCCACCTCACATGCCCTGAAACCCACATCCTCTGTCTCCTTGACTGGCCACCGGGACCTGCAGCTGGCCACCAGCCACGGCACTGCCAGCTGAGCCACTGCTGAGCACAGCGAGCAGATGAGCTCCACGTCGCTGGCACCAAAGCAGGCGGTGTGGAGGGTGTTGGGAGAAAAAAGCCTCCAGTGAACCTCCTCATGCCAAGCTGCAAGGTCCTACCTGCCAGCAGGCACACAAGGAAAAGATTTTCCTGTTAATTGAACTTCGGAGAGATGCTGTTCTAATGCTCTCGGGTGCGGAGGCCGCTGGCTTTGAGTGGCCCCTAAACCCACGTAAACAAAGTCTCACCAGGACTAACATTTAAATGTGACCTCCTAGCAGAAGGTTTCAGCTCAGGGCCACCTGGCTGCTGCAGTTCCCTTACAGCAAATGGCTAGAGAAGGTTCTCCTGCCTCTCACATGGATGAGGGTGGAAGAGAAAGATCCCCTCCTTGCCATCATCTCACAGCCCCAGCTGCACAGCCCAGCAAGTCCCAGGTGAGTCTCCAGCCACCAGGTTCTCCAAGCACACACCAGGAGCCACGTCCCCTCCTGGGATGGAGCCCGAGGTGCAGCAGCCGGGCAAAGGCGCAGTTACATGAAACACTAGCTAATGCTTTGTGGAGTTAACACAAGAAACATGACCGGATTAATTGAAATGCTTCTGAAACAAGATGTAACAACTGGCTGGAAATTAATGATGGAAGAAAAAACAAGGGTCTGCTAATCTACAGAGATCCTAAAACTGCTCGGTCACATGGGAAGGGGTGCGTGAAACACTGAGATCGGAATGGAAAACGAAAAAAGAACAATGTGCCGATGGCAGATGAGATGGAGGCGTGGTGGGTCATACTTATCTTTACCTTACGGGATTTCTGGGATCCAGACAGCAGGGGGAGGGAAATACAAATGAAAATCAAAGGGAGAGAGAGAAAGAGAAAAGGGAGATCAGTGGGTAACATCATAACACGCAGGGCTGTAAGATCAAGGCTGCAATCGGTGCCTGGTGTGGTCACAAAGGGGAAGGGGAGCAGCAGAAGGCAAAGGAGAGGCCACTGCCACCCCATCAGCCAGGGGTAACTTTCGCTTGAAGAGAAGCTTCAAAAGACAAGAGCGAGGGGAGGAAAAAAATCCCTTCTTTTGTAGGAATGTGATGGCACTGGCCCAGGTTGCCCAGGGAAGCCCCTGGAGGTGTTCAAGGCTATGTTGGATGGGGCTTGGAGCCACTGATCCAGTGGGAGGTGTCCCTGCTTGTGGCAGGGGATGGGACTGGATGGGCTTTAAGGTTCCTTCCAACCCAAACCATTCTGTGATTCTATGAATGCTGTGTCATCTTGGTGCTGCATTTCTAGGCGGATCTTAATGATGAGTTCAGCAGCAATCTGGGCTTTTCCTGCACTATCAGCTTCCCCGCTGGAAAGGCAGATGAAAGGCAGTACAGTGGCTCTGCCACAAAACCCCACGGAACCACTGCTTGGGCAGAGACAGAAGTGCAGTTGGGGACAGGACATGGGAGAAGGCAGAGAGGTAAGCTGCCAGCCTGGAAACAGAGCAGAAAAGGCACTAATGGATTCAGCAACAAGGCTTTTGCTTCTCCGTGACCTCCTCCCGGCCGCGCTCTCTGCGTGGCCAGCACGGCAGCGGTTCCTGAGCCCAGCAGCGGGGCGCAGGTGGAACCCACACAGAGCCAACACGGTGGCAGCACGGATGCCTGGCGCACCTGCCCCAATAAAGGGACACTCAAGGACCTGCAGAAAAGGGGTCTGCGTGTATGCAAGTGTGTGAGGAGGGGCTCAAACACCGCTCTGAAACCACGGCCCCGGGAATCAGGGCATGCGTGTTGCTGGCAAAGGGGCTGTGGCTCAGCGTGGTGGGGGACAAAGAGGGAGGAAGAGCTGGAAGAGGTGTGCAGCTGCTGTCCTACTGCGCTTGCCCATTCTTCCACCCTTAAAGTCACGCACCACAGGGATTAAAAGCCCACAGGCCTGGGAACTTCTCAGCTCATTTCACACACGAGAGGAGCAGGACTAGAAGCCCAGAGAGCTCTCTCTGGCCTCTCAGCTTACCGGCGACTCTCCCATCACCCTCTCGCCGTTGTTGATCCTCATTACCCCTTTGCGCCCATTCCTCTCCAACAAGACACTTAGCCAGGTGTTGAGAGGAACCGGCTCTTTGCTCCTGAGAAGGGAGGAGAAGACAAATGGGTGAGAATTCTGCTGTCACCACCTGCAAAACACAGCACTGGAAACCTCATTTGACCAGTTTGGGCTGCCCAGGCCACCACAGCTTGACCAGCTCAGGCTGCCCCAGCTCAACGACAGCCTGGCATTAGCTTGGGAAAGAAGCACAAGTCCCACAGAGGGGCAGCTGACCAAGAGCCATGAGTGCAAACAGCCAAGGCCAGTACGAAGCCTGCTCCTCCCTGCTTCCTTATGGGTTTTATGGGAAGCTCAAAGCCAGTGCTGGACACCAAAAGCCACCACTGTCCCTTTCCTGCCTCTGTCATCACCACCACCCTGATGACCAGCTCCCCACGCACAGCCCACCACTCTACCTGAGCACAGCTGCCCCTTTGCCCAGGTCGTATCTGTACTCCAGGTAACCGTCGTGTAAGGCTAGAGAGACAAAGTCCCCTTTGCCATCTGTCTTCTGCCCGTTGTAGAAGATCATACCGCTGGGATTCTTGGCCAGGAACACAACTTCCATAGACATTTTGTCCCTGAAGAGAAAAGGATTATGGATACCTTCCAATCCAGCTGCCCACACGCTCCCTTCCTCCAACCCTCTTGGAAGACCTGGGACTACAGGTATGGCAGAGAGATGCCACCCCTTTAAGGCGCCCTTGCCAGGCAAAATATCCATCTGCCAGGTCTAGGACGCCACTCCACGGTGCTGTTTCACCAAGCCCCTTGCAACACCAAGCCCCCGCGGAGCATTGCTGGCTCAGTCTGGCTGCAGGGACAGTGCCAGTCCCTCTGGACAAAACCTCCAAAAGACCTCTGGGGAGGTCCAGCACGTGAAAGGTGAGGCTCAGAGCGCATTCTCTCTCCTACAGCAGCCATGCAGGTGATGCGCTTGCCAACCCCTCTCCCATCCCCTGGTACTTACTGCAGGTCAGGAACGAAGGTCTGCAGCCCATTCAGCTCCAGGTAGGAGAAGCCGTTGAACTCCGGGAGGAAGGGTATAGTGTGGTCCTGCTCTGTCACTGGGCACAAACGAGGGAAGGGTGAGGAAGAGGAGGCAGAGCAGCTTTAGCCAGTGCCCCAGAGCCACAGCAGGCAAAGCCTCCTGGTCACCCAGGCTGGGGAAATCAGCACCTTCAGTTCCACCCCCTTCCCCAGACCCGCTCCTCTGCCAGCTCCCGTCCCACCTAGCTCGCAGAATTCTCCTTCCCGGCCCATGGGACAGGCGCACAAGGCACCTCCCTCTGGCAGCACCAGGCAGGTGGCAGAGACGTGGCAGGGCGTAGGGTCACAGGGATTCCTCTCATCAGCACATGTTGGACCTGCGGCACAAAAGGCAGCCTGTCAGCATCTCGAACCAACAGCCATGGTTTGGCCAGAGACAAACATCTCTGACGGCTCCTGTCCCAGGTTGGGTTCCCATGACCCAAGAAGCCCCAGACAGTGGACCCTACAAACGGCAAATGAAACCATTGCCAGATTGCCTGATCTAGTGGGAAGTGTCCCTGCCATGGGGCTGGAATTAAATTACCTTTAAAGTCCCTTCCAACCCAAACTATTCTATGATTCTATGATTACACCCCTAAAATGCAAGGGGAGATTTTTTTTGTGCACAAGGACAAACAGACCCTGACTCTTGCCTTGGGTGCATCTGAACAAGATTCGTCAACATCACTGGATGCGCCTTCATCCTGCACTTCTCCCTCTAACCCACTGCTGACACCCCACCCCACATCCCTCCCTGTTGTGGCTCCTAACGTGAGCCCCAGAGGCTTTGTGGTCACTCAGGGCCGGCCAGTGGGGTCAGAAGCCCCCGCAATGCTCTGTCTGTAGCCCCCTTCCCGTACCGGTGTAGCTGTGGAGACACTCGCAGTGGAACATTTCTGCCTCCTTGACATGGCAGATGCCACCATGGTGACATGGGTTGGGGTGGCAGGGGTCATTGCCGCACTCGCCCACCCCGCTGCCATACAGCACGTCACTGCCTTTCTCCCGCAGGTCGTACATCTGGTTGTTCACATCCAGGAGGCGGATGCAGCCCTTCAGGCCAGTTGTAGCAGCAGTACGATCTGCCACCCTGAGGGGACAAAAGACAAAGTAGGCGGAGGGTTGTCCCCAAGGACAAAAATGCAGAGGCCCTCCAGCATCTGCGTCAGGTTGTGCTCCTCGGTTGGGTGTTGAGGCCTCCCAAACCCAGAGAAGCCCCACAAGAACCACCCAGCCACCACACGGACCCAGGCAGCAGAGAGGGGGCTGCAGCCGCCACGGATGCTCCATCAGCAGCAGACGCTGCAGCACCCACAGCGCCTGCACTTACACAGCCATTTGGTCCTCTGGTGCTCCACCGATGAAGAGGTCCGTGTCAAGGTTGAGCCCGTCGGTGCCCGTGGGGCTTTCCCCGCTGACGTGGGGCTCCCCGTCGACCGACAGCATGCCGCTGCGCCGGTTGCGGTTCACCACTAACTGGTGCCACTTGCCAGGCTCAACGCGGACCTTGCTGGTGATGATGCCTGTGCCGGAGCCAGTGTTAAACCTGGAGCAGAAGACACAGAGACCTGTGTTTGTGCCATCTTGCAAGAAGGTGACATCTGCACCATGGCACAGGGGCTGCTGCATCCCAGGGAGAAGCTGGGAACACTTGGGATCCCCCTTCTCTTCCCACTTTTGGACCAGCCATCCCTCACTGAGCATCGGGACTGCTTGAGAACTCATCTGGACTTTGCACTCCCCAGAGATCTGCCTTCCACCTCACCTCATTCCAAATCTACACCTTTGGCTTTTGGAATTGGTAATACCATTCCAGCACAAATTTCTGGGGCCTTTCTTCTTCCCTCTGCATCTCTTTTCCCAGAGCAAAAACGGTGCCAAAAAAAGACCTCTCACTTGCTCAAAAAAATCAGCCTCCCACACCTTTTAGGCTTTTCAAAACTCAAACTGAAATAAGGGAATTAACTTTGTTGAGAAGTCCCCTTAGTATTCCTGTTGCAATGGGAAGAAAAGCCCCTCTTTCTTTCCCATTTGATGCCCATTTGATGCCTAAGCACCCTCCTGGTGTTCCATGGGGACCATTCTTTGCTCCACCTCCTCCACACCACCCAGGACTGAGCACTCACCTGAGCTCCACAAAACCGCCCACCAGCGCCAGGGAGATGAAGTCTTTGCCGCGGTTCTGCCCGTTGTAGAGCAGCAGCCCACTGAGCTCCACAGTCCTGAACTCCATGGCAATGCGCACCGTGTGGTACGCCTTCATCATCTTGAAGGCCAGGTAGGACTTGCCACCAAAGCTGGGGATGAAGTACCTGATGGCTGTAAATGATCAGGAAGCGAGGGCAGAGAAAGGGAGAAAGGATGAAGCAGAGGAAAGAACAGAGAGCAATTAAAGGCCTGACATGAGCCTGTGAAAGCTTTTCTACCTGTACAAGCAAAGAGAAGTGGCAGAAAGAAGCTCGCTCTCTCCTCTGGGCTGACGCTCCTGTGCAATCATCTCCTGTCACCTCCTCCCAGACACTCTTAGTGGTAGCAACCACCTCCTGCCGTGATGGCACGCCCCTAGATGCTCCCAGGCTCTAGAGATCTGTGGTACTGCTCCCTCTGCACTTCGCTTTAATGGTGCCCCAGTGCCCACAGGTAAGGATCAGTGCTGTTGGTCCTTTCCGTGCCCAGGTCTCATCCCCTGTGCCCTCAGCTGCGCTCTGCTGCACGCACAGCTTGTCCTAACTCAACTTCCTTGCTCACAGATAATTTTTATCTGTCCTTCCAGAATCCCGTGATGGATCTACGTTCATCACCCCAGGGTTATATTTATTGCAGCTGAGAATTTCTAAGGGATCTGGAAAGCTCACAGCAGCTCACAATCCGCATCCTTCAGGGCACTGATGTATCAGAAGAGCAGCCAGGAAGAAATTGCTCCTGGCACCTTGTGCACCTCTTACCACACACAGCGCACATACAACCTGTTCTTAGTAGAGTTAAGAAAGCTGATTAAATTCAAAGAATCAGAGAATCGTTTGGCTGGAAAAGATCTTTGAAATTGAGTCCAACCGTACCTGTCCACTACTAAACCATGTCATCTACCCATTTTTTCAACACCTCCAGGGATGGAGACTCAACCACTCCCTGAGCGGCTGTTCCAAGGCCCAAGAACCCTTTCGGTGAAGAAGTTTTTCCTACTATCTAATCTAAATCTCCCCTGGTGCAACTTGAGGCCATTTCTTCTCATCCCATCACTTGTTACTTGGGAGAAGAGACCAACATCCACCTCTCAACAACCTTCTTCCAGGCAGTTGTAGGCAGTGATAAGGTCTCCCCTCAGCCTCCTTTTCTCCCGGCTAAACAACCCCAGTTCTCTTCATAAGCTGCTTATGAGCGTCTTATGAGCTGCTCTTCATAAGACGTTCTCCAGACCCCCAACCCCTACATTGCCTGCTGTGGTGGCAGCTCTAGTTATGGGGCAGGGTTTGCACATGCCCCACATCTCTCCATCAATGCATTCTGCTGGAGTATGGACAGACACAGGCCCGAGGCACGTACGTTTCTCACAGACGGCTCCTCCTTTGCCTGCCGGGCAGCTGCAGGTGAACTCCTTCCCGTCATCCTCGCAGGTGCCACCGTGCAGGCAGGGGTGAGAGTCGCAGGGCCGCGAGGGCTTCTTCGTAGTGGAGGGCTGGCGCATGGGCTTCCGCCGCGTGGTGGCAGGGAGGGTGGACGTGGGTCTCTTGGTGCTTGCAGCTCCTGCCATCTTGCTGCTGGGTCGTCCTGCAGCGTCTGGGCGCAGGACGTGGGCTGTGGTGGCAGCGGAGGCCGTGGTGTACCTCCGCGTGGTGGCGGGGGCCATGGTGGTGGCCGTGGTGGTGGTCACAGTAGTGGTGAAGAGCCTGGGGATCCAGTCTGAGACACAGAAAATGCAGCTGGGGGCCGGTGCTTTGCAACCCTCTCTGCAGGCAGGGAAAGCTGCTCAGGCTTTTGGGGCGAGGTGGCAAAAGAGAGGCTGACCACCCCCTCAGAAATGCCAGGAAGGGCTCATTTTCCATCACCACGGGCACTGTCACATCACCATGGCGCAGCACTGCCACAGGAGCGATGTTACCCCAGCTTATAGCCTTCCTGAGTTGAGAACAAGCCCGGGCACATGGATTAACCTCAGAGCCTTGGCTCTGGAGGGCACTGCTTGGGGAAGCATTTGATGGGTTACTGCTACAGCCTGGCAAGCCCAGAAGAGCCTGCCTGCCCATCTGAAAGCCTAAACCATGAGAGGAGGGCTGATTCCAGAGGGAGGGGACTCACCAAAGTCCATGAATTTTACATGCTCCTGCTGGGGCTTCTTCACCAGAATGGTCTTCTTCTTGGATGCTTTGATCTGCTTCAACAGGGCCCCTTGGACATCAGCTGCCGTGTAGGACGTGGCTGATTGTAGCCGGAGGGGAAAGGAGAAAGGCAGGAGTTGGAAACGCAGCCCTACCCAGCAGTTTCCCTCTCCTGACCTCCCCATGACATATCCACATCGTTCCTTTCCCTAGCAAAATGCTTCCAGCCTTCCAGCCACCAGCTTAGGGTGTGCCTCCTCCCAGTTCTTCTTGCAGCATCTGTTGATTTTGCTGGACACAGATGTATCCCTGGCAAATCTTAATACGGTTCATTCATGCTCCTTGTCCCAAGCATGTTTCTCAGGCTGGATCCCCTCTGGGAGTGCCTGCTCCCTCCTCAGGAGGTGAATCAGCACCGAGAAGCCTCTTACCTGGGTCAAAGTGGGACTCCACAATGACACGGACAGCACTGCTCTGCCCCAGGTCTCGAACACGGATGCTCTTGAAATCCTTCTTAACGTCAGAACTGCGGAACAGCTCATCCAGCTAAAATGGTTGGAGGTGAGAAAGGGAAGATACAGGAACTGATTAGTGGGGAGATCCCAGGGCATAGCAGACTTTGAGTCTCCGTGAGTCTGCTTGGTTTCACCCTACAGGGGTTTGCATCCAAACCTTTGCAAGACATCCCTCTGACCCACGCAGAAAACAAGGATCCTTGTGTAAGGTGATAATTTAACATGGTCCCTATTCTTCAAAGGTAAGAACTGGATGCACAGAGTGGGGAAAATTACTTATTCCTATCATCCCGACAGGGAGAAGAACAGAGGCAGACCAGAGACACCTTGCAGTTCATACAGGGATTTTCTATTGTGTGGCATCTAAGCCCCAGTGATCTCTTCTAAAGCTGTGTAAACCTGCTTAGGTACTTTGGGAAATCTCACAAAGCGCTGTTCTGCATCTTTAAGTACCTGATTGCCTTTTAAAACTTGGCTCTCAGACATGGCAGGATTTGTCTGAAGTCACATGAAGGAGACCATGACAGTCCAAGCCTTACAGCAAGGCTTTAAAATCCTTGTACCTATCTGCCCAGCCCGGTGCTGGACCAGCAGTCACCACAGATAGAGGCCACCCTGTCCTTCCTTTGGCTTCAAGGCAAAGACGACAAAAGTTGCTGGTCCCATGGGAGAATCTCCCCCTATAAATTCAGCCATAATCATCCCAGAGGGAAAAAGGAGCACATCACACCCATGGGAAGGTAGGTTGCACTGGAGCAATAGGTCTCTGCAGCACGTGGCCATGACAGGAACTCAGCCTACCCACACATGTCCTCCAAAACACAAGGCCTGTATCATGTTTTCATTTCCCCCAGCCTGAGAAAACAGAAACCAGCAAAGCTTCTTGCTTTGTCAGGGCAGGGAGAATGGAGGAACCAGTGAATGAAGCTTCTGTGGGCATGTTTGCATCCTCAGACAGAAGCCATCGTTGTATTGGGAAATATTGCTCCTGTGATGCAGAGCTGCAGGAACCATATGGTCCACATGCCAAGCACACATCTGCTTACCGGACTGTACTGAGGGCTTTGCCAACTTTCAAGTGCAGCTTGGAACCAGTTCCAAATATGCTACTCTCCTTGCAAAGATGCTTTGTATTTGCTGTGCCGTGCTGCAGGCTACAGCAGAATGCTGCTACCCCAGCCAGCGCTTCCTTGGCATCGCCATACATACCCATCGCCACACAAAGCCCGATTGCCCCACGAGCTGGCAATGCAGAGAGGTTCTCCTTAAAGGTGAGAGAGCGGATTTACACAAGCAGCTTCTCAAGTTGTGTAGCTGAACTGGAGAGGCAAAGGGGTTTTGGACATGTTTTTGTCTAAGGGCTTTTCATGGAGATATGACACTTTGGGACATCCAAGGTGTTAAGGCAGTACCTATCATCTAAAGACCCCCACCTCATCTAAACAGCTAAAAATGGATAAAAAAGCACATAAAGGATGGAACTCACACATAAAGGATGGGCCACAGCACATGGTAAAGGTCAATAATGCACATAGATTAAAAAGGCATTGGATAAATTCACAGAGGGCACTTCTTTGATAGAACTGCTGCATCATCTCCTTAGACACTTAAGTGCCCACCTTATGAAGGTGCCGGCCACGGTGATATGTCATGTTCACTCCCAACTTTTGTAGCTTAATCCCATCTCAAAAAAACAACCTGGCATGGAGCAATGCCCCTCCAAGGCACTCAACACATTTCGTAGATAGGTCTCCATGCTCCCATTTGATAGACAGGGATAACAGACCATAACCTCCCTGGAAGCTGTGATGAACGAGAAGAGGCCAGAAGAGCCCCAGCCAGACCTTAGACCAAGTGCAAAGGACTCACCGCACTCTCAATGCTCCTGGCCGTCTCCCCAAAGAGCTCCGACTTGGGGTCAGCCATCTCGGGTGTGTAGAACAGCTCCTGGCCTTCCACCTCCTCCAGGATGAGGACTCCTTGGAAGACTTTGGTAGCTACGGGAGGGAGGGTAAACAAGACAAATGCTTTTAGTTGGCTTGTGGGCAGGGGACAGGCGTGTGGCTGACAGCGTTCGAGTCCCTGGGGGGGAAAGGGTGATGGCAGTGTGCGGGTAGTGCCAGTGTTGAGGTTAGTCTGGATGGGTCTGGGAGAGCGCCATGGAGGATTAGTATCAGAGGGTGCTGGAGCAGATGGCAAAGACCAGGCTGGAGATGGCAGCTTTTACCATACGGTTTCCTCTGAGCTCCGGCCCGGATTGCAGCCCCCCTGCACCGGCTGAGTAACAAGAGAAAGACGTTAGCCAGAGAAGCACATAGTCAATACAGCAGGATCAGACACGTGCATGCAAACGGGGCAGAGGAGGGTGAAACGTGGACCTTGGGCAAGGAGAAGACCTGTGCTGGGAAAGGGAAGCAGAGATCTTGCTAGCTAAAGGCTATGGCCAGCCTTGCAAAACCAGACTGAAACTGCAACAGGAACCCAAGGTGTGGTTCCTCTCCAGGGGAACAGAGGCAGCCACAGAGAGATCCCCGCTGTGGCAACCACACGGGAGGTTCTCAGCAGCTGTGCTGTCGTGGGTTAAAAGGGAAATGTGATGTCCAGAGGAAAAGGGGATGTCCTGCTCGAAACCTCAAGGAAGGACAGTTAAGAAGAACCTCAGTGAGCAGTGAGGAAACACCTGGGAGATGGCTCCAGAGCAAAAATTAGAGTAACAAGGATGTACAGGCCAATGATCTGACTGAGCCCTGGTGGCTGTGCGTTTCTTCAACATGGACAGTGTGAAGGACTGTGAGTGGGCAGGACAGATCCTGCCTAGGTCATGAGAGCAGTATGCACCCCTGAGAACCACAGCGAGAGTCAAGAGAGCTCAGATGCCCCTGGAAGTCCAACAGGGAGCCTGGGGTTACAGTCCAGGTCAGTCCAGCTCCTTTTACAGCTGTCAACATAGATAAAACGGGAATCCAAACGATTCCCTCCTCGTGCCAGTCGTGAGCTGTGCAGAAGCCTGGGCAAAAGGCTGTAGCAGTCAAGGAAGAAAGTGGTCATCTAAGTGATGAAAACTTCAGAGTCCTGCCTCCCCGGGTGAACAGCAGCACCCACCCAGGCACCGGGGCTGTGGCAGGTGGGCACAACATCTGCCAGTCCTCAGGGCTCCAAACGTTCCCAGAAACACCCCCTCAGGGACACGCCAGCCCCTAGGCTGGACACAGGAACACGCTCCCTGCCAGCCAGGCACACACCGTTCTGCTCGCCCCGCTGGGCAGCTCTCAGTGGCATCTCTGCCCCCCTAGCTCCCCGAGTCCTGATCACTGGAAGGAAGCCCAGAGCCCAGTCCCGACAACAAACTCACCCGGACAGTTGCTGCCTTCAGCATCAGCAGCCGCAGTCTTGCCATCAGAGCAGCATCCCAGTGGAGTGTTGTAACATGTCGCCCTCTCGATGGCTGGGGTGGAAGTTACCTGGCTTTCCTCCACCTCCTCTTCCCCTGCAGGGCATTAAGGGAGCATTTACCAGCAGGAGGTATAGAATAGAATCACAGAAAGTTGGGAAAGACCTCTAAGAACATCAAGCTCAACCCTTAACACTACCAAGTTGACCTCTAAACCATGACTCCAAGCACCATAACCCCAGTTCTCTCAGCCCCTTCTCGTAACACTTGTTCTCCAGATCCTTCACCAGCTTCGTTGCCCTTCTCTGGGCGTGTTCCAGTACCTCAATGTCTTTCATGTAGTGAGGGACCCAAAAGTAAGGATGCCAGGTATGGTTTCACCAGCACCAAGTAGGGTGGGACAATCCCTTCCCTACTCCTGCTGGCCACACCATTTCTGACATAAAGGTAAAACCTAACCTCTGTATTACAGACTGAGGCTGAGACACAGCTTCATCTCTTCCCAAGAGACAGGTATGGTTTAGCCTACAACCAATCTGACAAACCTAAGCAGCACACACTCACCGGCAGAGCCTGCCCCACTAGACTCCTGGTCTCCACTGATGCCCATCTCTTGGTCTCCACTGCCTTCTGCACTGCCCGATTCCACAAAGGCAGGCTGGGTGGTGGCCTGGACCACTGGTGCGGTGGAGAGAGGGCGGATGGTGGTCTTATACACCCCGTGGGTCATCCATGGCGTAGTGGCTGGTCTGGCAGTCGTGATGCGCCTTGTTGTAGGGTGAGCTCTTTCGGTAGGTTTGGCTTCCAACAGCAAGGAGCTGGTAGCCAGCTTGGTGGGTTCTGGAGCCCGGGTGGTGAGCCACAGCGGCGGAGGAAGGATTAACTTGTCCAAGGGCAGCGTGGGCAGTGGTGTGGGAGGTGATGTATGGCTTGTGTGGGTGATAGATTCTGAAAGGAACAGCAAGACAGGGTAGGTAAGGAGAAGAAAGTCTGGGAAAGGCTGGCTGTGGCACTGGGAAGCATGTCGCAAAGCCTCAGGCACCTGCCCTGGGCAAGCGCAGCTGCTGGGCCATGGAGAGTCACCGCTGCACAGTGAGGAACAGCAGAGGGAGGCAGCCTGACCCAGGCCCAGCGCCAAACCCCAGAGCCGGCACTCACCGTGGCACTGCCCCACATGCTTCACTGTGATGACTTGGCCCTGCCGGCAGGCGATGGTCTGCAGCTGGCACTGGTCCCCGTAAGTGACACCATCAGAGCCACACACCTGGGAGGCAGAGGGCAAACGTGAGCTGCACCCCTGCCCTTCTCCAAGCCCTGAGCACAATAAACCAGTCTCTAAATGCTGCGAGCAGAGGCTTTGCAGGGATCCCTCTAAGGCACAGAGGCGATGGTCTGCACAGAGGGATCTGAGGGTGGGTGTAGAAGCCCAGGAGCAGAGCAGCTCAGAGGTGCAAGATGGGGTACAGAGCACCCAGCTTTGCTGGGAGACACCTACAGCTCCCGTGTCACCCTTCCACACGCACTGCAGAGCAAGCAAACCTGCCTGCTCGCTTCTCGGCGGGGAGAAGAGACATCAGACTGCCATGCTGCCTGCACCAGCCTGACACAGCCAAGCTTGCTACAGCCCCCCCATGCCGTCCAGCCCCCCACAGGCGCCTCCCCTGCAAACCTTGGTCATGTTGGCCTCCGAGCAGAGCGGGGATGGGCACTCGCAGTGGGCAAAGCCATTGACTTCCACGCACGAGGCTCCAAACTCACAGTTCATTTCCTCACAGGATTTTGGCGCTGACGGGTCTGGGGTAGGGAGAGAATGGGGAAGAGATGACCAACAAAGCACGCACCGACCCTACAGGCTATGCTGAATCAAAATCCCTCTCTCCTCCCGGTGGGTCTCAGCATTTCCAGGCAGTTCAGACCAATGGAGAAAACAGACTTTCACCAAACAGAAAAACAGAGGGAGGCACTTATTTCATGACCCTGTGTTGCCCTGAAACAGTACTCAGGCACCCGTCCCTTGGTGCCCCACACAACCCCTGTGGTATGTGACCCCCTCACCTTTCTCACAGCCAGTCATGCCCAGCTTGCTGCCATTGGGGCACTGGTTGCACTTCATGCCAGTAATCCCAGTCTTGCAGGAGCACAGCCCAGTCATCTGCTCACAGTCATCGCGCACTGATCCTACCGGGTCGCAGTTACAGGCTGGGCAGGAAGGGAAAAAAGACATTGTTTTGCTGGTGGATTCGTGGAGCCAACAGCAGAGTTGCTCAGGTTCCTGAAGCATCCAAGAGAAGAGCGAGGAGAAGGTTCCAGGGGAAGACCACAATGCTGACTGCTACTGTGTACTTAACGACCCCAAACCCATGAGAGGAGCCTGCCTCCACCTGCTGCCATCTGCCTACTCTTCTACAGCTTTGATCCCAACCCTTGTGGGGATGTCCTGTGCAGGGACTGGGTCAGACTCAGTGGTCCCTGTGGGTCCCTTCCAACCCAGGGCATTCTGTGATTCCACGATCTGCTCCACAGGCAGGGACAGCAAGGCCCATTCACGCTGGGCTCAAGCAGTGCTGCAGAACATCTGGTCATGGAGCAGGTCTGCGAAAGGAGACGCCATCTCCAAGCTGAGCTGCACCACAGTGGAGGAATAGCACCGGCACAGCGCTTCGGGCCACCCTGTCTCTCTTGCATGGAGCAAGTCACCAAGCTCTGCAAAAGTGGCTGCTGGAGATGACTTTCAACAGGACCAACAATAGAGCTCGTGGTCTGAAACAGCACGATAGCCGACCATGCCTGAACCCCACTGAGCAAGCCAGGGAGCTGTGCCAGGGCAGAGCTGCATGGGATGAGGAGCACCAACCCAGCCCTGCCCGCACTCACGCGTGCAGCCGCTCTTGCTGTCGGTGACGATGCCGCGGAAGTTCCAGAAGCCGGGCTCGCAGCGGTCACACTTCAAGCCCCCCACGCCTGGCTTGCAGGAGCACTGCCCCGTGGCGGGGTCACAGGCTCCCCCGTAGGAGCCATAGGGGTTGCACTGGCAGGTGCCTGTGAGACACAGAGCGAGCATCAGACTGGGACCCGGCCAAGGAGGAAAGGAGATGCTGGGGCGTCCATCAGGGTAAAGGGATCGACTGCTGAGCCACTGAGCTGCTCAGCCAGGACAGGAACGTGATCTCTGGCCGGGCAGGAGGAGGTTTCACCAGCTGCTCCCAACAGTTCTCCTCTGCCCCAGCTACAAGGGGGAACTAAACCTTCAGGGATTAACCCGCTTGCTTTGCTGTCATCAAGAACTCCTCTCTCATTAACATCAAAGGGGGAGGAAGCTATTAGAAGTTTATTATTAATTCATTAATTAGGAACTTGATGGAGGGAAATGATCCAAAGACAGACAGAGAGACGCTCCCTTTATCCGCAGGGAGCAGTACAAAAGGGACATGGGGCAGAGCTGGAGAGAAGGGAAGACCTTGGGAGCAGCAAGTAGGGTGCACATGCATATCCCAGAGGCAGAGAAATGGGATGTCCAGAAGAGTCAGCGATGGATAAATCCGCCCCAGGGGCTTCCAGCTGCTGGTTAAGTGGTCATTACCTCCTAATGTATGCTTGCTGCCAGGACAGGGACACAGGAAGGGCAGAAACTGGTGGGAGTCTGAATCCCAGTCAGTTAGGAAGCTGTGCCCGCATGGCAGGGGACAGACTTCCACCAGAGACACAGGGGATCATCACTACCAACCACCACTGGCAGAGCAACACTGAAGCCAAAACACTCATTTCCTCCCTGCTCTGTGGGCCCCTCTTGGTCAACACACGCCACGCCACCACAAGCCTGCTCTTCCAGCACCCACTACGAACAGGAGATGTTGGGACATGCCCTGAATCCTGTTGCTTTTTAAATTATACGGCACGTTAAACAGCACCACATCCCCATCAAGCAGGCATTAGGCAGGCTGAAGCATGGCATGAATCGTGTCTCCACGGGGTAATGGGCTTCCCTAGCAGGCGGCCACAGCCTCAGCTGTTAAGAGTTTGCTAATGCCTTTCAAAATGTGCCCTCTGCTTGAGTGCTGACTCCAATAATTATTTAGCAAATATTAATAAAACATCTGCTAGCTCAGCTTCCTCCACGGGGCAGTCACCCACTGGTCACTGGGCCCGTGGCGTCCTGGAGAAGGTCCCTAGGTGAACCCAAAAGCTCTATTCCACCTCAGCCTGCAACGCAAGAATACAAGGAACAGTTTTGCCACTCAGCCCAGTCAAGTCTCTAGCAATGCGTCGAAGGCACAGGCGGATGGTCTGGCCCTAGAGGCACCTTTTGTGGTGTCCAGCATGGACTCAGCACCAGACAAGTTCTAAGCCACCATCCTGTCTTCATGCATTTCATAAAGACTTAGACCTGAATGTTGACTTGGGGCTTTTGGAAGGTCAAGAGCACCACTAGTAGATTCAGAAAGCAAAGCACACGTGCCCATCTCCATGCGTGCATGCTGAGAGCCTGGAGCTGGGGATAAACAGAGATACGTGAGCCTAGGAGGTCACTAGTTAGCTAAAGAACGGGGAGGGTCCGCCTTCCTTCATTTCCCATGGATGGGACCCCAAGTCTCCCCTCTACAGGATCTCTCCCGCCTTCCTTGAAGGTCCTCTGTGCCCCCTAGTTGGGAACACAGCGTTTACTCACTTGGGCATCCAGCTGCACCCACTCCGAGTGCCAAGGTCATGTTGTCTGGGCAGCATCCGTAGATGGTCTGGCTGCAGTGCACAACCAGGAGAGGTGGTGGTGTTGTGGCCAGGACTGCAGAGGAAGGCAAAGAGGTGTAGGTTATTTTTGGCAGGAAGGCTGCTGCAGGGCAGTATTGCCAATGCATGGATCAAACAGTTAGCAGCATTCCTGCAAAACCACGTGGTCCCTGAGAACCAGTTATGAGGTGAGGTCCTACCTCAGGGAAAAGCAGGGAAAGCAGAAGGCAGGGAACAGGAATGATGCAGCAGGGATCAGCAAACCAGCATGGACACTGTCCTTAGCGAGCACTTCCTTGCTTAGCCCCAGGGAAAGGGCACCAGGCTGGGGCCCAGTGCCCCCAGTTTGGGCCAGCCTCGGGGACTGGCTGCCCCCAGGGGACTCACCGCGGCAGGCTCCTTGGCTAGTGACATAGAGATCCTGGCGCTTTTCACACCGTGTCTTCTTCAGCTCACACTCGTTGGTGTAGGTCACACCATCAGAGCCACACACCTGCCAGGACAGGGAGGGAAGCTGCTCAGCACAGTCCCTGGCACAGGAAGGCAGGTTGCCTTCCCGTGGGATGCCCTCTCCTGCCCGGGAAGCATGTGGGAAGGCCACCAGGGAGAAGAGTGGACGGGGAGCAAGGACTGCAGCAGGCAGCCCACAACAGCTCCACGTGCTTACCGGGTTGCGTGGCACTGCCAGGCAGGTGAAGTCACACACACAGCGGTCATCCTCGGCATCCTCGTCCCACCAGCCGCCGTACTGCCGGCACCGGTCCTGTTCACACTCACTACCATCGCCAGAGCCCGAACCCCCTGAGCCACACTCTGGAGCAAAGGAGCAGCGTGGTGAGAAAGGGCTCCACTCGGCAGGGCAGAGACAGGGGAAAGGAGAGGGGACGGGGCTGAAGCCACCTCCGCGACACGAGGACAGGGGAAGCTGCACAGGCCCACGCGGATCACAAAAATCCTGGACCCGCACAGATTAGGATTCTATGCTTAGTCCTGTGGGTGTTCAAAGCCAGGTTGGACAACGTTATGAGCAACCTGATCCAGTGGGAGGTGTCCCAGGGGGTTTGGAACTGGATGGGCTTTGAGGTCTCTTCTAACCCAAACCATTCTATGATTCTACAACCTCACAGAAGCTCCCTCTCCCTTGGAGAAGGCAGATTCTCCCACCACTGCCAGAAGGTTGCACTAAACCTACATAATGAAAACTGCAAAGGGACGCTTTAGCAAGAAGCCTCTCTACAGCATCACCTCAGGAGCAAAAGCAAGGATCCAGCACCCTGCAGGCTGCCTGGAGGTCACACAGCTAACAGCCACGCACAGGAGGAAGGGCTGCCACTTGACTGAGTGACAGCTTAGATCCCTGCCTTGATCTGACTCCTTCCCCTTCTCCTGCCCTCCCAAACACAGAGCGCTGCTGCTAAAGGAGCGATGGAAACCAGAGCAGAGGAAGGGATGGGGTTCGGGTTTAGTTTGAAGTTCAGTTAGGCACATTCTTAATGTATAAAGTCTGTCCCGAACCTGGCTGCCTCTCCACATGATGCTCACAGCTCCAGCAGCAAGAGAGAGATGTTGCTGATTTCAAAGGCTTCTTAAAGGGGAAGGGGAAGGAAAAGCTGGCCCTTTTCATTGAGTGATCAAAGGCCGGGATTTGGCATTACACAGAGAATTATTTAAGATCTTTTCCCAGAGGGACATCAACCTGAAATTCCCCAAGGAGAGCCGCCATCAAACACCACGTTACGTCTTCCCATCTCCCTAAGCTCTGCCATAGCACTGAAGTCTTTTCCAGCTAGACTACATGTGCCAGGAGCCAGGGAATCTCAGCTCGATGGGTCAGCACATCAGAGCAGTGAGGTTTACACGCCTCCTGCACTTGGATTCAGCCAGCGTTAAGCCACAGCTTTCCTCTTACAGTAGCAAAACTCAGCAGGTTCTTCGTTTGTAGTTCGGCCGAGCAAGTTACAGCCACCCCCACGACCGCCCCTGGTGAGTCAACAGCGGGGCAGAGGGAAGCAGACTGGCAGCCAGGCTCCCTGCCCCGGGAACGGCTCTGTTTCCCAGGGCCGAGGGTGAAATTCAAGCGGTGACCACCCCCTTGCCCGGCCAGTCAGGTGGCATCATCTCTCATTGCTGCTGGATACAGAAAGGCAAAGGGGAAAGGGAGCAGCAGGCGAGGTGCTGGGTGACGGCGGGCAGCCGGCCGGGATGGAAGGAGAGCGGTGCTGACAGCAGACCCGCTGCGCTGGGCACGCTGGGGAAGTCGCAGGACACCACGCCCCAGCTCCACATCGCAGGGCTCACGTGGCAGTTGGGCACAGCGGAGCAGGGAGGGGAAGAGCCCACTGTGTGCAGCCTCAGTCCTTTCTCCCACCTTTCGCACCCGCACAGCTGGAGGAATGGCATCAACCTACCGTCCTCACACGGCCCCATCCTGGCAACCTCGATGCTCTTCTTCTGCTGGCAGGAGGCCACCTGCAGCTCACACTGGTTGTCGTAGGTGATGCCATCGCTCCCGCAGACCTGAGCGAAGGGTTGCTTCTCGCAGCGTGGGCACACGCACTGCCCACCCACACACTTGCTGCCGAAGGAGCACACGGTGCTGCCGCAGGACTCTGTGGGGCAAGAGGGAGGAACCACAGTGAGGCATCGTAGGAACCCTGGCAGCCAAGTGCCCAGCGTCACAGAGCTGGGGCTGCTAAAGCCGTGCTAGCAGACGCCAGGAGAGAAGTTCTCCTTCTGTAGAGTGGTTTGTTATCGCTCGTTTAAACCATTCAAAGAGTCTGCGGCGGACAGGTGAGGAGGGCACAAAGATGATCTGAGGGCTGGAGCACCTCCCATCTGAGGACAGGCTGAGAGAGTTGGGGTTGTTCAGCCTGGAGAAGAGAAGGCTTTGCAGAGACCTTAGAGCAGCTTCCAGTACTGAAGGAGGCTCCAGGAAAGCTGGGGACAGACTTTTTAGCAAGGCCGGTTGTGACAGGACAAGGAACAACGGTTTTAAACAAAGGGAGGGGAGATTTAGACTGGATATAAAGAAGAAATTTTTACGCTGAGGGTGATGAAACACCGGCCCAGGTTGCCCAGGGAGGCAGTGGAGGCACCGTCCCTGGAAACATTCAAAGCCAGCTTGGACAGGGCTCTGAGCAACCTGATTAGAGTTAAAGATGTCCCTGCTCCTGCAGGGGGATTGGACTGGATGACCTTTACGGCCCCTTCCAACACAAAGCATTCTACGATTCTACAATTTCTGATTCCCATCAGCACCCACACATGCTGATTGGGTAAGAAATCCCATTTACTCTCATGGCGTATCCTGACTTCAGCCTCCTGCTGCTCGCTCTGCCAGTGGAGCACTGAGAGCCATCTGTCACCCTGGGTCACTCTTCTCTCCGGATTTAGAGAGGATCTCCACTCACAGCTCCGCCTTGCAACACAGACCCAGCTGGACAGGTTTCATTAGGCTCAAAGCATTGCTTTTACTGAAGTAGCATTTGTCCTAATGAAGAACTTAGGCAGGGCTTTTAATTCATTAAGAAATTAGTCCTGGGGAGGACTGGGGAGCAGGGAAGAAACATAAGAGCAAAGAGGAATTAACCCCAGGGGATGGGGAGAAGGGAAAGCTACTGAGATGAACTGTGTGACCAGACAGACCCTCAGTGCCTTCCATTCAGGTGGTAGCTATTAACCTATTTTTAGCCCAATTTCTTTTCTTGGTTCAACAGGCATTAGGCCAATTTCTTTGCTTGGCTCAGAAGAGTAACGAAGAGGGCAGATCCCACCTATGGTGCATAGCTGGAGCTAATGAGGTGCTTGAGAGTCTCAAGATGCCCAATTCTCATGGAACCGAAATGGAAGACAATACCAGACAAGGTGAAAAGCCTCAGGCAGGGTCTCTGAGTGACTAGCCAGGAACTGCAAGCTGCTGGGCATCCCTAGACAAGCCTTCTGGAGCTGCGATCCTCTTGGGACATCCAAAAACCAACCAATCAAGGCACCAAGAGGAGCTCTGGGGAGACTCTCCACACATTCCCATCCTGGGGTTTCTCTGGTGCCTCCCAAGGCTGGCAAACCATGGGCTGCAAACGCTACAAAGGGCTGGCGAGCCTTGGATGGGCACAGCCAGGCACCTCAGCGGGGCCCGGGCAGCCAGCGGCGCCGAGCATCCGCTCTCTGAAATGCCACCAGCAGGAGTGAGACGAGGGAAGAAAGGGACCTTGCCAGACTCACTGCAGTCTCCTTGGGCAGCCACCAAAATGTTTGTCTGCTGCGTGCACGCCCGGACGTGGAGCTCGCACTCGCTGCCGTATGTGTTGCCATCTGTGCCGCACACGGGCTGAGAGGAGGGAACGCACTCCGTGGGGCACACGCACCTTCCTGTCTCCGCCTCACAGATGGCCCCAAATTGGCACTTGCCACAGCGGTCTGCGCAGAAAAAGAACAAACCCAGTAGGTTAAAATAACAGGGCAGGCAGGCATCGCTGCCTAACAAAGTGCCAGAGCCGAAATAATCCCCCTTCGGTGACCTCCTCCCCCAGGCTGAGCCCCTGCAGATGCCGGCAGGAGCCCCAGGGCACAGTGCGAGGAAGGATTGAGGTTGCGGGAGGAGGGAGAGTCAGGCTGGGAGGCAGAAAGGCTATAACTACTCGTAAAAGCTGTCAGGGCCAGGAGTAACCGTGATGAAATGTCACCGGAGCTGTATGCCGTTAGAGCTAAATAGGAGGTGGGAGAGAGCATGGGGCTGAATGCAATTACGAGGGGTGATAAATCAGCTCTGGCCATGGGAGGAGGAGCGCAGCATCCCAGGCAGCAAGCGGTAACCGATTCCCACATGGCAGGGCAGCAGGGAGGGAGGAGGTGGCCGGCCAGGAAGGAGGACACTGCCTTCTCCGAGTTCATCAGGGTGACAGCAGCGCTGGGTACACGTATAATATAGCACCGACCCAGAGCACCCTGCCTCCTCGCCCGGTGGGATCCTCACCCTGCTCTGCAAACACACGCCCAGCGCACACACGTGAGCTCGGGTCAGAGAAGACATTTCTCTTTGCAATAACTCACTTGCAAAGGAGCTATCACTCATAGCACGAGAGATAGGACTTCAGGCAGCACATCTCCTGACTCCTTGGTATTTCGTGGTTCCCAGCTTCATTTTCTCTTTCAGACAAATCCCCTTCTTCCCTCCTCACCATTCAATTCATGAGGATTTTGGCTCAAAGATGGGTTTTCTTATTTTTCTTTCACGTGGCAGCTGCTGCCTTTGCATGGGGGAGGGAAAGATGCAACAACCCCCTGCTTGGTTCGTGCAGGCTGTTGGCTGCGAGGTTTCTATCTACAGCACAAAGCTCTGCAGGCTGGGAGAGGGGCTGCTCAAGACAGGCTGTGCGCAGACACAGGAGCTCCTTCCTACAGGGCCCTCAATTCGTGTGCCTGACGGCCAAAGTATTTGCTTTCTCCTCTAACTGTGTGGGGTCGGTACCAGCATTTCCTTCTGACCCGAATCCCTCGGCCCTCTGCAGCAGGATGCTCTGCAGGTTGGAGGGAGTCTTTCTTTCCTGAAGGAAGGATCATCTTTTTCTCTGCTGCCTCAAAGCCCTCATAGCTCAGGATCACGTTTCCCAAGCAGGACTGCACGGTGCAGCTCAGTGGGGAAATGACTGTCAGGGATCAAACCCAGCTTTGACAGCGACATTGATGCACACACCAGCCTTGGATGGAGAGACAGGCGCCAGCTCCTGCTACCATCCTGAAGATTAGGGGCAGAAAGACCGTAATTTGACAAAACCACAATGAAACTGGCCTTGCCTGAACATCCCAGCAGATTTTGTCCCAGGCGAACCCAGCCAGCCCGGGCTGTGCCTGTACGCAAACGCTTTCTGATCGGGAAAGCTGTGCTGGGACAAAGAGAGAGCTTGGAGATAGAACTGCTGTGGATGGTTTGAGATAAATAAGCTATGTGGCAGCAACTAAAGCCAAAAGCCCTCTCTCCCTGTGGCCAGGGTCACACTTCGGCTTAACACACCGTCTGCTCCCAGCAAGCAAACCTGGGCTTGCAAACCCGAGGCCAGCAAACCCGGGGACGCGGCCAGCAAAGCCAGGCTAGGGCCACCAGCGCAAGAAGGAGCGACCCACAGAGATCGTCTCTTACCGCAGGGCCCCTTGTGTTTCACTTTGATCTCCCTCTTGAGGACACAGGCCATGGAGTCGAGCTCGCAGGGGTTGCCGTAGGTGCGGTTGTCGGTGCCGCACACGGGGTCGTAGCGGCCCTGGCACACCTGCTGGCACTCGCACACGGCCTCCTGGTTCTTCACCACACAGGTGGCCCCGAAGGTGCACTCCACGCTCAGGCACGGGCTGGGCGTGCCCAGGTCTGCAGAGGGGAAAGGAGAGAGAGAGGCACGGGTCTCAGTCTGCTGCTTCCCCAGCTCGCCCTGCACTGTGCACAGCACTGCATGCCAGCACCCTCAGCCCCAGGCCCTCGCCTGCCTCCCCCAAGCCATGGCGAATGCACAGAGCTCCTGACCCTGGCACCAGCCCAGCCCCTGCCCCTCCATGCCACCCCGACATGCCCGGCTCAGCGTCTCCCCCATGCTCGGCAGAGGTTAGGGATGGGAAGCAGGCACAAGATCTCCCTCTACACCATCCTGCCCTGCCTCCTCCATCCCATCTCAGCTACGATCTGCCCCAAGGGACCAGCCAGAAGTGGGACCAGCCCCACGGATTTCTGCATCAAACCCCGATGCCTGGGTCTCCCCAACAGCTCGCCGCCAGCAGCAAGAAGCAGCACCATGTGCTGAGGAAGGGCAACACAGACCGAGGCCTCTCGTTGCCCTGAAGGGGAGCCGGCACTGCTTTTCCCATGCAGCGGCAGTGCCACGGATCTGCCTGTGAAGCTGGATCTGAATGAGGAGCTGTGCGGCACAGGGCAGGAGGCAGCAGAAAGCCCTCCTCAGCATGGCTCTGGGTGCCTCCAGGACACGTGCAGCACCATCACGCAGTACCTGGCACCGCCTGCCAAACCCTCGGTAGCCAAAAAGATCGCAGGAGGATAGTTTCCTCCACCGATGCCTCAGAATCACACCACGGCTCATTGAAAACCTCCTGCGGCAACACCCAGGAAGACCTGGCTGGAGAGGACACCTGCATTTGGCTTCACCGCACAGCCTGTCTCTCTCCTCTCCCCTGCTCTTGCAAGCTGGTGTTTGAAAGGTCAGGATGGAGAGACCTGGTGTCCTTGCTTCGGCCCAGTCCTCGCGCTTCTGGCTCCAGAAGCAGCGCCCTGAAGCTCCCTGAGGATGGGTGATGCCCCACAGCACGGGCTGCAGACCCGCTGCTCACAAACTGAAGCTGCTTAATCGAAGTCAGAGCAGACGGCACCTTCCCCCGC
Organism: Cuculus canorus; assembly: GCF_017976375.1. NCBI lineage: Eukaryota > Metazoa > Chordata > Aves > Cuculiformes > Cuculidae > Cuculus > Cuculus canorus. The sequence goes on along the minus strand of NC_071421.1, from coordinate 1,012,131 downwards.
AAGGTGCCCGGCAGAGACGAGCTGAGCAGCCAACCCCGACGGTGACAGCAAAGAGAAAAGGCTGCGCCCGACCCTCTGGTACAGCTCGGCAGCTGCTTGCAGGGAAAGCCCTGCGGTTCCACCCGGTTCCCGACCTGCTTGCTGAAGGCAGGTGTGTCCCTCCACGCATCACGGAGCGGTTTGGGTTGGAAGGGGCCTCAAAACCCATTCAGTTCCATCCCTGCCATGGGCAGGGACACCTCCCACTGGATCAGGGTGCTCCAAGGCCCATCCAACCTGGCCTGGAACAGCTCCAGGGACGGGGCAGCCAGGACTTCCCTCGGCAACCTCCAAACCCCTCGGCCATCCAGAAGCCGAGCCAGGCAGCTAAAAGGCAGGACTGGCGAGAGACCCAGCACTGCTCAGCCACCCCTTCTTGTGACTCGAGATAAAAGCCCTGAGGACCTGGGGCAAGGAAAGGACAGAGATTTAAACCGTGCTGAACAGTGACAAGGACACATAACGAAAGGGATGTGGGGAACAGACAACGCGGCCAGGACGAGATGGATGCAACAGGCAGACACAGTGCAGCCCCACCAGCACCAGACAGCGAGGTAGGCACAAAGTTGGAATGTGCTGGGAACGACAAAGCCCTCCAGAGCCTGCTGGTGTGGCACAGGGCACAGTGTCCCTTTTCCTCCCCTTCTAGGACCACGGTGGCACTTCTGCAGAGCAAGAGCAAGGCTTGAGCCCTCAGGATCCCGACCGCACACTGTCAGCCAGCGAGAACACAGCCCACAGCGTGGGCACAGGCAAGTCTGAATTTTGGGTTTCGCTCCTTGGAAGCACCTACTGAGTCAAAACCTTAGAGCTGCAAAGGAACAGGGAAGAGGGGAACAGTTCAGGCACATGACCACTACTTCAGCTCAGCCTTTTCAACCGTGTCCCCAACTTCTCTACAGCTGAAGATTCGGTGAAGAGTTCCCAAGGATCAGGAACTGCTTCGTGCTGTGCTTGGCCTTGGGATGATGTTCACAACTGCTTGCGTTTCGCTTTTTTAAAGCAACATCTGAACCATAATCATGTCCCCTAAACACAGAAACACACACCTGCATGGAGAAAACACCTCCGCTGGACATAACGAGGCAGCGAGGATGCAGTGAGCTAGGCAGGAAATAAATACATTCGTTCATTTGAGATCCAAATTCACACTCTTGTCTCAGCGAACAAGTGAACACTGAGAGTGCAGGGAAGTGCTTGGCCTGATGGGAGAACCCTGCCCTGACGTTTCTCACCCTTCTTAAGGAAGCAAATCTGCAAAGATGAAGCACATCAAGTTCCTTCATAGCCTGAACTTCACCCTGTGAAATTTCCCGAACAGCCCTGGGCACCTGCAGATGTCAACGGGAGCTTTGGCACCGATTTTGATGTGAGTGGGTATAATGAAGACCTACCAAGCGAAGACCTTCGACTGTGCTTTAATCAAGACCTGCTTTGATTCCTGGCCCTTCTCCATCTTGTAGGCAGGGAAACCGAGTCACGGAGCAAAAATACTCATTCTGCATCCTGGTTCATGCAAAGGCGAGATCCCTCCTTACCCGCTGCCAAGCTGTGCAGAAAGCTCACCAAGTCCTGGGGAAACCGAGCTCTCCTGCAAGCCTCGCTCTCTGGACGGCTATGGGGCAGAGGCTCTGAATCACAGAATGGTTCAGATTGGAAGGGACCTTATAGCCCATCCAGTTCCACCTCCCCCACCATAGGCAGGGACACCTCCCACTGGATCAGGTCGCTCCAAAGCTGCTTTCTAACCCATCACGCCCCATCGACCTCTGCCCGTGACACCCAGTGGGCTCCAGCATCAGCTCCACAGGAGTATTCTTAGAGAAGAATCACATCCGAGCACAGACATTTCTTCAGGGCTTCCAAAAGGCATATGGTGCTTTGCTGGACACTGGGAAGGGGAGCTGCAGTCTCTGCAGAGCCCCTGCCCATCGCAGTTGCACAGACAAGCATGACACACGCTACGGAGAGCAAAGGGACAAGCATCACAGTCCTAGGCAGGCAGAAGTCTCTGGGAAAAAGGATGTGGGGAACAAAAGGGGGTTAGTTGGGGGCAAAAGGAGAGGTAAGATCAACCAGGAGCAGTCCAGACTGATGTCTCAGCCAAAGAGGGGTTTGCTGAGGACTCAGGGCTCACAGCACCCACCTCTGCTCCCACTCTCATTCGCCTCGAAGGGTCAAGCCACAGCAAGCATCAGACAAAACCCCACTGCACTGCAAGGCATTTCCATTCCAGCAGGAAGTGTTTTGGGGTGAGGGATGGGAGCAAAACCAGGGCAATCTCTCCATCCCAAGGGCTCTCAAGCAAAACTAGAGACGGAGGGGAGCAGTGAGAAGAGGCCAGGACTCTCACTGGCTACGGAGAAAGGGGGAAAGCCGACCTCCTAGCAGAGATGTCCAGGTAGGGAGCAGAAGGGTGCTGCGAGGACAAAATTCCTTCCTCCAAACAGGCAACGCTGTAAAACACAAGACACAGACCAAAAAGGAAAGAGAGAGAGAGCAGAAAGGGAAAGAGAGCAGGGCAGAAGACAGAGAGAGGCAGGGAGGAAAAGACAGATGCAGCTACAGACACCTTCCCTCTACCTCCTGTCCACACCGGTCTCATCCCATCCCTTTCTTCTCAACTGCCCTATCATGGTGTAAAAGCAGAGAAGGATTAAAAACAAGGCCTGGACTGTTTTGTTTGGCTTTGTCTCCTTTGCCTTGACGCTGGAAAAAGACAGCAGCAGAGCTTAGAGTTCATTAAACAGGTACATGAGAGATTAAAAAACTGGGACCGTTCTAAAAGCTTGTCTTTTTTTTCCCTCCCCCTCCTCATCTCATCCATCTCCTGTATCCTCACAGCACAGAGGCTGTTACAGGGCAGCCTGGAGCAGTTAAGTGGACTTTGAAACCCGAGGCTTTGGCAGACAGAGCCCCAGATTTGATTTATTACCCACCGATGACAGGCTTTGCTGCTCCCACCCCACAAGGACGTAGCTCCTGCAAGCAGATGTGCCCATCTGCTGTCCTCACCTGGAGGAAGAGAAGTTGGGGGAAAGCTAAAATAGAATAAGATGGGCAGATGCATAGGGACCGTATCCTGCTGCCCACCGGCCTCACTCCTCTGAACATGGGGCCAGTGATGGGCATCGGACAGCAGGGTAACCAAGCTCTCTGCTCGCCCTAGAGATCCAGGAAGCCTTAGCAAGGGCCTGACTCTAAAGGAGGTACAGGAAAGGGTTTGTAGAAAGCTCAGGACACCATGGACTCACTACCCAGCTGTAACCACCAGCTCCTGGCCCCACTGCCCCAGAGTTGCCCTCAGGAGCTCAGCCACCTCGCTTCACCCTCCCCTGCGCCAAGCATCCTGGTCCACCGGAGCAGCCCTGGGCGTTCCCGTGCCAGCCCTAGAGGCTGGTCCCACCTCCAGCAAAGCTTCGCAGCAGCACAACAGGGCAGGAAAACGAGCACCAGACTTGCTGGTTGCCATCCATCCCCGTGGCCCAGGGAGACGGAGGACTGAAAGGTGCTTCTGTTGCCCCCCTGACAGAGAGAAACTCGGGGAACTGACTCCTAATCAGTCAACCACCAGAAACACACTGAAATGGAGAATTAAAAATAACAGTTGTGATTATATTTAGAGAGTGCGATTTTGGGAGCCTGACAGTTTGCAAGCAGCTGGGCTTGGCAGCTTTCAAAACCCACTGCAGGAGCACAAAGCCAACAAAACAGATCCACAATGTGGGGCTTGATTTCCAAGTATTTCAGAAGGTTTGATACAGCTGATACCGGCTTAAAATAATAGGACTCAGTTCTAGATCTAGTAAAAACCAATTTGAATTGAAATGAACAGTCATCCAACTCATACAAATCAATCCACTGACCGTGTTTAGCCTGAATTTTCTGTGTAATAGCTTTAAAATTGGATATTTCCCACATCCGAGGGAGCCAAAGCCCCATCCTATCACATATCCCTGAAAAAGCATTCATTGGAAAGGTCAAAAGCTTCTCCCTGAGATGAGACAAAGACACGGCGAGACCTCCAGAGAGCAGGTGCGCTGGGAAGAGTTCCTTACGGAGAGTACCTAGAGCTGAGAGAAGCAGGTAGGGATGGAGGGGGCAGCATGGAAGGAGCTTGGGGACTGGCACTACCCTGGGAGGAGAAATGAATGACATGGGCTGCACGGGAACTGCGTGGTGGTGAATGTGCGCTTGGCCATGGTAGTGAATGAGAGGGACCAGTTGGACATCACAGACACTTTGGTACTGTTTAAACAGGAATTATTCTTCTATGTGTTACTGAGACCATCAGAGAGACACAGGACCACAGAGGAACACATGCACACACTCACACAAGGACCGCTGGAAGGAAAGAACAACTGGGAGGGACGGATACGCAGGGCTCGTTGGCTGCAAGACTGAAGGGAGCCCGTGCCTTGCTCAGACAGTGGGCACCCAGTCACAACTCACCTGCAGCTTTCCAGCATCAACACGAGCACCGTTGCCTGCACGGAAGGGACTGATGCAAACTGGGCTTAAAGTGGCTGCTGGGGCTGGGAAGTGAGAGGTGTGGGAGGTACCAGTGTTCCTGCAGGCACCCAGCCTGGCCGCACCAGTGCTTACCACAGGGTCCGCTGTGCTTTACTGGGATGGCAGCTTTCTGGTGGCACTCGGCCTTCTGACGCTCACAGTCGTTGCTGTAGGTCCGGCTGTCCCGGCCACAGACAGGTCGGTAGGCACCGTCGCAGGTGATGCGGTCACAGGAGCAGCGAGCGGTGCCCCGGCGGTTCAGGCAGACAGCGTTGAACTTGCACTCCTCCTTGCATTTGTCTGGGAGGAGAGAGGATAACGCCACTCACATTCACCCCAGGGACCAGGGAAGGGGGTATATTCTCATGGCCAATGAGAATGGAACATGCTGAGAGTGGTGGGAAGGTCAGGAACCCAAATGATCCCGTTCCCAAGGAAACAGAGAGGTACTTACCCTGATGCTGGCACTGCCCTGAACGCACCTTCTGGATCTCCAGCCCTCGGATGGCCCCCGAGCGCCCCATCATACACTCGTTGTCATAAGTCACCCCGTCGTCGCCGCACACGAGCTCCCTCTTTGGGGGACAGTTCTCAGGGCGGGAGAGCAGGTCTGCCCTTCGGGTGCGGGGGTTCACCCGGCAAACACGATTCATGTCATTGAGGACGCCTTTGCACGGGTCTGAGCACAGAGCCAGAGCAGAGAATAAGCCACACTCATGCTCTGCCCAGAGAGGCGCCTCCTCCTCCCAGCTGGCCCCAAGAGCCTCTGTACCTCCCCCAGGAGCACTCAGTGTGTGCTCATCTCTTCTTTGGGAATGGACACCTGTAGGGCTCTGCACACCAAAGACTCATTTTTTACCGAGCTGCACACACTGAGGACACGTGCCCTTTCCAAAGCGATCATTGGATAGGATGAATCTCTGCCTTTTTTCCCCATCCCGAGCTGCCTTCACTTGCCTCTATGCATGGACAGGGCTCTCTGCCCTGACCCAGGCAGACCTGGAGTCCAAGGAGTGTTGGCTGGACATTGTGAGATGCTTGCTGCTCCCACCCTGCTCCTCCCACTCTCCCTCCCTGTCTTCCCAAAGTGCTGGAAGAGCCTCAAAGGTAGCCAGGACCACAGGCTGCCTTGCCCCACCACTCAGATCTCCCTCATCCAGATCACCTTCTCTGATAAACTCAGATTAACATACCAAAGCCATGGGCAAAACAAGCCCGCTCTTCACTAATCCCTGCTCCAGCCTTGTTTTTTCTCTTCCTTGTCAAGCATGGTACCTGGAGAGTGCCAATTCATCTTCTGCAATTGCAGGAACACAATCAAATGTTTCCACCCTTTAATCCCACCAGTGTGAAATCCCTGCATTGACCACGGTCCCAGCTTGACGTGGGGAGGAAACAATACAGCACCTTGGTTCCCCAGCCTCTCACAAGCAAGGTGATCCTTTTGGCCACCTCTACAGCCCTTGGCCAGTCTCAGACAGGGTCACAGATGAAGTCTTTTGCTTTCTCCATTTCAACATGTGCAGTAATCATGGAAATGAAGCAGATGAAGGAGCTCCCACAGGACCTATCCAATCTACCTCCCATTCCCCCTCTGGCAAGAGCTGCTTGTGCTCGCTGCTGCCCCACAGTCACTCTAGCAGACAGCAGCGAGGGATGTGGTACCTTCTTGGAAGCCTCTACAAACCCCAACAAAATCACAAGAACATCTTGTGCGGCCTCGAGGAGCTGTAGGTAAATAAAGCTGCTGCCATGGGGCAGTGGTGAGGCACAGCTAGAGAGATGTGCACATCGCAGGGGCTGGGGATGAGGCAGATGCAGGGAAGTATCTCAGGTACTGCATGATGAGGATATTTGAGATGTGCTATTCCCACACGGCTCATCCCTACTTCCTCCCCTACCTTGGAGCTCATCCTCAAGCCTTGCCGCACAACTAACAAAGCCCAAACGCCTTCAAGTATTTGCAGGTTCTATAGCCCAGCTGCTCAAGCCTGACTGCCTGAGTTTCTGCTGATGCCCAGCTAAAATCAAGAGGACCTCAAAGGAGCAGGGAGGCTCAAAGCCTCCTCTCTGCCCTAGAAACCAAGAGCACCCAGCACAACACCACTTCTTCACCTCCCACTCGCACCCATCTTGCTCTCCTTGGGACAGAGCAGCGAAAGCCCAATTAAAGCTCTTCCAGGTCTGCACTCCTGCCCAAAGACTCCCTCACACTCCTTCCCCCACAGACAAACATGTCTGTGGCACGTGTCCTGGCTGAGCTCATAGTTTTCCTAATGAATACAGTTGCTTTTAATTACAAGTATCCCCAGTCATTGTTAGTCAAAGAGAAAGTCATCCTCGGAGTGGCGAGGCTGTGTTTGCACTCCGGGATCTGTGCCTGTCGGGCTCCTTTAATTAGAAGGAGCTGCCTGCCCGTGAGCCCTGGGACGCGGCAAGCAGCAGGCGCCTTGCCAACCGGGGGACTCCAGCCAGGGGAAATGGCAGGAGGAAAAGGAGGTGGCGCAGATGTTGCAGCTGCTCTCTGGGTCACTGGGTCCCGAGCAGTTACACTCGCAGCCAAACGCCACAGGGAAAGCGCTGGCTTGGTCTGAATTTCAGACACCATCACCCACAGATTGACCTTTTTCTGCCCAGCCTGTGGTTTTCAGCTGATGACAGCAGGTGTGCAGGCAAGTTTTTCTCCCCAAGCCTTGCCATTTCCCCCTGGACTGCCCTCGATACTCTGGATGCAGGAGGTATTTTTAAAGCGAACCCCACCACAACTCACCGCAGGCGCCATCAAACTTCTTGAAAACATTCTCCTGCTTGTCGCAGGCGTGCTTGTTGAGGTCACACTCGCTGCGGTAGTCTTTGCCGTCGCTGCCACACACCGTGCTCTCGGGCACGCCGCTGCAGGATGACGGGCAGACACACTTGGCTGACTGGCCATCAGTGGAGCGGACGCACGTGCTGCCAAAGCTGCAGGTCACCTCTGCGCAGGGATCCTTGGAGCCTGCAGGAGAGAGAATCATAGAATGGCTTGGGTTGGAAAGGATCTTAAAGCTCATGCAGTTCCACTCCCTGCCATGGGCAGGGACACCTCCCACTGGCTCAGGGGCTCCAAGCCCCATCCAACCTGGCCTGGAGCCCCTCCAGGGATGGGGCAGCCACCACTGCTCTGGGCAGCCTGGGCCAGGGCCTCCCCACCCTCAGCGTGAAGAAGAGAGGAGGGGACACGGCACAGGGATGAGCACAGCAGCGTCCCCGCTCACTCCTCTCCTGGGACAAATAAGCCCAACACACCACAATATCTACCCAGACAGCTCCACTCCCTCCGAGCGCAGCTGATGTCCTTACCTTGTAGGTGGTCCCACAGCAGCAAGCTCATCCACCCCAATATCCGTGGAAGCAGGCAGGATTGTGAGGCTGGAGGATCAGCCCCAATCCCATGATATGCGAGGAAGGGAGCTCACTCCCCACCTGGCACTTCAGACAGTCTCTCCTTTCTAAACCTCTCAGCCTCACTGCTGCGAGCTCCCTTCCCTGCACATGCTCTCCGAGAGCCTCTTGCTTCAGCAAATGAGCGAAACGAGGGTCCTTACAGCACCCCTGCAAACCGTAATTAGAGGAAGAGCTCAAGGAGCAATTTCCTCACTGACAGGGTAGGGCCCAAATTTATTTGCCAACGGTTTTGCCTTTTTTTCCCCCTGTATTTATCACTTTTTTATGATCATTATTTTGAATAAATCACTCAGCACTCTCTCCCTTTTGACAAGAATCCCAGCAGGAGCGCCGGGTGCAGATTTATTGTGAGCCAGAGCACTGCATGAGAGAAAGGTCAAGTTAATTTACTCTGAGATGAGGAAACTGGGGTCTCATTTACGCCACTCCTTGCTCACAGCTGGTGAATGCCAGCCTAAGGAAGGGCTTTCATCAGCCCACCCAGCCTGTGCACACGGCCTGACCTCTCCAACTTCTACCCTGGGGAGGACTCTGGGGAGGCACAGCTGCCCGAGACAGAGGGCTGGTCCCCACCACACTGCTGCTCAGCTCTTGAACAGCCTTTGGCCATCAATATTCCTGCTTATTAAACTCCACTGCTCACCAAGGCACAGCTGAGGATTCTCTCACATCCCTTCTCGTCAGACCTGTCCCCATCGCCCTGGATGTCACCAGCACTGCGATGATGATATGAGCTCAGGATAAGTCTCCCTGGCTTCACAAGGTCGCCTCCTGAAAGGAGAACGCCTGCACTCACCACACGGTCCCTTGCTGATGACTTTGATCCGTCTCTGCTGGTTGCACTGCGCCTTCTCCAGCTCACACTCGTTGCTGTAGGTGGAATAGTCCGAGCCGCACACGGGAGCCACCACGATGGGGCAAGCGGTCTTCTTACAGACGCAGGAGGCCTGAGAAGGGTCAGTGGGGCTCCTCTCGCACACCGCCCCGAACCCGCACAGCATCCCTCGACACACTGTGGGCACAGACAGACACTGGTGAGCCACCACCACTCCTCTGCAAACAAGGAAGGGTGCGGAGCAGCACCCAGGCACCCACCCACACCCCTGCTGTCGCCCCTGGCAGAGCTGCTCACAGCACCCATGCTTCGGGAAGGGCTGTAGCCCTCTAGGGTGCCAGGACTGCAAAGGTCAGCAAGTGGAGGATGCTCTAAGCACAGCAAGGTCCTCTCCTGGCTTAGGGTGAGATGTTATCATCTTAGCACGTCACCTCTCACTGCCTACAAGGAACCAGGGGGTTTAGGTGGGTCCTTCTCCAGGGACGCGTAGGCTGCATTAACGGTGTAGGGAGGCAAAGCCAACCTTGCCACTTGAGCCCATTTCCTCTTGTCCCATCACTTGTCACTTGGGAGAAGAGACCAACACCCACTTCACTACAACCTCCTTTAGGCAGTTGTAGATAAGGTCTTCCCTCACACACACACTGCTTTATTCATTGCCATTTTGCAAAGCAGCCGAATCACGTGGCTGGTGTCTCTCTAAAGGAGATGCACGAATCTCTTTATCACATCCACTAATCACGGCAGCCAGCACAGACCAGTTCAGCATCTGAATTTCTAATGCGGGAGAAACGTAACTCTTTGGTTGGAGAAAGGGAGACGATAGGGTATCTCCACCTCAGTGGTCTGCAGGTGAGACTGAGAGCAAGAGATGCCAGAGCTCTTTGCCCAGCGGTGACTGCCACGGGCACAGCTCTACGCTCCCAACACACCGCGGTGGGGCTGTAGGGCTGCAGACGCAGGGCGGCGTGCATCTCACCGCGGTCATGCCCCCCTGCATGCCCAGGGCAGTCCTGCGCTGCTACAGCGGGCACCCCTGGGCACCCCTCACCATCCCGCGCACGGCGTACGTAAGAAAGAGAGACTGACCTACATAATGAGGGAAAGAGAAATCATAAAAGGCAAAATAAAATGCTCAACAGCGGCTCATTTACACTTCAATTCCCGGGCGTTTGCCTTTGCCTGCCTTGAGATTTTGAGCTCATATGAACAGCAACAATGCACCACTAAGAGACTAATATCATCAAATAAAAAAGAGCTCTCTTTCTTTCCTGCCCAATATCTAAAAGCAATTCATCATTTTTATGAAGCGCTCTGGATAGTCTCTCTGCTCTTTCCATTGCTGCTCTTTCTCACTGTTTGTCGCTTTTGGGTTTTTTTTTTTAATGCAGATGAGCCTGTTGAGCTCTGAGATTAGAGGGTGCAGGGGAGGTGCGCAAGTGAGGAATGTGAAATGCAGGACAAGTGGAGGTTCATCCTGTCCACCCACCCCGAGGCACAGGTTGGTGGAGCAGAAGTGTAACGGCACGGTGCACAACCAGCTGCCAGCGAGAGGGAAGGCAGAGATGGAGCTGTCTTAGAGATCAGATCTAGGGAAGGGAAAAGAAGGGAGCTGCGTTCAGTTCTGGAGTCCTCAGCACAGGAAGGACATGGAGCTCATGGAGTGAGTCCAGAGGAGGCCATGGAGATGATCCGAGGGCTGGAGCACCGCCCAGAGAGAGTTAGGGTCGTTCAGCCTGGAGAAGAGAAGGCTCCTGGGAGACCTTAGAGCAGCTTCCAGTACTGAAAGGGGCTCCAGGAAAGCTGGGGAGGGGCTCTGGATCAAGGAGTGCTGGGACAGGATGAGGAGTGAACAGTTTTCAGCTGATAGAGGTGGGATTGAGATGAGATTTTAGGCAGAAATGCTTTCCTGTGAGGATGGGGAGGCCCTGGCCCAGGCTGCCCAGAGCAGTGGTGGCTGCCCCATCCCTGGAGGGGTTCCAGGCCAGGTTGGATGGGGCTTGGAGCCCCTGATCCAGTGGGAGGTGTCCCTGCCCATGGCAGGGGTGAACTGGATGGGCTTGGAGCTCCCTTCCAACCCAAGCCATTGCATGGTTCTATGGCAAGGTGCAATGCCTAACCACTACAATTCAGTCCTTCTTCCAGATGAAGACACAGTTTCACTGAGTTTCAGGGATCAGACCAAGAAGCAGACAAAGCGAGGAAGAAAATGTTTCAAACCAGAAACAAATTGTGACAAGCAAATTGGTTGTTTAAGTTTCCTTCAGTTCTAATCATCGCCAGTGCTACTGGTGAACAAGCCTATTTGTTCACAGCAGGTGATCTTGAAAACTCACCCATCCAATATTGTGATGCGGTTGGATGATGCAAGCTCAGAACACCAACAAGAATAAAATCAAATGCCTTAATTCCCCTACCAGGCCCAGGAGAAGAAACAGGGTTATTATGCCTACTCAGATGACTCAACCCAACACGCTCTGCAAAGGATGAAATTTCGAGGGAGCTTCCTTCTCCCCCAGCATCTCTCCCTCTCTTGCTCTAATTTTACCTGGGAGGATGCAAGAAGCATAACCATCGCTGATGCAGAAGGAATAAAAACTGGGAAATCAGAAGCAAAAAGCAGCAGCTAGCAGCTCAATTCCAGCATACTCAGCGCTGATGAAGCCTTCAGATGCCACTCCCTGTGCAGAGACACCACAGACAGAAGCGCCTTGCTGGGTCTGGACAGAAGGGATCTGGTTTAGTAGGAGACAGGTATGATTGGACTCAGCGATCTCAAAGGTCTTTTCCAAACAAACAGTTCTATGATTCTAAGGCAGCAATAAGTGAGGCACAAAGTTCTCTTGTCCTAATACCGGTACGTGACAGCCCAAATAAACTCCAGGCACCAGATAAAGTGCCCAGAAGTGCAAGAACCTCTCAAATTTGATTGCCAACAGTGCTGATGAAGACCACGCTATCAAAAGCACCTTACAAGAAAGGGGTTGCAGTCCATGCTCTATTCCCAGTACCACTGCTATTTCAGGGCATCAGGCCAAGATACAACAAAGGAACCGGCTTGGTCTTCACGTTCCCAAGCTTGAGATGAGACAGGGCAGGCAGGAGCACAGAGATGGTGCTCACCAGCATGGTGAGGGAATTGTCTACCTGCTACTCCACCACAGAGCAGGGGTGTGCAAAGGCTCTGCCTGTGTGCTGCCCCTCTGGTGACAGCTCTACATCATCACCAGGGTAGAGACCGTCTCTTTTCCTACCAGTGCCTTCTACACCACCCAACAGCCGTGCCAGGACAGGGCTTAGTGGAGACCAAACCTGAAGCCTGCCTTACCCACAGCAACTTCACAAGCGGAGTTTTTTGAGCCAGCTTGGACAGACACCTCTGCGGGGAGACAGTAGAAGGCGGTGGTGAACCAGAGTCAGCAGAAAGAGCCCCTGCTCGGGATGTTGGAGGCTGCAGCCTGTTGTGCGTGTTCCCCGCTCACAGAGGGGAGGTGGGTTCTCTCAGTACTTGTTCAAGACGGTGCTTCAAAACCGTCTACAAAGCCCACGGCAGGGCTGTGCCGCAGGGTCAGGGAGCGGGCTGGATCTGAAGCGAAGCACGGCTCTAGTTAAAGAATCCTAGCGCTGCAGAGACAAGGCGCAGCAAGGCTTTTGGCAAACAATGAGAGCAGCGCTTGTCTGGAGCAGAAAAAAGCTACAGCTAGGAGCTGACCTTTCCCAAACCTCCTGAGCCGCCGAAGATGAGGGAGAGAAACAGCTGAAGTGAGGTATCCATACAACACTCGAGCAAGCTGTAGAGACAAAAGGGAGGGCTTGGGCTCATTGTAACCATGCTGAATACCAGCCAAGCCTCTCCGTGTCTCTTAGCAGCACTGGAGCAGAAACAGGATAATAAATAACAATAACAACAACAACAATAATAACAGCAATAATAAAAAGTGCATTGCTGGAGAAGAGCGGAAAAGCCAAAGGTGTTGCTGAAAATAATTCATGGCAATGCATTTCCCACCACAACTGAGTCAGCGTGACTCCATGGGCAGACAGCGTGGTCTCCTCTCCCTCAGCAGCACCAGGCTGAGCCTGCGAAAGCAAGAAAGGCTTTTAGAAGAGATCAAGCCTAAGGAAAATTGCTGGCTGGGTTCAGAGCCTCGGCTCTAGCTAAGACGTTTTCCTCTGAGGCTGTACCTTGCATCCAAGGGCCCCACGGCAAACGCTGGGGCGAGAGAGGGGATCACTCCTCCAAAAAGGCAGAGGAGCAGCACCACCCAGGCAGAGCAACCAAGTGACAGAAGACACCTACAGAGACACCTTCTCCAGCCCTTGTCTGGACTGATCAAGGAACCACAGAAAGGAAAAGGGGAAAGGAGAGATGACAAGCTGAGAGGAGCCTCTGGCAGCTGAAACTGGAGTGGGAAGAATGAGAGTCAAGGGTCGCTGAGCACTTCTTACTGCAGTCCCAGCCCTGAGCTGCCCGTGTTCACCAGAACCGAGCTGCTCCTGCAGAAAGAATGGCCACCCATTGCACCAGGTGTGGTGACACCAGCTCAGATCCAAACCTCCCATCCCAACCACGACACTTCTTCAGGCAGCCCCTAATTAGCAGCAGGAAGGGAGCGGGATGCTTCATTACCAGGGAAGCATCTGCCAAGGTTCAGTTCAGCATTTCCCCGAGCAGGCGGGGGGGGGCACAGGTGGCTGGTACTTCACGAGTAGCTGCCAGGGCAGATGGCACCAGCTCCACCTCCTCGCATCCAACAGTGCCTGCAGATGCCCAAAACGGCTGGAAGGACAGCTGAGAATAGGATGACTCTGCTGTGGCTGACAGGGAGGGCTCCAGTGAGAATGGCTCCAAACCACTGAGACTTCGCTCCACAGAGAGATGTGAGAGTTGGTGAGAGGCTGCAGGCAGCTCAGGAGAACGCTGGTGTTGAATTGGACGCTTGAGCTGGGCCCAAGAGAACGGGTAAAGATGCTGCAGGATGCATACACATACACTGGCCCGTCCTGGGGCACTCCTGGACTGGAGGTGGCAAGAACTATTTTACCAAGCGGGAGTCCACGGCAACACGTGTATGCAAAGGGCTCGCTCTGTGCCTCTGCAATCCTCTCTCCCCACACACAGAGGTTTGCACTGTGCCCTTCTTCAGCCCCCTACATACAAAAAAAGACAGCAGCCAAGGCTTTAAGTTGTGTGCTACCCTCCCCAGCCTGGACCTCCACTTCTCCCCCAGCTCCAGGTATGGCCACACCACTGCTGGCATCAAATGTTCCAGGTAGAAATCCTGGGTCAGCTTTTCAATCCATGCCAACCTTCTTCCAAGCCTCCTGGACTGGAGTAGTGAGGACAGGCAGCAGGGAGACAGCAGCCAGCTGCAGGCAGGGATGGTGGAAAGCACCTTCTGCTTCCAGCTTCAACTCCCCATCCACCTTAGTTCTCCCGTTTACAAAAAGTGTGGATAAGAATAATCACCAAGCCCCCAATGTCAGAGGGTAAATAGCTCAATATAAGTAGCAGGAATTAATAACAAGCTAGCTTCGTCAAGTGCTTTGAGATCTTGAGGTGAAGAGCTCTGTCTAATAAGCCCCAAGCATTCACATTAAAATGTTTCTCCAGCTTAATAACAATAATCATAAACGTAATGTCAAAATTGCTCTTTTCCACTGTACAGAGAAGAAAAAAAACGCTACCAGAGCTGCCTGCTGCCTGCTTATTGCACCCTGCCAGCTCCTCTACTCGCTTGCCCGCGTTCCCCAGCATCACCCGGCCACCAAGAGGAGCACCAGAGAGGGGCTCTAGAAGCCTTCTCTCAGTAGGAATTCTGCCAAGGGAGGAGGAGAAGGAAGAGGAGGAGGGACCCGAACACCTACAGAGGAGGGAGATGAGGAGAAAATGCACAGGCGACTCCTGGCAGCTCCCCCCTCCCCAGCAAGATCTGCTGCTGAAGGCAGAGCGAGTGTTTGCCAGCCTGGACACACTCCAGATCCCAGGGGAGTCCATCCCTTCTCTGAACAGCCCGAGATAATCAGAAAAGCACAGCCAGAAACTTGATTACAGCTTGCGGGTGGGAGATAGGAGGATGGGATGTGCCTGCTTTCATGGCTTAAAGTGTCTCCAGTGCCAGGCAAGGGGTAGGAGACAAGAAAGGCTGACAGCGCACAACAACCTCATTACTGTGCTCTGGACAGATTCGGCCACAAATCTCTGTGGCAAAGGCCACAGAGGGGCTGGAGAACCAAGTCTTATGCAGAGTGGCTGAGGGAACTGAGTTGTTTAGCCTGGAGAAGAGGAGGCTGGAGGGAGACCTCATTACTCCCTACAACTGCCTGAAAGGAGGCTGAAGTGAAGTGGGTGTTAGTGTCTTCTCCCAAGTAACAAGCGTTCGGATGAGAGGAAATGGCCTCAAGTTCCACTACTGGCCACAATTGTGACTTGTCCTGTCCCAGATCCTTTCACCGTTAAATATCTATGATGTTAGAGAGAAGAATCCACCACCACAGAGCAGGCAAGAAGCCATGGGAAACGCTGGACCGTGCCCTTGGAGCCCAGAGAACATCTGCTGGAACAGGTTGCCCAGAGCAGTGGTGGCTGCCCCATCCCTGGAGGGGTTCAAGGACAGGTTGGATGATCCAGTGGGAGGTGTCCCTGCCCAAGGCAGGGGGTGGAACTGGATGGGCTTGGAGTTCCCTTCCAATCCAAACCATTCTATGATTCTATGACTGTTCCTCAGCCAGAAGACAAGAAGCACACACGAGGCAGCAGCAAGCACGGCCAAGGGTGAGGGTGTGCGTGTGACAAACCCTGGGGGCTGAGGTCAACCCTTTCTTCTGGAGAAGGGGCAAAGCCCCAACTCAACCTAAGCAAGGCTGCCTGCTGCCATCCAGCACCCAAGGACAACACAGACACCAAAGACGGGGGAAGCCAGCAAAAAGCAGGGCAGAGCTGCTTTGGGGGCTTCCTTGAGCCCAAAGGACAGAGGGAAACGCAAGCCTCGAGGATGGGGCTGCGCGAGTGTGTCAGGACAGCGAGGGCCAGCATTAATTCTGCATGAGCGAGAGGTGCCCGTTGCCATGGAGATGGGTTCGGCTGGCGCTCCAGACGAGCCTCTCGCCCGTGCACATTTACTCCTCTTCTCCGGCCCACCCTCCCTGTCATCAATATTAATTGCATCGGCCAGGGCTTGCTCGGTGAGGGAGAAGGAGCCACCTGCCCTCCTCAAAGGCTGGGGCTGAGAGAGCCTCACGCCGGCACCGGCAGCAGAGCCGGGGTGGCCATCCTCCCACCGCCCTGGCTACACGTGGCTCAGCACCTCCCAGGCCACGTTGAGATTGGAACCGGCTCTCCCGGCACACAAGTGCAAAGCCACCAGATCAAGTGCCAGTGACACCACACTGCTTAACTCCGTCACTTTTGCTTAGAACCCCTACCCCTGGCATAGGCAGAGCTGCACCAGGGCCACGCTGACACCGAGTCCTCCAGCCTCAGCTTTAGAATCACAGAATACTTTAGGCTAGAAGAGACCTTAAGATCATCAAGTCCAACTGTAAACCTAACATTGCCAACTCCACCACTAAACCATGCCCCTAAGCATCATATCTCCTAATCCTTCAAATCCCTCCAGGGAGGGTGACTCCACCACTTCCCTGGGCAGCTGTTCCAATGCTTCACTGCCTGTTTGGTGAGGTTCTATCTCCTAATACCCAGTCTAAACCTCCCCTGGTGGAGCTCAAGACCATTTCCTCTTGTCCTATCCCTTCTTGCTTGGGAGAAAATAACAGCACCCACTTTGCTACAAACTCCTTTCAGGGAGATGTGGAGTGTAATGACATCTCCCCTTATCTTCCTTTTCTCCAGGCTAAACAATCCCAGGTCCCTCAGCTGCTCCTCATAAGACTTGTGTCCAACTTGTGCTCCAGCACTCGCCTATCTTTACCCACTTCCCTGCCGACCACATAGGACAGGGACTCCACGCGATACCACTGATGTGGCTCTGGAAAGCTGAGGTTTGTGTCACTGGACAGCAGCAAACCAGGGACAAATGCTGCTAAAGGCGCTGCCAGCACCCCTGTGTACAGCTCGAAAGGTACCAAAGGGGATGAGGAAGGCAGCAGCCTTCCGCGCTCATCAGGACTGTGCACGTCTTCTGTTCCACAGCAGCTGCAAATATGAGGTCCCCAAGGCCATAAGAACCTCTGCAGAACAACTTCCCATACCACTTCAGTTTTCAAGCTGGGATGTCCTTAAGAAACCAAGAGAACAGTAGGCATCCACCATCCCGTTTGGGAGCCTCTGTGATGTTCTCAGCTCTCTAAGGACCTTTCTTGCACAGCTCTTCATGTGTCAGAGATCTCTGGGCAGCCAGGTATCTCCTCTTGAGACCGCAGCGTGGTAGTTCAGCATCATCAAACACCTCTCATCTCCTGTGTCACATGAGGAGAGAGCAGGAAAACCCAGAAATGTGGTCAACACAAGCCACAACCTTTTACAGCCCAGCTGTCTGAAAACACTCTTCACCTCTAAAAGCCACCACAGCTGAAATCTAATCTGTGAGCAGCAGCAGAATGGTCAGCACCGAAGCTCATGTCCACCTGGGAAAGGGCAGCCTGGACCCTCACAGGGCTGACACCAGCGATGTGGACAGCACGGGCCAGGGCAGCCAAAGGAGGAGCAGGAGGAGAGGTGACTGCACAGTCTATAATTGGGTGTTGAGAGGGATGGTCAGCAAGGAAAACAAGGTTGATCAGCTGGAAGATCTCAAGGAGATGGTAATAAGGAAGGCGAAGGTGGTGCTGGGGGCGGTCAGGGCGGGGTGGAGCAGGGAGGAGTTGAAAGCATCATGTTCTTGGGTTTAAAACATCAAAGTCACTCTTGCAAATCAAACATTGTCTTAAAAGATTCTCATTAATCTGTCATGAGTCCTGCAAGAACAGCTCTGAGCAGATTGTCACGGCTCCTAATCACTGGGAGAATTCATCAGCCTCCATCAGAGATCGGAGCAGTTTGGAAATGTGCTCCACAAGGGATGTGAGCGAGAAGCCACAGCAGCAGGCTCCCACTGCCCTCTGCACACCCCAACACACGCAGATCCCACTGCATCACAACCAGTGGGACCAGCAGGGCAAGGGAGGGGATTCTGCCTCTCTGCTCTGCTCTCACGAGAGCCCACCTGGAGCCCTGTGTTCCATTCTGGAGTCCTCAGCGCACAAAGGACATGGGTCTGTTAGAGCAAGTCCAGAGGAGGCCACAAAGATGATCGGAGAGCTGGAGGAGGACAGACTGAGACACTTGAGGTTGTTCAGCAGAAGCGAACGCCCTGGGGAGACCTTACAGCAGCCTTCCAGGACTGAAAGGGGCTGCAAGAAAGCTGGGGAGGGGCTCTGGATCAGGGAGAGAATGAGAGGGAATGATTTTCAGCTGAAAGAGGGGAGATTGAGATGAGATCTTAAGGAAAAATGTTTTGCTGTGAGGGTGGTGAGACCCTGGCCCAGGCTGCCCAGAGCAGTGGTGGCTGCCCCATCCCTGGAGGGGTTCCAGGCCAGGTTGGATGGGCCTTGGAGCCCCTGATCCAGTGGGAGGTGTCCCTGCCCGTGGCAGGGGGTGGAAATGGATGGGCTTTTAGGTGCCTTCTGACCCAAATCTTTCTATGACAACACAGCAAGTGGCCAAGAGCAGGAATCTGCCCCAAGGAGCCGCGCTGCAGCAGAACACCCAAAGATTAGCGCACCCAAAGAATGCATCCAGCTGGGATGGCAGCCCATACACAGCCCACGCGAGGGAGGGAAGCAAGGGCAGGAATAAAAATACTTGGATTATTATAACCTGCTCCCACCTGCCTGCAGAGGCCACGCTCTGCAAAGCAGAGTGTTTACATATCAGGGAGATTAGAAAGCTCGGCAAATGAAGGAAGGCTGCAGGAGGCTCTGGACACCTGGAGGGAACAGCAGCTCCTCCCCAGCTGCAGCAGGTCCAAAGCCAGTATTCAGCTGCATGGTTGGATAAAAACATCACGCTGCCTTTTGCCAACCTTTCCCAAGCCCCAGGCTGCCGGGCACTCTGCAAGATCTACTCGTGCTCTTTGCAAGGAGTTGGCTCAGAACCTGGTGGTCTCAGCCAGCTCCATGCCTCCTGCTGTTCTTTGCTCTCCATCTACCCCTTATGAAACACAAAACACAGCGACTGCATCCCTAAGGGTCTACACCAAGCCTGGCCTACCCTCGGCTGCCTCCACCACACGAGTCCATCCTGGCTGGCCTTTTCCTGTGGGACAGAGGAGGGGGCATCCATCCCATGCCCCACCCAGAAGAGAAGACAGCCCTGGAGGTATTTAAGAGACCTGTAGATGTGGTGCTTAGGGATATGGTTTAGTGGTGACCTTGGCAGTGTTTATGGTGGACTTGATCTTAAAAGGTCTTTTCCAATCTGAGTGATTCTGTATCCAGCCTTGATGAACCCAGCAGGCAGAGCGCTCGTTTACACAGGACAGCCTCCCAGACTGCCCCAGCCCCACATCCTCCTGGAGGAGCTCCTGGATCCCTGCTGCGGGCAGAAGATGCCTGGCTCAGCTGAGCAGCACTTGGCACATCTGGAACAAACACATCCACAACAACTACAGCCACTCCTGTTCCCAGCAAACACCTTCCTGCCACCGAAATGGCGAGAATCCTTGTGTCATCGTGGCTGCCCCATCCCTGGAGGTGTTCAAGGCCAGGTTGGATGGGGCTTGGAGCCCCTGATCCAGTGAGAGGCATCCCTGCCCACAGCAGGGAGTTGGAACTGGATGGATTTGAGGTCTCTTCCAGCCCAACCATTCTATGATGCTATGATGCTAAGACCACGGAGCACATTCCTGCAAAACTAACATTCAATGGGCAAGAAAGCCTGTGCCACAGCACAGCGCCAGGCAGGATTTGCAGCGGGCTGACTTGGGAGCCGGTAACGATGCACTCGCTCTCTCTGAAAGGTATCACACATCCGCTCCTGCATGACACAGCCAAGAAGAGAAGACAAAGCAAAACAAAAGTTGTATCTTTGTCATGACACCCAAAAGATAGCCTTGGGAGACAGGAGGCAGAGATGTGGGGAGAGTGAGGCACGCTTGGGGATCTGCAACCTTAGCAAGGACTCAATACAGGGAAAAACATGAACGCATCTTAGCAGTTCTCCCATCTTCTCCTCCTCTAGTTCTTAAGCCACATAACATGAAAGTGCATAAATTGATCCCCAAGAGAAAGCTCAAATCTCACTGTAAATGGAGAAGAAAATGCTCTCAAGAGATCAAACGTGGTGTCTAATAACTGCTGCTACCTTGTCTACCGCTCAGCTTTTGAAGAGCTATGTTTAGCATCTCTCCTTTCTCTCCAGAGCAACCCTGAAGCAGTCAGAGCTGGTTCGGCTGAAGCACGCTTTGCTGCGGTGCTGAGGGAAACCTTCGCTCCCACTGCGGCAGCAGGCAAGAAAGCCACACTGGTGAGCACACGGGGATGAAGGTCCACAAGCAGAGAGCCCAGTCTTGGCTCCCGAGCTGCTGCCTCACTGCCGCAGGGCGTGAGTATGAGTGAGAGAAAAAGAAGGGGAACCCAAAGATGGAACCACAGCAACTTCATCGCAGGATCGCAGCAGGGGCTGGCCAGCTTCACGCTGGAGGTGTGAACTGCCCAGAGTTCTGGGGCAAGCAGGAAAGCACTCCAGGTCACCCTCTCACCTGGATGCAAGGCCATACCGGCACTGCAGGAGGATCAGCGTTTCAGTCTGCGCTGCAGTGAAGTCTTCAAGAAGGAGTAGGCACCACGTAATTAAAAGCGAGCAGCTCCTGAAAAGCCTGGCACAAAAATTTCACCTTGCACAGAGCGGTTTTCTTTTCTGTTCCGTGATGTGTGACAAGACTTCCCGCCACGCTCCGATGCTCTTGAGTCCCTTCTCGCTCAGCAACACCAGCCTCGACCCAGCTGATGCAGCCAGAGCTGCTGGAGCACCGTCACTGCTCATGCCGCTGAAGCTCTGCCCGAGAGTCTTGGAGGCAGGATACCCCAGTGCCACCCAGCAGGTGCGAGGTGCTCAGGTAGAGGATGCAAACCTCTCCCTGCTCCCCACCATGCTTCTCCACACATAGACTCAGCATAATAGGGCTTGGGAGAGGAACGCAAACACCACCATCAGGCAGCAGAGCATCTCCACCGAGTAACATGGCCCTGGGGCAGCGAACAACCCAAATCCAGGGGCATCCATAAAAACATTGAATGCCCCAAGCTGGAAGGGACTCACAAGGATCATCTCTGTGTAGGACAACCCCAACACTCACCCCATGTGTCTGAGAGCTTGTCCAAATGCTTCTATATGGCTTAGTAATGGACAGGTACAGTTGGACTCAATGATCTCAAAGATTGTTTCCAACCTAGTGATTCTATGATTCTTAAATATTGTCAAGCTTGGCACTCCTTCCCTGGCTCCCACGTGAGCAGAGCAGCTTTGAGTCCTGCTGGCTGCTCGTGGCTCCAGAGCGGTCTGCTCTTGGCTCTGCCATCGTGTTCCACGTGGACCTCACTAAGCACCGAGGCCGCAAGGGCTTTCCACACCCCTGCAGAGCACCGTGGGGAGAAAGGCGGTAGGAAGAGAGGGATAACGGGGTG
The DNA here is from genome assembly GCF_017976375.1 of Cuculus canorus. Lineage (NCBI taxonomy): Eukaryota > Metazoa > Chordata > Aves > Cuculiformes > Cuculidae > Cuculus > Cuculus canorus. The sequence goes on along the minus strand of NC_071421.1, from coordinate 990,677 downwards.
CCGAGCCTGAGAACCCACTGCTTCATCCTATGTTCCACCTGAGCAGCCACCCCAGCTTTCTCCAGCCTGGCTCCAAGGCTCAGAGAAGGCTTATTCTTCTCCCTGCCCTCTGCAGTGCAAACACCGCAATGAATCTTGCCTCCCGCACGCGCCTCCACCAAGGTACACTGCAAACAAACAGAAATCAAACCCCTCGTCACAGATGCTGCAAAAACAAGGAGAGGGGAGGAGGTATCCTCCAAATCCAGCACCACCATCTCTTTCACCCCAGGGGATGCAGCAAAGCAGAGCCCACCCTGCCTGCCCCCTGCCCTGCACCTGCCAACACCCCCTCCAGAGCTCTCCTGCCCTGGGGGACGCAGCTGAGCCAACATCCTCCCCCTCTCCAGCTCCTCAGACACTCCCCAGCTCCTGCCTGCCACTGAGAAGAACGAGGCAGCTGGGATGCCACAGGCCAGTCCTTCAGCTGGGGAAAAGGCAACAGCCTCCACAGAGCATAGAATTTAAGTCAGACAGTCTTTAAGACTATAGAACTTAACAATCCCCTGCCCAGCTGCGGGAATGCCAGAGATTTGGGAGAAAGCAGCAAGTTAACAGCACTAATGGGCTCGTTTCAAAATGAAGCAGACACCGCTCTATAGATTGATGCGTTTCTGAAGAGTTTTCTGGGGTAGAAATTGGTATTGGAGGGAAAGAAGAGATAAATAGCATGAGTGCTAATTAGAGACACCTCCCTGCTGGCTGACAAAGTCTTTCACCTCCAGCATCGCTGGGGAGTGGTTGTGGCTGCAGTACCTTTTGTGTACCCAGGAGAGGGTCTTTGCAGAAGAGATGCCCGAGGTGCAGGAGAAGCCATTTCACATGAAAAATGAGGTGTGACATTGCCAGGGCAGCTGATGACTCCTGACAGCTTTGCACCAGGAAAGGATCACAGCAGACCCTCCAGTAACAGGGTTTCCAGAGAGAAATACCAAGTTGTAGAGCCTTGGCCAGTACCGCTGGGCAGAGATCTGTTGGCTCACGGTGCTGGCTGCCAGCTGGTGGCAACGCACTGCTCGCCACAGAGCTGGGCAGGCTTGTAGATGATGAGGATCTGGCCCAGAAGAGGTGACAACCTCCAGGGAGCTCAGCAGGAGATGCAGCAATCGAGGAACCTTGCTGTGACAGACGCTGGCACTGTCACACTCTCGTGCTGGGTCACAGCCCCCTCCTCAGAGCATTCATCACCCACCGATTCCTCACCCACCACTTTTGTCCCACCACCAGGTACAGCCTGGGGAAAGGAACGCGGTGCAGGAGGCAGAGACTCTCCCCTGCCTGTCCCTCATGGATGGGGAGGGGAAGGCAGCAGGAGTCAGCAGCTCCTGTTGGTCAGACAGCCAGGCACGGTTCTCACCAGCACAACACCTTGTCCTCCCACCAAAGCCACCCTGAGAGCAAGCCCAGGACAGGAGAGCCAGTGTCATTACTTGGCAAACCTCAGCCAAACTCCATCAGCTTAAAAGCGACATCACAGCCCCATCTACATCCATGGGCTCCACACGAACCAGAGCCACATCTCCAAGCCAGCCCAGGTGATGAACAATGCCCCTGGTAAAGAGAAACAGAAAGGACCAGCCCCAAGGGGAACCTCTTCCCATGCCCCCTGCTCCCCTCTACCCAGAAACACTCCCCAAAGATGACGTGAGGCATTTGCACCATATTAGACTCACAAAAGGAGGAGCCTCATTTGGCAGCCCACCAAGGGTGGTAGTTTTCCATCTCCTGTGGGGACCAGAGATCTTTTGGAGTATGTCATCTGGCTGGGCTGGGCTGCTAATATTTTGGAGCCCTAAGCTAGGAGTTACACCTACGTTCGTTTTTATTTTTGCTTTGGATGTCTTCTCTGGTCCAATTATAGATTAATCACATTTTATCTAGCATCCGTTTCTCCTCCGCCTCCTTCCCCACCCCCATCAGAGAAGACAAGATAGAAAGAAACAAACGTGTTATTAATTGGCTGCTGTTTTCGGTTGGGTTCTTATCCGCACACGTGAAACTAGGGAGGCTGGGGAAGGTGACTGAGCAGACTGCCAGAGGAAAGCAAGGCATTTTAAGCCTGATTTCCAGAGAAAACAAAGCTCCTATGATGACATTATCTGAGTATGTGCTTGCCTGCCCGCATCCAACAGCTTTTAAAACCATTGACTGATAACAGCATGGCCTCAAAACCCAAAGTTCCTACAGGTCTGTGAGACTCAAAGGCTTTAGTAAGCCCAGAGGAAAGGTGTGAGATGCTGATGAGTACACTGCTCATCACAGAATGGTTTGGGTTAAAAGAGACCTTAAAGCCCATACAGTTCTACCCCTCTGCCATGGGCAGGGACAACTTCCATTGGATCAGTTTGCTCAATGCCCAATCCAACCTGGCCTTGAACACCTCCACGGATGAGTGATACCTCTTTCTGGCCAGTGTAGTTGAGATACCTGATGTCCAGCTGAACATCAGCTTCCAAGGGGCTCTTGATGCGGATAAGGCTGAAATCATTTGCCAGCTGGAACACAAGCCCAGTGGAGTTTTCGTTAGCATTTACACGGTGTTACCAGCTGACTAATCCAAGACTGGATGGGCTGGGATGAATCAACTCTGGCTGCACAGCAGAAGCAGTAACTTAGTAAAGCACCAACAGCATCTCAGCAACCTCTGCTAACCTCAAAAATCACCTCTCCCCGAGTTGCTCAGCCCACGTCCCACGTACTTGCACCAGAGAGATTCCTCCCTGCTTTGTACCCACTTCACATCTTGCTGCCACGAGCCAGCACAACCAACTCTAGTTCTCTTCCAGTGAGACCAACACCAGCTAAGGTAGCAAAGAGTCCCAGGGGAACACCACGTCCACGTCATTTCTCTCTGCTCGGCCTACCCTTGCTCGCAGGGCTGGAGAGGGAAGATCTACTGCTCATAGCGAGATGCAGCCTTGAGCTCCAAGGCCCAGGAGCTGAAACAAGTCACCTCCCTCACTGTCCAGGTTGCTCTGACACTACACCAGAAAAACAGATGGACCAAGGGAAGCAGAATGTTCTTTGTAGCTGTTTCCTCAGCCCATCACCTTCCCGTGGTCCTTCTCTCAACTGTAACGCTGCCACAAAGCCATTTGCCTTTGGTTGGTTTGCTCCTGTGCTCGCAGAGCAGCACGCCCTCCCACATCAGCTTCTGCTTCCTCCTCTTTTTGCCAGGAAGACAGGGACAAACACAGAACTGGATTCAACACCGCTGCTTTTGAGGACAAGGTCCCTTTCTCCAGTCCCTTCCACAGCCTCAGTAGAAGAACCAGTAAAGCTCTGCAAACTGCTGGAGCTCACGGACGATCCCATCTTCCTTCCCCACCTCCACTACAGCCACCTGGGAACACTCCGCAGAGAAAGGGCTTCTGTGCCTCGCAGGGACAGACACTCTCCCCTCCCTCCCTCCCTCCTCATCCCGCAAAGCCACGCTCCTGCATTCCCAGGGCAGGGGCAAGCGCAGGGCACAGGCACGATGCAGGACTGCTCCGGGCACAGAGAGCAGCCAGGCAGCTGCAAAATAGATCAGTAGGTCAGGAGTGCTGCTGTTGGAAGCACGAGAGGCTCAAGCCATTCGCTCTCAAGTGCATCCTGAGCACAGGAACTGAGCTTCAGCAAGCGACGGTGTACTTACCATCTCGTGGCGTCGGTGGCGTCTGAGTAAAATAACTATTGGGCTTGTCTGTAAAGAAACAGAAAACACAGGGCTATCAGCAGTTTGCTTTTGCACACCCTCTCCTCCTCACCCCAGAGCCCAGTATTTCAGTCCTTCAGCACACGTGCCCAGCACAAGCAGGCATCGACCCCCGGGAGGTCCTGCAGCTTGGAGGGAGCAGCAGGAACAGGAGCCAGGAGCCCCAGCTCTCCCACCTCTATCAACGGAGCATCTCTGGCTTGGGATCTGGCAGCAGCCCTCTGCTGCCTGGCAGGGCTGGGGCTTCCACCCAGGGCTGCAATGCCCATCACGCTGCGTATCACCTCTCGTACACGCGCCCACCTGACTCACCAAGTCGTTTGGGTTGAGTGGGGTGGCAGGAGAGCGCTGCAGCCTCCAAGGCAAGAACAGAAAGGTGGAAGAAAGGAGGGGTTTGGGGCAGCAGAAGAGGAAAGCTCTCACCGACACGACCACAGGTCCCTGAGCAAGGTGGCACAGCCTCAGCCCCAGCCAGCCCTCTCTAGCTGGCTTAGTGGGCACAGTGGGGCTGGGCTGACGTTTGGACTGGCTGATCTTAGAGATCTTTTCCACTCTGAATGACTCTGTGATTTGGGTCACTCTTGATTAAGCAGGAGGGCGAGAAGAGTGCCAGTCAGACCCTGTTGTCCTGAACGGGAAACACCCCAAAGCCAGTTTCAAACTGGGCTCTGCCCTCCATGAAGCAATGTGCCCAGGGCAGCCCAGCCAGGCTGTGGCAGAGGGCAGCCCACTCCTTACCAGCCAGGCTCTTCCCCTGCCATCACCCAGGCCCGGCTCCCACCAGTGCTTTTTAAACACATTTGTGTTTTACAGCTTTACCCAGCTCTTTTCTAACCACGCACACAGCAGGGGAAACACAGCATTCCCAAACTAGGCTGGAGGATTCGCCTGCCCTCTAAAGGTTTTTCTCACAGCAGGTGTTTGGCACTTTCCAGCATCAAGGAGGCCAAAGAAATCAATGCACAATGGAGTTATCCACAGGCTGTGCCTAGAGAAAGCCAGGCACCAAGCGGACAAGCACCTGTGTGAGGATGAGGCAAGAGAACGTAGTTCCTAGAGCAGCTGGAATACATGGACGTACCCAGACCTGCGATCTACTCAGCCACACCAGGGCTCAGATCAACAGCCCAACCACAGGAAAAAGTCCTCCGTCTTGCCTCAGCCCTGTGCTGATTGTTCTGAGCAGGAGAGTGTATAGAGAGCAAGGATCCTGGAGCAGCTTAGGAGGTACATCTCCCACCCACTGTGCATAGTGACGGGGGCCTGAGGATTCCGCAGTTTATAACAAGGGAGCAGCAGAAGCCCCTACCCAGGAGGGCTCACAGGAGCCCACCCTTTGCCCCCCAGGTCCCAAACAACCTTGCTGAGACCCCCACCTCGTACACAGAGGGACTGCATCCCCCCCAGGACGTGACCTCGAGCAGCAGGTCACAAGATGCAGTATTTTGGGAGCAAGGGGAATGGGACATGGGACACAGAGGGTGCTGGCACAGCTGAGAGCACGAGCACACATACACGGTGGGGAGCTGGGGGTGACCCATGCAACCATACAGCTCCGCTCCGCAGCTCTGGGACAACAGCATCTCAAGGAAAAGTGGGGCAGAGCTGTGGAGGGGGCTGTCACCTCCCTGGCTTCTCCCCAGAGAGCAGCAGGTGAGTGATGAGCACTCAGCAGCATCGGAGCCCCGGGCACCACTGACCTAACCCCAGCCTCTCCCTCCCCAGCACCTGCCATGCACCTGAGGACACCTACAGTTGTTGAGGAAGAGCAGCACAGCAAATCCCAGGGTCGAAGTGGCCAGGAGAATGAGGCAGATGTTGCACGGGATCATGAAATATCGCACCACCAAGGAGACCTTGTGCTGATACATGCGGTCCCGCTCCAGGGCCCCCGGCGCCATGGGGTACTGGCAAGCTGTCATGCTCGGCCGTCACGCTGCAGGCCAAAGCTCAACCCGCTGCCGACCCATCCGAAGCAGAGTAGCCACAAAGCTCACACAGATCCCTCTTCCCCCCGTCCCTGGTTGTCTTTGGCAGCCACAAGACCTAAGTTTTCCCAGAAGTTCCCATCCTCCGCTCGCCGGAGGGCAGGGCAGGTTGGGGACACCTTCAGGAGCAAGAGTTTGTCCCCACATCTGCCATCTCAGAAGCACAGCTTAGGGGCCAGGTCTGAGCCCGTTCCAGAGAGGCACCCTCAGTCCTGCGCTCAGCAATCCCTCGTCCAGCCTGGGAGATGTCGATCCACGCTTGTTCGTAGAAAGCAAACTCAACAACCTCACACAAAAGCGCTGAGAGCTGAAGTTCCACGGCTGAGCCCACCAGGACAGGGACAAGCTGCTACCGGCGTGGGGACGGTGAGGGCTGTCACAGCACCGACACGCGCCGGCTCCCAGGAGCAGGGCTGGGACAGGGACAGCGCGAGGGGTGCCGGCATGGGACCGCTTTCAGTCTCGCAGCCTTGGCAATGTCTGTATCCTCTTGGCAGAGATGGGAGGGGAGGTCTCACCGCGCTGGCAGCGTGCAGCTGCCCCTCGGCTCCCCACCAGCGTCGCTCCAGGAATGCTGAGCTCCCTCCGTTGTCCGCACGTCTGCTCCGGGGCAGGTACCCCCACCCTCACCGGCTTCTGACCCTCCCAAGCAGCTCCTCCAGGTACCGCGAGCGGCCCAAGGATGCTGCTCAGTTTGCCCACACCCTGGCTGAGTGCAGGCACTCCTGTTTCCACGCCCAGGCTCCCTTCACAGCCGCCACACATCCATCCCCGCTCAGCTCCGCTTTCCTGCCGTGCAGCCGGTGCTCAGCGCTCCCTCGCCGCCTCCCGTCCTCAAGCGAGTCGGGCTCCAGCTCCCCGGCACCCTTCCAGCCTTCCGATGAAAAAGAAGAGGCTGCAGGCTGGCTTCTCTCCCTCGGTGGGCTGCTGCTTTGCAAACCTCGCCGGCAGAGATCGACACTCCCCAGCGCAGACACCGTGGCCAGGGCGGGCCAGCTGCCCTCCTCACGCTGCTGTGACATGCCAGTCCTTCCCGGAGAGATTCCAGCTCCCGGTGGAGCCCGGCATGGAGAAGCGACACAGGAGCGGGTGACAGCGATGGGAGAGGTGGATGCCCCGGCTGGGTGGGTGGGTGATGGGGGTGGGCGTGCAGCAGGAGCTCCGAGACCTAATTCCAGCCCCCGAGCATCACCCCACGCGTGGAGAAAGGATCGCGCAGCATCAGAGAACGCAGAAACGAGGAGAGAAACCCAATCCCCCACCGCGTCAGACAACGAGGAGAGAAGCCCGAGCCCCAGCGGCATCAGACGAGAGAGCAAGGAGAAGCCCAAGCCCTGGGAGCATCAGAGAAGAGAGAAACGGAGAGAGAAGCCCAAGCCCCGGCAGCATCAGGCAGGGAGGAGAGAAGCCCCGGCAGCATCAGACCCCGAGCAGGGAGCAGCCGGAGCAGCCCGAGCGCCCGCCCCACGCCCCGGAGTTCCCCCGCCTGCTCCTCTGCCCCACGGGGGTCGGTGCTGCCCCCATTCCCTCCCCCTTTCGGTCGAGCCCCGGCAAAAAGGGATGGGGAGAAGCGGGGAAGCCCCTCCCGATCCGTCGGAGGCCAACAAAGGGGCGGGAGCAGCGCAGACAAAGAGAGGGGAGGTAGCGGGGTCGAGATGCTCCGGGCTCCCCCGAGACTTGTGCAGAGGCAGAGCAGGGGGACGGGACTTGGGAAGACCTTCTCCTCACCCTGTTTGCCCCCTCGGGATGCCGAGAGGTGGAGAAAAGCCCCCGCGTCCTCCCCAGCATCGCCCCAGGCAGACAGGGCTGAGACCCGCAGGGACAGGGCAGGGTCAGACCGGCTATCAGGAAAGATTTCTTCCCCGAAAGGGCTCTGAGGCACTCGCAGAGCTGCCCGGGGAGGTGGTGGAGTCCCCATCCCCGGTGGGGTTTAAAAGGTGGGTAGAAGAGGTGCTCAGGGATCTGGTTTAGCAGTGGACAGGGACGGTTGGACTCGATCTCAAAGATCTTTTCCAACCAAACAGTTCTACAATTCTATGACAGAGCCATGAAACCAGCAAGAGCAGCCCCTAGTTCCTATTTTTTAGGACATTTATTCCAAATGGCAAGGCATTGGCACGCCCTGATGGACAGGACAATCCCACCACAAATGCCCAAGCAGCTGGACCGGGCTGCGGTCGCAGGGACGCAGCTGGAGCCGGAACCCCTGCCTGCTCTGGGTCCTTGCTGGCACTGCCAGCGCACCAGCTGGACCAGGGAGGAGGAGAGCACGGAGAGGAGAAAAGAGGAGCAGGGGGACAGATGCACCATCAAGCTGTGCTGCTCCCTTCCTTGCCTACCTGGGTATTTCTGCCCTCCAGAAGCCTTCGATCACAGCTTCCCTTTGGCAGGATTCTGCCAGAACAGAGAGGAGAGCTGGCAAGAGCAGAGCTGGGCTGAAAGCCAGAGGGAGGTCAAGGCCAAAGAGCCCAATTTCTTGGGTGAAGGTCCAGCAGTGGAGCAAAAGCAAACAGCAGGGCAGGGCAGCCAGAGCCTGAGCCACCCCAAAGGCAAGTGATACCTGGTGCCCACAAGATAAAACTGCGGTCCCAGCCCCTCCGCTCTGTACCTGTTCTTCACAGCACCTCTCCAGGCTGAGTTTCTGGTGAGACGGTGTTCCCTGGCAAAGCACACAGCTCCTGGAAAGCTGCTTCCCTGCCCACAGTACCACCACACACCTACAGCGCCGCGACCCCTGCCACCTCATTTGGAAGGCACCATGGTCCTTGGCAAAGGGGCTGAGCTCTTCCTCACCACGGAGGAAGAAAGCGGCTCTGAAGACTACAAACCAAACTGCGAGAGGAAGGCTCTTCTATTACAGAGCCACCTGAACACAAGTCTGGGCTGACTGTGCACACCCTGCACTTTCAGAGGCTGCTTTATCATCCAGGTCATGGGAGAGAAAAGCTCTTGCAGCCTCCCCTGTCCCCCCGGGCACTGCGGAGGGGCTGTCTGTACCCCGCAGCATCGCGCGCGAGGCAAGGAAGGAGTTCTCAAACACTCATCCCATGCTCAAAAAGCAAGATGAGCACTGTGGGAATGTGACAGCAGGAAAATCCACTGCGGTCAAACTGGGAAGCTCACTGCAGAGAAGCTGCTTTAATTTCCTCACATCTTCCCTTGCTCAGCACCAGCCCAGCAGCTGCCACGGCCGGGAAGAGAAGCACAGCTTCCCCCCAGCTGGGTTGTGGCACTGCCCCACCGCTCGGCAGTGCTCTCCTCTATTCTCCCCCTGGGATTATCCGGTGCTGTGGCTCCATGCGAGGCAGGCACAGCGGCGATGCCAGCGATGCCACCTGCAGAGCTGCACAGCCCTCTCTTCCTGGGAGGTGCCCAGCTGGCTGGCCAGCAGCATTCCCACCACCCGCTCCTCCAAAAGGCAACACCGACTTGAGATGGGAGAATAACCCTTGCTGAGGCCTCCCTGCCTCTGCCTGCTCCCGCCGTGCTGCCCCTCCCTCCCTTCCCTTGGCAATTCACCTGGAGCCTGAGGGACACAAACACAGAAGCTGAATCCACCCACTCTCCCCTCCAGCAGGGAGAGGCAGAGGAGATGAGTGGTCCTTTAGCAGGTCATCTTGGGCACCAGGAGGCAGCAGGTTGCAGGATCTCCTTGTGGAACCAACACAAGCTGCCCTACAGCCTCTCCACAAAGCCACGCTGCGCCTCTCCGCTGGAGCCACGGGCTGGGAGCATCCTGGGTGTCCCAGCACCGCAGGTGCAACTCGCCAAGAGCAGTACAGTGAAGACGAAAAACAGAGAAGGGAGGAAAGAAATCCAAGTCACGTCCCAGACGTTGCTCCTCTTTAAACCTGCATCATTCCCTCCCCTCCCTGGGGACTGGCAGAACATGATCCCAGCTTGCAGGAAGGCATGGGCTGCATCCTAACCACCCTGCCAGCAGGGGAGCCCACACGAGAGGGGTGCTTGATGGCCTCACGTCCAAGCAGTACAGCAGATGGGCATGCACCCCAGGAGCCATGCTCTTCCCAAAACACACACAAGGGCTGCAAAGAGCCCCAGAGAGCTCAAATGTAATGAGGGCTCAGCAGGAAACACGCTGCCAAAAAGTTTCTCCCAAGCAGATTCCTGCTAGGAACACATCTCAGGAGCCCCCTCACAAGCAAAGCCCTCTCTGGGGAGAGTGGTGATGAGCCAGGTGAGAAAGGGCTCCTCAGCCAGCACCAGAAGCCGTGAGGCTGCCTCCTGGGACATGGCACAACACCCCTCCCTTCGTCAGGGATGAGGCATGAGGACTGAGCAAGTTGGAGCACCCTGATAAGCAGATGGAGACCCCCACTCTTCCAACCCTCAAAGCGTAAGCTCAAGTCCTTGCCACTGCTGCCTCACTGCCAGGACGCTCCCCAGCTACCACAGCTCCCTGGGAATTCCTGGAGCATCACACAAGAAGCCAAGATCTTCCCAAAACGTGAGGCAGAGTGCCTTTGCCCTCCCCGCTGCTTGGCCTAGTCCTGCATCTGCTCTGTTCTGGGATGCAGGTGCCAAACTCCCACCTGATGCCTCCACTGGGGCTCCCCTGGCAATCCCAGCACTCGGAGGCTAAGCCCAAAGCCTTGACTTCGAATAAAGGAAGAAACAAATCCCCAAAGGGAAGCGAGGACGGTGGAAGCAAGGACATTTGCATCCTTCTGCGCACATGTTTACACATGCAAATCAGCCACTGCACAGTCCTGCTTTTCTTCCAAGGGCTGCAGGACTCTGCCCCTCCAGCCATGTGGGGGCCACTTTGAGGGGTAGCGCTGTCTCTGATCTGAGCAGCCTTTGTGTCCTGCAGGAGGCAGGTTCACACTCCAGCATGGGCAAATCAGCTCATCATCATCTTGGGAAAGACAAAGCGCTTGCATCTTTGCCCCTCGTGAGTTTTTTAGATGAAGCTTTATAATCAGAAAAGCCATTTGCACTGGGGAGACATCACACTTGCCTGGTCCATCCATGTAGGTCATCATTTTTGTTCTTTGTCTCTTTATCCCCCTTCTCCCCAGAACTGGCTGCATGCAGACACCCGTGTAGAGCTATAGGATCCTCTCGCGCCAGCTACAGCACACAGGGACAGCCCGTCTGCTACCCCCTCTCTGCTGACCATGCCCACCACACACGCTCAGCTCTTCCCTTTACACTTCAGACAGCAGCACATGAAGGACCAGACAGGAAAGTACAGCAAGACTCGACAAGTTGGAAGAGCACATAAAAGCCAGCTTTGGTTCCATAATCTTGGCTCAGAAGTGAACATCTGGAAGAGCTGACCAGTGAGCCCAGTAGCACTGAATGCACACCACCAGCTCCAGGCCAGCCTGAAGCGCAAAGGAGTGGCTCTGCATGAGCCAAAGCCACCAGAGATATAGGGACAGCTCGGACCTCCCAGTACCTCTAACTGTAGTTCAGTCCGCACCGGGACAGCCCTGCCCAGCCACAGGCAGGAGGGAATTGTCCCTCAGCCACACCAAGGCTCCATCCACTGCTCATCACCCCCTCTCTAAGCAATGCCAAGCGCCTGTGCTGACAGTACTTCTCCCTTTCCTCCCCGCTGGGACTGGGAGCATCCTGACCGAGGCTGCAGGTGCTGGGAGGAGGGCAGCCCCAGCAGGGAGCAAGAGGCAGAAAGTCACCGCGGCTGCCAGGGAAGAAGAGGGAGGGATGAGTGACCTCAGGCCAATTCAGCATCCTCAGACACAGCTGCTATTCTTCTACTACAGGCAAGAAAACATTATCCTTGAGCTCATCCATATTCTCTCCCCCCCCCCCCAGTTTTCCAAATTAAAGCGTTCGCTGCATTAAGGCCTCCATGTAGTCACCAGCCAGTTTAAAACCTGGTGCCATTAATGGGTTTATTTCTGGGCTTGCACAGCGAGGATGTCACAGCTGCTGCCAAAACGCCGCAGCCAGGCAGAAGGGGCTGGGCTGGGTGCAGCCGGCAGTGCTCAGCATGGCAGGATGGTAGCTCTATCCTCTTGCTTCTCAAGCACGAGGCTGGCAGGAGACACGGACTCGCCCCAGCACATCAGCACTGGGAGCAGCACGACCCATGGGTGCTGCCCTGCGTCTCTGCACTGACGGGGGAGGCTCGCAAGCATCTTGGGGGACACCATGCCCTCAAGCCACTGGTTACTTGGGAAAAGAGAACACCAGCAGGCAACAGCAGTTTTATTTCCTTCATTTTTGGCGACCAAAGGCCAGAAACCAGCCTGCAGCACCAAAACCTAGGGCTGCTCTGGGACCCGACCGACAGCTGTCAATCTCTCCCTCCTCACAGACCTGGCAGAAATCCCCAGCTCCTGTTTTTGCCAGGCTGCTTCCCCCCATCCGGCTCCCTTCTCCCTAATCCTGTTTGGCAAGGAGCTAATTGGGATTTATCTGGCAGCACCCAATGCCTAGAGATCCATTTTGCTCTTCCTCTGGGGAGAAGGAGGAGGGAGCCTGCAGAAGGCGTTTGCACATTCTCCCTTCCCCATCCCCTCCTGCAGTTTTACAGGCTAATTACCAGCATTACAGAGAAAGGAGCAGGAGGGGGAGAAAGTGGGGATTTTAATTATTTCATTTAACACTTGGCAGGACCCAGCTTGACTCCTGCTGAGCAGCACTTGGAAATAAAGAGCTTTTAAACCCTACCAAGGGGAGACAGGGGAGCGGGTGGCGGCCGGGTTGGTACGTGTGCTGGGAGTGGAAAGGGGTGTTAATTCACACCATTCCTAATAAACAGCCGTGCCACACGGCGCTGGACAAGGGGTGCCTGGCTGCCTGCTCTGATCAGGAGGGTTTCCCCACTTAATGACTCTATTCTGAAACAGCTCCTTCCTATCACGCGACTCTGGGCTGCACAGCTGTCTTCCAGATGTGCTCAAGGATGCCCAAGCACAGCGTCAGAATGGGCCACATGTGTGCGCCCGAGGAAATACAGGCCACCCCCTCCCAGCACTGCAGACCCTTCTCTGAGCTGGTGGTCACAACTATAAAGCAGCCCCCGCATCAATTCTGGACATGGTTTAGGAGGCACGGTGGGGTTGGGCTGATGGTTGGACTGGGAATGAGCTTAGAGGTCCCTTCCAACCTGAAGGATTCTAGGACTCCGTGTTCCCACACCACACGAAGCTCACACCTCTTCCACCCAGCTGCCTACACGCAACGGTCAATGGGTTTTACTATTAAAAAGGGAAAATATAACAAGGTTTGCATGTCAAACTCGGTGTCCAGATATAAAAGAACAGGGGTGCTGCCCAAAAGGAGACACACAGCAAAGGAAAAGCAACCCAAGGGAGGGATGCGATGCATCCCGGCACTAAGCCACACAGACCCCACTGTTCTGGCCAAGGAGCTGAAGCACCCTTCGCCCAGCCCTGTCACCCCAGCAGCCCCAGCCCTTCCAGCGGGCTCACACTGCCACCTGCCGCTCTCCCAACCCCTTTGCACCGTAAGGAACTCCAGCTGTGGCACTAACACAACATAAGGGTGATGAGGAAGAGAAGCCTCTCCCTTGCTGGGGACAAACACACCTTTCAAACGCTTCAGGGGCTACAGTCTGCCCTGAGCTGACACTATCCTGTGGCTTCTGCTCCCCTGAGATGGCACCAACTCCCTCCACCAGAGGAAGAACCTTGCCTGACTACTGGACTGCTGAATTGCTCGAGCCTTCGGCCTCTCTCCGTGCTGACTGAGCTGCCAGATGTCGCTTTCGCCAACCCTCTTCCAAACGCACACCAGTTGCTTTGCAAGCTGATGTCAACTTGTTCATCTGCGAGAGGGCGTGAGGATCAGCTGGTGCTGCAGAGTTCCTCCGGGATACGATAACACGGGGAGGGTGCAAATAGGAAGAAACAGTAGAAAACAAATGATGAAACAAGCCGACAGCACATTTCTGGAGCAAACACCCAGCAGGCTAAAATTAGCAGGTATTCCTGGCACTCTGGATAACTTCCCACCGAGGAAGCAGCTGTCACCAGAGGGCTTCCAGACAATGAATGACATCCTTCAGCAGCAGGGATGGGGGTACATCCCAAACAGCAGCGTTGGCTGGAGTTAGGGTTCTGCCAGTAACCACCTAACAGGTCTCAGATTCCTAAAAGCGCATCAGCAGAGAATCATAGCACCACAGAATGTCTTGGGTTGAAAGGGACCTTAAAACCCATCCAGTTCCAACTCCTCTGCCACGGGCAGGGACACCTCCCGCTGGATCAGGGGCTCCAAGCCCCATCCAACCTGGCCTGGAATGCCTCCTGGGATGGGGCAGCCACAGCTTCTCTGGGCAATCTGGGCCGGTACCTCCCCACCCTCACCGTGATGAATTTCTTCCTAATGTCTAATCTAAATCTTCCCCCTTCTAATTTAAAGCCATTCTTCCTCATCCTATCACTCCACGTCCTCATAAAAAGTCCCTCCCCAGCTTTCCTGGAGCCCCTTTCAGCACTGGAAGCTGCTCTAAGGTCTCCCCACAGCCTTCTCTTCTTCAGGCTGAACAACTCCAAATTTCTCAGCCTCAAGAGCTCAACTATTGAGAAAACACATCGTGCCAGTGAGAACCAGGAATGCAGAGAGGGTGAAAGCAGCAATACTTCACTTAAGCATCTCAGTCCCTACCCACTACTGACTTTAAGGAGCTGAGTAGCAGCAGTGGGGCGAGGGAGGAACGTCCAGCACCTGCCCTGCGCAAAGTTGAGTCATGTTAACAGCAGAAGCATCCCTTTGCCATGCCAGCTGTACACAGTGCTGCAGGCAGAGGGAGTGCTGGGAGCACTATTCAGGAAAGCCAGAGCTGCTCCAGAGAGCAGCAGCTGAATGCCACACCACAGGGCAGGCGGGCAGCGCTCTGCCACCTCCTTCCTTCCAGCCAGAGCTCTTCAAAGGAACAGGAGGTTGCCTGTGTTCAGCCAGATACCTCACGCTGCTCCCAACCCTGCACCAGGAACTGAGCGATGGCAGCCAAGTGCTCTCACTGCACCTGTTAATCCACAAGAGGGTTTACACTGCCTGGAAATCACACCTGCACCCTTGAGCGGTGCAGCTCCGTGCCAGTGTCTGCCACAGAAGCAGGGCACTGCGACCCCACAGAGCAGCTCCGTGACAGGCACGCGGTCGTAGCTGGGTGCAGCACCCACCCCAGACAGCAGCACCCACCCCAGCCCGAGCCAAGCCGCCTGCTGCAGCACAGCTTTGTTAACCACTTCGTATAAAGCACAAGAGCCACAGAGCGGCGCACGACAGCCCTCCTGGGAGCACACAAAGCCAGGCTTACCAGCAGGGCGAGAGGCAGCAGCATCGTCCCCTCCTGCAGCGCAGAGGAGGACGCACAGCCCATCTGGGCGATGGGTTCACTACTGGTCCACAGCAGCGGTGCTCAGACAAATCCAGGGCAGGCTGCTTCCCTAGGGAGAGCAAAGCCCCCCGAGCTATGCAGTAAGGTGAAAAAAAAGAGAGCTTAAAAACATCACTAGAAAGGAGACAGAGCCAGGAAAAATGTAGGCTTGCACACACCCTCAGGGAAGGAAGGCAGCTGCTCCAGTTGGACCAGGAAGGCAGGGAGAGCTGCAAGAGCCTCTCTGATCAACTACACACCTGCTTGGAGACCACTCGCAGGCACTGCAGAGGAGCCCGTGGATTGGGAAGAGAACAGAGCAGGGGTCAATAGGCAGCACTGGGAACCCAGACCCTTTTCCCCTGCCCACCTGCAGACTGGGAGAGACAAAAGGAGGTGGCATCCAGCTATCACGCTGTCAACCACAGGCAGCTGAAAGCAAAAGCCAATGTGTGTGCCAATGTTGCAAGTAGTGAACTGCATCCGGCTGGTGGGGCTCCTGCACCCAGGATGTGAGCAGAACGCTCTCAACTTGGCTGATGCATCTCAGAGCTGAGGCACGGGGAGCGTTAGCCGCCAGAGGATGCTGTCGGCTTGGATAGCTTCTCTCCTCACTCCTTCTGGACCCAGAGAGGCCCAGGGTCCAGGCCAGGAGTATGCAGCTCTCAATAAAAAACTTTTATGTACCTCTGTTCCCTCTGCAGCAACTTTGCAGCAAAGGCACATTTCCAAGCAAACCCTTAGTGAACCCTCTCGATCTGCACAACGTAGTCTATATATTGTACATAATAAGAGGCACAAAACAGGGAGGAAATACAACAGCAATTGCTTTAAACAGCTCACCCACTACAGCTGGTCCAGTCATAGAACCATGGGGTTGGAAAAGACCTTTGTGATCATCAACTCCAACCAATCCTGGTGTAAATCCCTCCTCCTTGGCTCAGGGGGCTTTGACACAGGCAGACGCAATGCCCAGACCAAGGCTGGCTGAGCTGCCACAGCTCCATCCCACTCCACATCACACCAAAGCGCCAGCTGCTTATCCAGCTACGCACGCGGGTCAGCAATGAACCTAAAGGTCTCAAGATGAGCACACAGTGGGCTGAAGAGCAGCCCCAAAGTCAAAGCTGGTGCAGAGAAGTGTTTGGGTATCTCTACACCCAGACCTGCCTGTACAAGCAGGGGACAACTGCCCATCCACGGTAAACACGGACCTGGAACCTTTTGCTGTGGTAGGGCAGCTTCTGGATGTGCTGGAGAGGGGCAGCAGCACAGGGCGACACTCTGCTTGCCTTGTCCCCCAGCCCAAGCCAGCCTTACCACCGGTGGATGTGCATAAAGGTTTGTGCATGCACGGGGAGGGCGTGAGATGAACCGCCAGCCCCAACCGCATGCCAAGCGCCTTCCTCACATACGGTCTGTATCCACAGCCACCAAACAAAGAGCTGGCCACGAGGCTCCGGGGGATGCCGGGATTCCCAGCACCAGCGATCAGAGGGAAGCAGGCATCCAGCCAGGCTGCAGCCTGTACACCGCACACACCCTTCCCTCGCCTGCTCAGGGCTGCTCTCATCAGCCAGGGCATGCACATGGTTTGTTTTAATGACCGGGATTCCCTGTTTAAACCAACTGTCTGTGCAGATGACAGCTGAGGATGGGATGAACCACTGCTGACAGCACAGAGCAGGCGTGGGGACCAGAGCAGCAGGGACAGAAGCACCTCGAGGGCTTCAACGTGTGCCCATGCTTCACTTGCTCTTGCTAGAAAGATGTCCAGAAGAATGGTCTGTGGCGTGTTTGCCCCACACCTGCGGTTTCACAGCTCAGCCAGGATGGAGGACACACACAGGCTCTGCCCTCATTCATTAATTACAGCACCTGGCACAACCCCCCCAAGCCAGGTTAACAGGCAAATCTGCCCCATTTACCTCTAGTTTGAGCTGGGACAACGTGCTCACCCACCCTCCCCAGGAAGCTGGTGAAGGTGAGAGGCTGAGGATGGAGTCAGATATGAGACAATCACTAGGTGAGAGGAGTCCTTAGATCACAGTTTCGCACCCACTGCGCTCCAGAGGCTTGGTGCCGCAGCAGCCAGCGCTTGCTTTGTGCGAGGACAGCAGCAATCCAATCAAGCCCGGGCAACAACCTCAGGCTGAGCAGCGCGGAGGCAGAGGAGAAAGCAGTTCTTCAAACTGTGATCTAAAAGCAATAGCTCCCTTTGAGGTGAGCGCACACACCAAGAGGCTGCGGGGATGGGTGTGCCAGTCCCCACCTCCAGAAGGTACCTATTGCTCTGGCGCATCCTGGGTGGATGGGGAATGACATGGACTAGCCAGTGAGTCTGATGGTGGATGGAAAAGATGGGATTCGTTTTGTATGACACACCACCACTTACCAGCAAGAAGCTTCCTATGTTCTTTAGAAAGCAGGGGAGGAGAAAAAGGAGAGAACAAAACAGTTAGAAACAAGAAAACAGACAGCTAACCCAAAGATTTCTTACCCTCCCCTGAGCCCCCTCCTCCAACGTTCCACTGTCAACACCACCTGAAGCAGCTTCCATCCACCTCTCCCAGCCCTTCCCAGGCAGCACGGAGCTCCCAAATCAGCCCAGAAGATGTGGGCAGGGTTGGGGGCCTTCCAAGCTCATTGACTTAAACATATTTTCATGGCACAATGGGCTCCCAAATCTGCAGATATCTGAGGTTAAACAGATGATACTGCACACTGCAAGAGCCTAAATCACCCACAGCAAAAGAAGCGAGAAAGGGAGAGCCTCAGAACCAGAATAGGAAGTATGTGCAAACGACAACAAAAAGTGCATCAGCAACATCTCGGCACCTATCACCCACACAAGCGTGCTGATTAGATACCGCAGTTGATTTGATCCATGGAGAAGCCTGCACTCTTTCCTTACAAGGACGGCTAAAGGAGGTCCTGGAGAACGCAGCAAGTCCAGCCAAAGACTCAGAAGCCAACGTGCATTAACTGTTAAACCGCGCGGGTTGCCTTCTACTGACATACAGATGATTTTCTGAAACCAAACTCACAATTCGGATGTGTTTGGAAGCTCCAGCACCCAAGCCCGGAGCTACCTGCAGTCATGCCAGCTTCCCAATACAACAGGCTACCAAGGCTCAGATGTTCCCCAGACAACTCGAAGGGGCACATCCTTTACTGCTGCAGCTTGGGATCTCCTATCCAAACGCATCACCCGAGCCAGAACTGGTTTTGAAGTCTAGGAAACCAGAGCACAAGACGAACCAAGGTCCCCAACACACACGATGAAAGAGAAGGTTGTTAAACAGCTGAGCATTTTAATAGTTGTCACTGAGCACAGCTTATTTATCTGCAAGTAATCCATGGCAGTATAGAAGCCCTATAACCATTACAGCAGTCATTCTAGATGCCTATGGAAATAGATGTCCTTACAGGCAGGTCTGTGTCCCACCAGGACACGGGGATCTCCTAGTGTGACATGCAACTCTCAATCTCTTTCCTCTTCCACCCAGACCACTCTGTTTCCTCACACTAGCTACTAGGCAGCTCAGAGCAGGGTGCAGTTTGGAGTACGTGGTGCTTCTTGTGTGCTCTTCTCAGGATGGACTCTCCACGGCTGCTCAAAGAGGACTGACACAGAGCCCCAAGGGAAGCACAGCCAGACGGGTGGGATGCAGAGGCTGGAGGCGGGTGACTTCCCAGAGAAAGGGAGCACGCTGGGGCACATAGCACAGGAAACAGAGGAGAAGAAAGGCAAGGATGCAGCTGGATCAAAGAGCATCACCTGCTGCCCTGGTACCCGGGCTGAGGGGTCCCGAGGCCTCCTCCATGTCCTGCGTGTAACATTAACAGCAGCTCCCACAATGGGTTGTGGGACATGGGGAATGTGACACTGTGAAGAGTCCTGACAGCTCACTGAGACTATGAAGGGAAAAACAAAGTGCGCATTGAGAGCAGGAGACGGCCCCATGCCAAGGAAGTGACGTGTAGTCCTCTCCGCTGGCAACCAAGAACTCTCTCAGCTATAAGCTGTTGGGAGATGCAGGGAAGAAAGGAAGAGGGGAAAAACAGCTTAAAATATCCCAGAGCAGCACGGTTATTTTGGGATTTTAATTTATGAAAAGAGGAAGAAAAACAGAAACGAAAGCCAAGACCCCATGGCCAGCTCTGGTACAGATGGAACATCAGTGTCTGGCTGCAGCGCTCCCTCCCCCTCTTCGCCCTGCTGCCTCTCAAAAAATTACATGGATTGTGCTATCTCCATCGCATCCTTTTGTCACCTGGCAGAAGAGATGGCTCTCCTGGGAGCCTGGAGAGCACAGTGTGGGATTGCAAGAGGCAACAGGACCCACCTCCTCTTGCGCTGCTACTCCTGGGGAGCAGCAGGAGATCCTCTTCTTGCCAAGGCAGCACAGAAAGTCACAGGAGCAGCAGCAACGTGTTTGGGACAGCAGAACAGATTTGATTTTGTCACTGCAAGAAGGGATTGGGGACTTTTCCTGAGGTGTTCAGACACAGAAGCTCTGGGGATGAGGTACATTCAGACAGAGAAGCCCTGGGGACGAGGCATGCTTAGCCGGGGTTTCTGCAAAGCTGTGCCCACCATGTCTCAGGGGATGTGACTCAATCCCCATCCTTTGCCGAGCAGAGGCTGTGAATGCCAGTGTGGGAGACAGGCAGTGACTGCGGGGAACGCAGCGTGGGCAGTCGGCGTTGTGTATTTTGAGGGACGCTCTCATTGAGCAGGGGAAGTCTCCTGTCCCCCGCCTTTGCTGCGTGGGCGTAAGGCAGCTCACCCAGCTCAGCTTCGTCACCTCGGGCACCACGGCAGGGAGCCAGCAGCTGCCTGGCAGCAGCCGTCACACTTGGCTTGGTCACACATCATTTACTGCGCACACAGAGCTTCTCACCCAACCGCTTCACCGCAGGTGGGTCTCTCAGCCGCTGGCAGAAGCGGTTCAGCCCTGGCACCCCAGGGACCCCCCGGCAGAGCACCGCATCACTCAACCACACCCCCACCACCAGGCAGTCCAGACCACATCACTTAACACCCACAGGACAAGCGATGCACCCAAAGCTGCTGAGTGAGACACCGTGGCAGTACACAGCGTGCACAGAACAGAGGTCAAACTGGAAGCAAAGATCTCATTCCCCGTGTGCAACAGTGCAGCATTCCCAAAGCAGCCCCTTGTCTTTAAGGTGCCCTGCAGGTGGGTCCAAGTGGGGTGTGGAGACCCTCAGGTCCAGCTGGGGCTCTGTGCTGGGGAACAAAACATCACTGCCTGCCCACTCGATAGCAACCAAAGCTTTCGCATGCAGACACCAAAACCTGGTGTTCACTGGGACTGTAACAGCAGCTGCTCTTCAGAGTCCAGGGAAATCCAGAAAGAGCAAGACAGCAAAAAAGAGAAGACGAAGTTGCCAAGAGCCCTGCAGAGCTGCCAACTTGAGTGCTGTAGCCCTCAGGAACTGGGAAATGCAGCTTCATCGCACCAGGACAAGAGACACAAGTCCTGCTCCAAGCACAAATCCCACCTGGCTGCCTGGGCTGCAGAAGCACAAGGGATGAGAGCTGGGTGGAGAAAGGGGTCAGTGTCCCCTGTGAGCGCTGCCAGCTCTAGTTTAGGGGTGGGGAACAGAATCCCAGAAGAGTTAAGGGAGTTAAGATGCATCCACTTGGGACAGCAAGACTGAACACTTGACTCCATGGAGCCAAAAGGCGCCTGTGACTCATGAAGGCTTCCAAGCCAAAGGCAGCTTGGACCATTCAGCAACAGCCACCCACCCACGCAGCACCGCTCCAGCGCCAACGCCGCCGGATGGAGTCCTGGCTACCCCAGCACCTTCCCTCCCAGGCTGACCTGCAGAGCTCCCACTCTGCAACTCCTGCTCCATCCTCCTAAGGCTCAGGAGCTCACACCAGTCTGGCAGGGTGCACACATTCTCCTTTTCAGAACAAAAGTGCAATTGAGATGAGCAACCCCAGAGCCTGACCTGCCTTTCAACTCCAGCAAATTTCACTGGGCTTTCATATTCCCCGTCATCGTGCTGTGGCTCAGTGAGGCAGCTGTTAACATCAAGAAGGGGAAAATAAGTTTATTTTACTATATATTAAATAAAACAAAAAAGAAAGGAGAGCGGGAGGCTCTGTTCCAAGGTCAGGCACTTGACTGTGGAAAGTTTTCCTGGACACAAACATACTCAGAGCAAGGGAACAAGTTTGAGCTTTGCAGAGAAGTAGCTCAGAGCAGGAACGTGGTGCTGATGGAGTGCCACGCGTGGGGAGCACTGCCCAGGCGTGAAGCTGTGGCTGGAACAGAGCAGATCTCCCTCTCTGGAGCACCCAGCACATGCTTTTCAACCGACTCCTGCCAGGGGCTGAGCCATGCAAAGTGGTACTTCTGAGAAGCCACGTGTGACTTGCTCAAGTCACCCAACACAGCTGCCATAAGGCCAGAACTATCTCCTTGCCTAACAGCTCACTTCCCGAGACACTCCAATGAGTATCCCAAACCACTTCCCAGCCGCTTGGGTCAGAAGGACTCACCAAGGCAAGCTGGCTTCTGGGAAAGCTCTGCTTGGAAATCCCACCCTGAAGAGGAAGCCCTGTAAGACGGTCTTGCAGAAAGACAACCGCTAATCAAACAAGGGCTCAGCATCAGGCCACAATGCAGAGCAGGAGGTTCAATCCACAAGTCCTCTTTTGAAGGCAGAACCCACCACATACCAACGAAGGGGATGGGAGTGGATGTTGCCCACCTGTACCCACCTCCCTCAGTCAGATGACTGTACGCAAAGAAGCTGAACTGCCTGCAGAGCCAGAACCAGGCTCCACGGGGCCAAGAGGGGTCCCTGATGGATCCCAGGAACCCAAACACATGATGGTTTCTTTGCCCTAAGACAAACGTCCCTGATAAGCCTGCCAGTGAGATCCAGGTTGGACTGTCTCATTCGCAAGGAAACAAGCCAAGGGTTCCCACGCCACCTTCCCGCTGCTCAGCACACAAAAGCAACACAGACTTCCTGAAATCCCTCTCTCCATGACCCTCCCTACTGTTTCTCCGCATCCTGCCCCAAGGCCACGCTCTACACTGAGATAACAAGGCTGCCAAAACCAGCAGCCAGAGGAGTCCAGGAGCGACAGAAATCTGTGTTCAAGCAGAGACCTGATCTGAATGGTCAGAAACTGGAGACGAAGCCCTGGGGTTACAGCCTACCTAATCCACCCAAGGCCAGCGTGGGATCTCTGGAAGAGTTCAGTGCCAGGGTACCAAGGTCCCACGGGCACCCACCTCCCAGGCAGCGGGAAGGCAGTGCTGGAGACAGCAGCCAGGCGAGCTGTCAGCTCAGCCCCGCGGGAACAGGAGCTCTGCTGAACCTTCTGCCTCCAGCAACTGAGACGAGGGGCTGGAGAAAGTCAGAGTCATGGAACGGTTTGGGCTGGAAGGGACCTCAAAGCCCATCCAGTCCCACCCCTGCCATGGGCAGGGACACCTCCTACTGGATCAGGGGCTCCAAGCCCCATCCAACCTGGCCTGGAACCCTTCCAGGGATGGGGCAGCCACCACTGCTCTGGGCAACATTTTTTCCTGATATCTCCATCTCTATCTTCCTCTTCCAGGTGAAAACCATTCCCCCTCATCCTGTCCCTTCACTCTCTGATTGAGAGCCCCTCCCCGGCTTTCGCACAGCCCCTTTGAGTACTGGAAGCAAGAAGAGACAGAGACAATTTTCATCAATTTAACATTAAATCCCTACATAAAGAAATGAAAACTAAACAATTGCACACACTAAATAAGAAAATTTCTCCATTTTCTTTGCACTTGGCACTTAATTCAGATATTTTCTTAAGTCTGGGGCATCCAGGCATCCCTGCTCTTGTAAACTGCACGCTAATTAAACACATTACACTTGCTCTCAAAAACATATCAATCAATTGGCATGCGATCAGCATCCAATAATTGCTGCTGCTGAAACTCAGCCTCCCTGGAGAGGTGCAATTTTGTGTGTTAATTGTTTAGGTTTGCAAGTGAGATGGGAGCTAACGAGCAGCCCGAGTGCCACCTTGGGAGAAGGGTGCTGTTGAAGGGAGAAGGGGAGGCAGGGATTTTCCCGTCTTCCTCCCTTCCCAGGCTCTGAAGAACAAGCTCTGAAGAACAGTCCCCAAAACACAGCCCGAATTGAAGCCAGATGTGTAGGAAGTGTCTCATTAGCAGTAATTGCTTTGCACGGATTTGAGGTTTCCCCTCTGTGCCACCACCAAACACACTTTTAAGAAGCTGCTGTGGGTTGGGTACCAGGACGCATTGATGAGGGGAAAGGGAAAAAACCCACAGGGCAGTCTCTCTACACTAACATTTTTACTGAAGGCAGGGAAAGTTTACCCAGCCTGGGCTGGCTGCAGGCGTCCAAGTGGCAGAGGATCACTGCTCCAGCAGATTAAGCTGAAAAACCCAGCATCCCAAACTCTCTTCCTTGAGCACGGCTCATCACAGCCAAATGATTTGTGAAATAGCCTCATGATTAACTCCCTCCACCCTCCCTGCTTTCGTAAGGGGAAAAACAGGCAGGAGACACTCCAGGAACTCATCCCCTTCCCTGCAACTCAAGGCTGGTTAGAGGAGCTGGCAGGGACTCCAGGCTCCCCTTATCCAACCATCTCCACTTGTAATTTTATCTGTGCAGTGATTTTCCTTGGATTACAGGGCTAAATCCAGAACAAATCAAAGCCAAAGGCGCAAATGAGAACAAGTCAATCAGGTCCTTGCACAGAACTGCAGAGCTGCTTCCATTCCTCGGAACAGGAAGACCCAAAACAAGGGAGGACAGCCACGAGCCACCTCAGGGACAGGACAAGACCCTCTCTGCTCAGCCCCTGGCCCTTCCAAATCCCTGTGGTACCCAGAGCCATTCTTTTCTCCATGCTGCACAAATTTCCCCCCGTCAGGTGACAACTCACCACCTATTCATTTTACTAAACTACCCCTTTGTTCTTGCGCTGATTTAAACTTCTTAAAATAAAACCATAGGCAGAATCTCTGATTTATAGCAGATATCTTCACAATTCTGCCTCCTTGCACTCCACACCACAGAAACAGTGGGGGGTGAGCAGCAGTTTAGCACCCGTATGGCCAGCTGTGCCGCACTGCTGTCCTCCCCAGGGTCCCACTCCCTCCTGGGGATGCTGAGTTGGGATACAGCCCTTGTGCAGGGGCCCGTGGTTTATCATCCCAAGACAGAAAACCCTGGGAAGCAGCACCTCGTACCCACAGCATGAGAATCAACCCCTGACATCCCACAGTAAGGGGAATGAGCTATGAGGATACAACACTGCACGGGGAGGGCTGTACCTGCTGCATTCAACATGACATTCACCAGCAACAGGACACTTGGCCACCTCGCTAGAGACAGTCCATGCCCTAGGCCACCTCCCTGTCCCTACACTTGGGATGGTGTGAGGGACCCCATTCCTAGTGGGAGACCCTTACTGTAGGGCCACTCTTCCCCCCCTCATTTCCTTCTCCAGCCCATGCAAAACAAAGGACCCAGTCTTTGCTAGACATAAATTAACTGTAACAGCCATCCCCAGGGACAGGGTGGAAGAGCGATTCGAATGTCAAAAGAGGAGCAGGCACCAGCATTATTTTTGGTGAGACGAGCATAATTGAGAGCCTGCAAATCTCCCCTATTCCTTGGGCTCCTTTCTCAAGTCCCTTTTGCATGCTGTATCCCTTCTCCTCCGCCTCCCCAACGCCAGCAGAGCTCAGATCGCAGTCTCCAGGGCTAAGACAATAGCTGCTTATGTTCTAAACCAGCACTGCTTTCTGGGAAGAGAGCCAGGCCTGGCAGCTCTCAGCAGCAGGGAATAAAAGACGTGTTTGTGCTATGGAGCCCCTCTGCACCAGTGGGGCACCTTCAAAGGGAGGCAAGGCATCAGCCTGCTGGGGATCTGAAACAGAAATGCAGACAGATGCCCTGCGCTCAGTGAGAGGGGAGTGAGAAAGACCACAGGACAGAGAGAAGCAAGCGCCTTGTTCGAGGAAGAGCTGTGCAACCAGCAGCAAACACGGCCCCTGGGCACAGGCAAGATGCACGGCACCTCGCTTCCAAGAGCTGGGAGCGCCCAGGCTGCTGAAATCGGTGGGAACTGAGGATGCTCTGAACACCGGGGCCAATCCAAGCAGGAGCCAGAGGCTCAGCGGAGCACAGAGACAGTTCCCACCAAAAGCAAGCTGCATTTCAGCACGAACAGCAGGGACCTCAGCTGCAGTGGAGCTCCCTCCCTCCATCCCAGAGGGCAGCGGGCTCAGGAGGCAGGCAGGCAGCCCTGTGCTTCGCCAGCCATTTCTTCACGCTCACCGCTGCCAAGGCTGAGCGCACAGTCCCCGGGGATTTCCTTCTCTGCAGCGCGGCACTGAGCGCCGGCACCGTGGACTGGATAACAATAAGAGCCCTTTGCTCCCTCCAGAAGTCATTGCAGAGGCAGAGCATCCCACCCTGCAGGGCTTGTGGATGTCTCAGTGGTACCCAAGCCCTGGCAGCACCAAACTAGACCCCCATAAGCACCTGAACGCAGCTCCAATGCTCTCACGCCCTCTGCACAGCTGGTCAGGAGACAGTGAAACCTCACCCTTGTCCTCTTCACCATCACACCCACTTCCACGGGCTCAGCCCCAGCTGCTGGGAGTGCAGCGGGGTGGAAAGCCCATCCCAACAGAGGCAGCGGCTGCTCCCATTTGTGCGAGAGCCCAGGGTCAGCGGGGACAGAGCTATGGCTTGGCTTCACGCTCGGTGCAAGCCGTGGTCTGGCTCATACCTGCCCTTCCTCGGTCAGAAAGTGGGAATGGATTCCCCAGACGAGGAGACCAGCCGTCCTCTCTGCTGCCAACAGCGACGCAGCACAGCGCCGGTGAGGCTGAAAGCACACAGGGTCTTCCCACACAGGCAATCTTCTGGGTCGAGCAGCAAGGGCAGCAGGCAACCCCATTAGCTGCCCAGGATGGAAACTGCCCCCCCTCGCCCTCAACAGCACAGCCTTTTGCCCCACTGGGCTCTTTCGGTACCTCCACCATGCCTCAGGCAGTACATAATTCATTTGCTGCTATCCTTCCTCCACAGCATCGCTGTCAGATGCAATAGCCAACACCGATGTCTTTAGAACGTCCATGTTCTACTGCAGTGGAACAAAATGCAAATCAATTAATCCTAAAGAAAAAAAAAATCAAACTGGCCTCTTATTTTCCTTTCTTTTTACAAAGCTTTAAAGTTGCTTTTTGACTGTCCTGAATAATTGAAGTTAACATGAAAATTTAAAGTCTTTCAAGATTTCATTAAAATTCATTCTCCTTCCCTTTGGAGAATTGTCATTGCCGGAGTCCCATGTAGGGCAGACAGCACAAGCAGCTGCCTCCGTTCACAGCATTTAACTCAGTTCTCTCTAGCTAAAGAAAATTCCCTCTTAATTGCTTAAAGAAAACACAACATCCTCCACTGCTTCCCATCATCAGCCTACTAATCTCACTCCTGCCTGATTCCAGCACGAATCCTGCCTTTGCTCTACCACCTTCAACCCATTTAAGCTCCACCGTTTCCCCATCGCTCCTCCTGTCCCAGCAGCCCACAGCAGGAGCACAGCACAATGCCAGGCTCCTGCTCGGAGCCAGCAAAGCAGCCCCCTTGGCCCCTTCCTCGCCCCAGTAAGCTGCTGTCCCGCCTCTCCAGCTACTAGACACATCCATACAATTATTAGGTTGGAAAAGAACTTTGAGATCATCAGTTCCAACCATACCTGTCCACTACTAAATCATTCCAGAAGGAAGGATGCGAACAGACTGGACATAAGGAGGAATTTCTTCACCATGACAGTGTTGAGGCCCTGGCCCAGGTTGCCCAGGGAAGTTGTGGCTGCCCCATCCCTGGAGGGGTTCCAGGCCAGGTTGGATGGGCCTTGGGCAGCCTGAGCCAGTGGGAGGTGTCCCTGCCCATGGCAGGGGGGTTGGAACTGGATGATCTTTAAGGTCTCTTCCAGCCTGAACTATTCTACGATTCTAAATATTTTACGCTGAGAGTGGTGAAACACCAGCCCACGTTGCCCAGGGAAACAGTGGATGCCCCATCCCTGGAAACATCCAAGACCAGGTTGGGTGGGACTCTGAGCCAAATGGTGTAGGTAAAGATGTCCCCACTTCTGCAGAGGGGTTGGACTGGATGACCCGTAAAGGTCCCTTCCAACGCAAAGCATTCTATGATTCTAAGTCATATTAAAAGGCCAAAGTGTCCCTTCCTGGAGCATCTGTGATGCAGGAGGGGTGGCCCTTGGTTAAGCCACCCAATAACCTAATGCATACGGAAAACAGCAGAGACCAGGTAAAAATTAAAGGTCAGAGCTGGCGTTAGTGCTCTTAAAATGATGCTGAGGCAATTAAACCCTATTGGGCTTTCGTGTAAGAGGCTCTTCACCATCACCTGCAGCAGCTGCCGGCTCCCAGGCCACTGCTCCCCCAGCACAGAGGCTGCGCAGAGAGGGTTTCCTCTTAAATCACAACACCAGACTGCAGGCACTGTTACCAATTAAGTGTTATAACCTTCAGTGAAGCTCTCCCAATTTACCCCACTTGACCAACTGACCCTAAAGATTTTGAACAGCCTCTATAAATCCTATTGATCTTCACCGAAGTCAAACCCATGTGGGTTTTATTTCCAGAAGGGAAGTTACCAGCAAGTGAGAATGTTGTACTCGCACTGACCATTAACCTCACACTTTCCTTTTAAGCATAAGCTGACCCTTTTCTCCTCTCGGTAAAGGAACAAGCAGGCACTTCAGAACAGACAGATGCCCCAAAAAACTCCCAGCAGAAATAGAATCATTAAGTGATTCTGTGATAGGCCGGGTCTGGTACACAAGCAGGGGGAAGAAAGCATCCAGCAGGACATCTCCCACTACCACATCATCTTCTGGACCAAGAAGGGCAAACCATGAAAGATTTAGAGTCCTTTCCAGGTACATTATGTACTTAAGAGTGCAGCAAAATCCAAGAGACAGGCACTAGGACGCAGAACAATCTCTAACTGCAAAATGCTGAGAGCAAACAGGGCTGTTTTAAAGGATCATTAGCATGAAAGGAAACAAGCTGGGAGACAGTGTGGCACAAATGCCCACAGCCAGGTAAAGCAAGATTAGAGAAGCAGCAGCCAGTCACTCCAAACAAACAAGTTCTGAGCCAGCAACAGAGGCCAGCAGGGCTGGCAGAGAGGTTCAGTGGAGGACTTGTAGCTGCCTGGAGCCTTAGTGGTAAAACAAGGGAAAAAAACAAAATAAACCTCATTAAAAACTACCTCCCTCCTACTTCTCTAAGCCATCGTACTGAGGTACAAAGCAACAGCCTGACAGTATCCAACAGCACTATCTCCTTTATTCCTCAGAGTCCTGCAGCCGTCAGCGTTTCCTCTTGCCCGCCCCTCACTGGCTCTTCTGCAGAACTCCGAAGGCTCTGCCCTGTTTCTGCCCACAGGAGGGCTAGGAAGACAAGCTGGGGGTCTGTCCTGGGATGCAGAGTATTTGTGGTCCTTAGCAGGAAGCTGAGAAGACCAAGGTTTATGTAGAAGAGTTAAAACTGAACGGAGATGAAAGGTTCAATCCATCCCCAAAGGATGCCTGGTGTGGGTCCCAGTCACACAGCGGGGATGTGGAAGCAGCAAGAGAAGCCAGTCCTCTCGCCTTTCCTAGGATGGAAAGGATCACTACCAACCCTGGCTGTTGGTGCAGAGACACGGGAGAAAGACAGTCCCCGCTTCAAAGCGTTCCAGGTATCCCCATCTCCATCTTCACGACCCCTCCCCAGCCACTGATGCCGCAGCGGCTCAGACAGAGCCCATCCTGTTTCTGGAAAACAGGACTTTTATTCACACTTCTCTAACCATAAAGAGAACGGGGTAGAGGCAGTTTCTTTTGTGTCTAAGGGGACAAGCTCTTTCTCCTCCCTCTCCACATGCTCTGCTGACCCCTGCCACCTGCACAGGAGAACTCCCTCCACTCCGAGAAGCCCTCCAGCCACCAGCACCCGCTCTCTGCTGGCTGGGCTAGCGACTGCCCAGGAACAGCCTGCTCCAAATCATCAGCCTCCCACACACACGTACTCTGCTCCCTTGAAGCCATAAGTTCCCATCACACAAGGCATCCTCGTGTATCCCAGCCTCCCCTGCCCCACTTTCAGTCCAAGAAAGAAGATAAGTGCTGTTCTTACCTAGTAATGAATAATCCAGAATCCACGTGGGAGAGGACAGCACATGCAAAAAAAACAGAGCAAGAACAGTTGGTCAGACCAGGGTAAACCCTGCTCACAGATTCGATAAGCAGAGCTGCTCTGCTCCGCTCCTCCCTGGGCAGTGCGGGATGGTTCCGTTGGCCATGGAGAAAAGCTCGCTGGACCTGGAGCGAGGGCAGGGTCCCCGTGCTCAGCCAGCCCCCAGGTTTGATTCCTCCGCCCTGAAGGAGAGGTTCCCCCGCTTCCCAACTCTCACTCACCCTCAGAAGCCTGCAGCCCCCCAAGAGCCGCAAACCGCCCAGCAGTCCTGCAAAGCATCCACACCCATCCCGACTCAGAGCCAGAGAAACGGTGCGGATCAAAGCCCATGAAGGGAGCTGCTCTGACCTCCGCAGATCTGGTTCCTGCCACACCGCTAATAAGTGGCTCGTGAACCCCCCCAGCACCCCAAGTGACTCTTACACCCCCAGAACAAAGCTGTGCAGCACCCCAAGTCCCATGGGCCACAGTCTAGCCACGTCTCCTCCTCTTTTCTATAACAGAAGTTAACTGATAAGGGGAAAGCAGACAGATTAAGAAGCAGAAGAGCACTTGCCCTTCCCAGGAAGGGGAGATGGCTGAGCAGCGCTCGAGCCAACCAGCCAGTTGGAGGCACCCACTAAAATCCACACAAATAATGTGTTTGGTGGCAAAGAAGAGGCACAGTGGTGTGGAACAGAGTTAGTGCAGCATGAAACAGGTCACACACCTCAAGGGAAAAGGATCCATTGGCCAAAGAAACAGCCAAGTGGCACCTCTCAGGGTGGAGGGGATATTGCAAGGATATCCAGGACATGGAGCAGTCAAAGGATGCACGCACAGTGAAGATGGGGAGGAGGAAGAAAGCAGCAGCCAAGTTTATTTCTTTTCTGGCAACGCCTCTCGCACTAGATTTCCATAAAGCCTCAGAGCTCTGCAGTGCAGCAGCCAGCGTATCGCATGGGACCTCAGCACAGAGGAAAGACAGAGGCGAGCGAGTGAGCAGAACCTCCGGCCCTGGAGGTCTCAGGTCCATCTGTCTCACATCACCACGCGCACCAAACAGGTCATACAGCAAAGACTCGCAAGGATCTTCCACAGCTGCTGTTGGCAATCCCATTAACACCTCTTCCTCTACGAGCTCCCTGCCACATCTGTTCAGTGCAACACAGGCTTCTTTTCTCTTCTACCACCAGGGATGTACCTGAAACGCTCTGTGATGCAAACACACAGCTATTACACATCTTATCCTGCAGCCCCCTCTGAGGGCTGGGATCAGGTAGGCAAAGCTCAGGCAACTTCAGAGAGACAGTGAATCACAATCAGCTGGAGGAGCTGAGAGCAAGAAACTACTGCTGGCGCACGCTGCATCAGTCTCATTTCTTAATAGCAGTCTTTAATTTCCTAATGCGGCTGCAGCAACTCTCCGAGCACAGGGACAGCAGCTGAAGTCACCTGGATGGCTCAAAAAAAGTTGGGCAAGCAGCCAGGGCTGGAAAAGTCTCAACATCTCCACCAGCACTCAGGATGACCCAGTCCCCTCACTCACGCTGCCCTAGACACAAAGGGTTATTGCTCTGCCTAAGTAGGGGAGAAACCATGGGACAAGAGGGACTTGCCTGGAAAGACCTACGGATGTCAATCACAGCATCCCAGAATGGTTGGGGTTGGAAGGGAATTCTAGAGATCATCCAGTCCAACACCTCTGCTAAAGCAGGGTCATCTCCAGCTGCTGCTGCACAGGAGCATCCAGACAGGTTTGGATCTCTCCAGAGAAGGAGACTCCGCACCTCCCTGGCAGACTGTGCCAGGGCTCCGTCACCTATACAGGAAAGAAGTTTTTCCGCATGTTCAGGTAGATCTTCCTGTGCTCCAGTTTGTGCCCACTGCCCCTCGTCCTGTCACAGCGCATCACTGAAATGCAAGTTAGAGGCACTCCAAAACGCCCTTGAGATCAGCGTGGGAGACAGCACAGACTCAGGGAGCAGGTACAAACCGCTTGGAAGGGGTTTGGGAGCAGCAGGCCAGGGGAAAGCGGAGTCACATACCCCTAGCACATACCCTGGCTCCTGTCGCAAGGGAGCGGGCATCTCTCCCAAAGCGGTAAGGCCAAAAGGGCAGCGAGAGCCCAGCAGAGCCAGGGAACAGCAGCAAACAGCTGCTGCCAATGCTCCAGCCAGCAAGGGTTGCCAAGGCTGCTGGGCTCTGTATATGCAGCAACAACCTTTGAAGTCAGGGCAGAGGAATGTGCCCTGCTCCTCTCTCTCGGCCAAGGCAAGGCAGGAGAGACCACGCTCCCGCAGCCACCTCTCCCTCCCAGGACTCTTCCCCATGGTACCTAGAAGCAGAGGTCCATGCTCCATCGTGCCTTTAGGCAGTGAGTCACTGCAGCCCACAAGGAGGGAGCTCTGACCATAAAGCATCTTGTCCTCTTAGCACTTATTTCCCAGGAGTTCAGTGGTTGGAAGGGAGAGGACAATGCCCATCAGCCCGGCCAGGTCATGTTGCTTACCCCATGACACCAGGCAAGCCCCACCATTTATCAGAGGGCACAGGGATAGGACAAGGGGAATGGTTTTAAGCTAAAACATGGGATATTTAGATGAGATCTTAGCAAGAAATGTTTTCCTGTGAAGGCAGGGAAGCACTGGCCCAGGTTGCCCAGAGCAGTGGTGGCTGCCCCATCCCTGGAGGGGTTCAAGGCCAGGTTGGACGGGGCTTGGAGCCCCTGATCCAGTGGGAGGTGTCCCTGCCCATGGCAGGGGTGGGACTGGGTGGGCTTTAAGGTCCCTTCCAACCCAAACCATTCCATCACTCTACGATGATTCTCCCACCTTTGAGCTGCTCTGACAGCCCCTCCTCTGGGGAGAGGCAGCCCACTGCCCACATCCTTCATTGATCGAGGCCACGGGCTCCTTCCAAACAAATTCCAACAGATTTTGGATGTTGATTGCCACGTAGGCAGTTTTCTGCCTGTAAACAATTATTCCTGTGTTTTGACACCCCCGTAGCGTGGTCAGACCATCTGTCTGAACTGCGAGGCTGTTAACTGGTGTTAAACTGCCATTAGCTGCAGAGGCAAAGCTAGCGCTAGGATTAGTTTGAAACAACCACCAAACCCTGAAAGCACGCATACAAGTTAAGATACGGTGGAAATGAACCAGCACAGCCAATTATCTGTCCTCTATGGGCATTAAACACCACGCAAGACCCCACAGCCCCACCACACTGCTTCCACAGCCCAAGCTGTGACTTTGCCCGTCCTGTTGACCAAAACTCCCACACAGCGAAGCCAATCGGTTCCCATCCCTGTTGGGAGCAGCATCCAGCATGACCCCCACATCTCCTGCGTCATACACGGGCGCGATTCCTCTCACAGGTCAGTGTTACAGTGGCTGGTTTCCAACCTAGCTTCAGGGCAAAGAATTTAACAGGTTAAGATATAAGACATGCAAGATTTGCTGAGAAGGGAAAGCCTTTAATCTGAGGCAGGCTTCAAGCAAGTGCCAGCTCCTTTCAACTCTATCCTCGCAGCCACTGCTGGAGGACCAGCTGTCGCCGAGGAGGAGCGAGGGCAGAGCTTACAGGACAGATTCCCAGCCCCACCAACTGCTGGAGAGCTGCTCCAATGACAGGATCTGAAGGAATGGCAGGAAGATGGGCTGAGGAGGGTTAGGATGGACATTAGGAAAACATTTTTCCTCCAGAGGGTGGTGGAGCACTGGAACAGCTCCCAGGGAGGCGGCCACAGCGCCAAGCCTAACAATATTCCAGAAGCATTTGGACAATGCTCTCAGACACCCTATATGAATGTTGGGGTTGTCCTGTGCAGGGACAGGAGCTGGATTCCATGATCCTAGTGGGTCCCTTCCAACTCAGGACATTCTATAGTTCTATGATTTGTGTGAACCGTGACCGCTCTGTGAGCCATGCGCCACACGGACCAACCTGTCTGGCAGAGCACAGCCCCAGCGTCCAACTCACTTAAGTCCCATTATGTCCCACGAAATGAGGCACTGTAGCTGCTGGGAAGAGGAGCTCCCTCTGACGAGCTGGTGTTCCCCACGCAAACCTCTGACCACACCAGGCTATATCCAAGACCCCTCCTGCAGCACAGGTGAGTCACGCGCCCCTCCTGTTCAGACAGGAACAGCGTGGGTCCCACCAACACTGTGCACATCCCCATTGCCCTTCCACAGCTGCTGCTGTGTCCTGTCTCCTTCACGCACGGTCCCAGCAGGGAGCTCCCAAACCTTCCCTCCTGCACCTGGAGCCGAGAGGCAAGTGGGATCTCCTGCATAAAAGCCCCAGTAGCCTAATCCCTCATCATTGTTCCCCTTCTTTGCACCTCGCCAGGCCAGAGATGGCTGGATCCACAGCCCCAGGAGCCCTCTGCACCGATAAACCCCTCGTGGTGCAGAAAGCATCCATTCGCTACATCAAGTCTCTGCGTGCATAGGGTCGGGGCAGACCTCTGCGGTGAGGGAGGAAAAGCTCCCACTGGAAAGCAGAGCAAAAGGCACAGAATATGTGTGAAGGAGCCAGCCAGCCACCAGACTCCACTAGGGAAACAGAAGCCCCGGAGCAGTATTTTCTCTTATCGTGACAGATGCAATGGCCAGAGGGTCCCTAGGGGCTGGAAGCTCACTGGTTGGGTTCACAGGGCAGAGGCTCCAACCCACACTGCTGCTTCCCTTCATCCTCTGGCAGAAAAACACCGACCCGGACTGATTTCTGGGGGCAGCACTTCACTGAAGAGTTCCCACGCTTTGGCTGGGCGAAAGGGCTGGGACATCCAAAATCCCACTTTGGGGAAGAAGAAAGCACTTATCACACTCCCCTTTCTGCAGACACAGCACAACCAAGCACACAGCTGCTGGCAGCTCCCTTTGGGTGTACGACAGCCCAGCGCTCCCAGCACCAAGCACGATGCTCCTGGAGAGCAAGTCCAGGCTCTGCGGGAGTGCGAGAACACTGGCACGCTCCCCGGGGTGACACCCACCAGCTCTGGCATGGCCACTGTCCCTGTGGGTGGGAGGGCAGGCGGCAGAGCAGTGAACAGCAAGGCAGAAACGGGACACAAACGCAGCCCCCTGCCTTCAGAGGCAGCTTGCCCACAGGCCTGCACCAGCAGGAGCGGTCCAGCTGCCGTCTTACAGCATCTCTCCCCTTCCGTTTCCTCCACTCTTCCAGTCACTCTGCAACAGGTGTGTTTGTCAACGCCCAGCCTCAAGCACAAAGGCAATGCTCTGCGGAAAAAGAGTATATGGAGAAGACTGGCTCCATCCAGATGGACCTGTGGTTCCTGCACTGGAGTTTGCACGACAGTAGCACACAATGTCAAGTTAAGAGGAGTTCGGAGCAGGCACTCAATGCAGAAGGCAACGCTGCACACCCTATACTCCCGTTCGCAAGGCTGTTCCCAGAACTGTACTCCTGAGCAGAGGCTGCTTGCAGCTTTTGTAAGGCTACACGTCACCATCCACACACCTTCAAGTCACAGCCAGCTTCTCCCACCAGTCCTGCCCCTCTCTCTTCTGGCTCCATGGCATTTAAATCCAGATGCCTCAAGCAGAGTTGCCAAAAGAATCGCTTGCAGCTTCAAGGGAGCCAGGCTGCGCTTCCACGAGGCCATCAGAGTCTAGAAAAGAGTCCCTTGGGCAAAGAAAGTGCAAGTCCCGCTGGCTAGGAGTCTAACAGAGCTGTCTGGGAGAAATTATCAGTCTAGAAAAACAATTCCAGCCTGGGTTTCTTTAGGTTCCCTCCTGCTTCAGTGCCTGGGAACTGGGTCCCAGCCAGCAGCTCCGAGATCAGCAGGCGAGGGTTCTCATGAGCCAGAAGAGCATGAAGCAGATCAGCTGGTGTCAGCAGGAAGCTTGGGATGAAGGCAGAGCTTAGGATATGGGCCCCTAGCTTGAATCCAAAGCAGAGATGCTCCCAGGCAACCAAAGCTGCATCCACTACAGATCTCCGAGCTATTTCTGTCTACCATCAGCTTTGCTTTCACCCATAGGTGGAAGGGTCTTGCTCTATTCAAACAATTTGCCCATGCTGTTGTGAACCCCAAGTGAAAACAGACAGACTTCTAGTGCTTTACCGCAAAGAGCACCTGATATTTGCACAGTCCCTCTCCAGCTTTCCTGGAGCCCCTCTCAGTACTAGCAGCAGCTCTAAGGTCTCCTTTGGAACCTTCTCTTCTCCAGGCAGAACAATCCCAACTCTCTCAGCCTGTCCGCGTACAGGAGGTGCTTCAGCCCTCAGGTCATCTCTGTGGCCCTGGAACATGAGCTGACCTGGGAACTGCCCCGTCAAGCAAAGAAAAACCCTGCAAACCAGGGAGCAGTCGAAGCTCCAGTGAGATCAGAACTTGTAGCAGGACCCTGCAGGGAAGGATGAGGAAGCAAGACAACTCCTTTCCCAGGGGATGAGAACTCAGCACACTCCAGGAGAGAAAAATCAAGTTCATCTGAAAAGCAAAACCACACGAAGTGAGGTTGGGAAGTACATGTTTACCCTGCGCCACATCAGACAGACAGCTCCTGTAGAACACCCTTCCAGGCTTCTACGAGGAAGCTGTTGGTAGCAGTGTGTCTGGTTTTCATCTGGAATCACAGGCTTACAGCAGCATTAGCTGGCTGGAAAGCCCTGTGGTTTGCTCTCCAGCTCAGAGGGCTGTAGCTAACAGCCCCTGGCGATGGGGCACAGCCTGGCTGACCTCTACCTGCAACAGGGAAGCAAACCCAAGGAAGACATCACGAGAGGAGCTGCATCACCCACGACTGGGCTGCCATAACGAACACATCTCCTCTCTGCCCAGGAAAGAGACCCAGCAGGTGGCAGGTGAACCTCAGCCAGTGCAAGGCTTGGTGAGGAGATGCAGAAAGAATGTCTCCCCGCAGGTAAGGTGGGGAGAGGCAGCGATCCAAACCTGGCTGCACTGCC
This sequence comes from Cuculus canorus, assembly GCF_017976375.1. Taxonomy (NCBI): domain Eukaryota; kingdom Metazoa; phylum Chordata; class Aves; order Cuculiformes; family Cuculidae; genus Cuculus; species Cuculus canorus. The sequence goes on along the minus strand of NC_071421.1, from coordinate 954,389 downwards.
AGTCGTGATTCACCGCCCCAGGACCTCCTGGCTCCAAGCTGCTCAAAGCCCAGCAGTGGTGGCTGCCCCATCCCGGGAGGGGTTCCAGGCCAGGTTGGATGGGGTTTGGAGCCCCTGAGCCAGTGGGAGGCGTCCCTGCCCATGGCAGGGGAGGGAACTGGATGGGCTTTGAGGTACTTTCCAACCAAACCGCTCTATGGTTCTATGATCAAGGGATGCCCAGGCACCTGCAGCTCTCGCCGCTCTGCCCCACCAGGGTCTGTACGCAGTCAGACATCAAGATGTGTAATTTGTTCTGGGTGCCAAGAGTTTCTCAGGGGATTCCAGGGGCTCTGCTTTCACAAACCAGTGAAAGCATCACCTCCCTTTGCTATAGGATCTAAACTCAGACAACCTTTTTTCTATTTACTAGAGCCGCTTCTGGAGGGAGAAGCTTCTCTCTCCCATCACCAGGTTTGAAGCCTTGCCCAGGACTCTGTCAGTACTTTAAGGCTGGTCTGGGTTATTACTCAAGATCCCTCAGCGCGTGTAGAAGCGAAGCGGGCACTTGCTCCAACGAAGGCTCTTGCTCTGCCATCCGGCAGTGCTGCCGCTGGGCTCAGCCAGCTGCGTACTTCCCCGAATAAGTGGGTGGGAAAATCCAGCCTTTGATGTTCCACTGAGTGGCTCCAAAACAAAGATGGACTACAGCAGATAAAAACACCAAACAAACTTCACAACAGGATATATCCGGCAGATAAAGTGGGAAAGAATTTCATTTCCATGGAAGGCAAACTGCATGTGGTCCATGGAATAACCAAAAGGCAGTTGTTTTCCACTCTCAGACATCACATGCAGACTGGGTGGCACAGACTGCCCAAAACCTGCACTAAAGCTCCAGGAAAAGCCATCCCAACAAAGCTGCTCCCCGCATGCATGCTCAGCAGGTAGCGGTTCTGGGCAAGGCAGCTTCACCACAGCCTTATCTCACCCTGCCCAGAGAGCCTTTCCCAGGTAGCTGCAAGCTGGATGTCATCCAGGTCATCATTCCATGGTCAGCACGACAGGCAGCAGACACGAGTAAGCAGGTTGAAAAAGGCAACCTGAAAAGTAGTAGCAATGGATTTCAGTCCTGGAAACCAGAATAAAACTAGCACAGACCAAAAGAGCTGCTCAGTCTAGAGGAAAGGCATCAGAGAGGGGAGATCAGCTGCTTTCAAGTACATAAGCAACTTCTAAGCAGAAAAAGGACAAGGTTGGTCTCCGAATCAGGGCAGACAGGCAAGATGCTCTGTGCAAGCTGCCATCCCAGAAAGCCAGTTTCCATCATATTTCTGTAGTCATTTTCCCACCTTTAATGATCTTTATAACCAGAGCAATAAGAAACTCAACAAGTTTGACTCCATCCCCCAGCAGCCCAGACCATGACCGTCTCCCAGGCAGCACAGCAAAGACAGGAAGGTGCTTGCCTCAACACCACGCTCCAGCCAGGCGTTCTCAGGGCTGCCGGGGAGCTTTTCTTCCCAGCTCCAGCAGGCACACAGCTGCCCCCTCCCCGCTTCCTCTCACCATCCTCTTCCCCCCCGAAGGGAGCCCCAGATCTCAATAGTGACACAGATGAGCCCAGCACAGGGGGCTCTGCCGCAAGCAGGGAAGGGAGAAATGAATAACGAGAGACAAGCCTCATTTGCAGTCTGGCAGTGCCACCTAAACCAGACCCAGAGCCCTCTGCCACCACATCCATGCAATAAATAGAACACGTAAAACTGGCAGAAGAGGAAGCTTTTACAAAGCTGAAAGACAGGCTGTCATGCGGCAAGGCTCGACAGCGCTTTGTGCAGTGCAATGCTGGTCCTGCCACGGTGGGCTCAGGGCTCTGCTCAGCTGAGATACAAGAGAGGGACCAGCTGGTGCGACACGACCCTACGAACACCAGGAATCATGCATCCCTCCACCCCATGTGTCTGCTATTTACTGCTCTAGCTCATCTGTCAAGAAAAGGCTGCACACAGCCCAGACACGGCTGTTCTGCAGCACTGCTCCAAGGAGCACCGTGTCCTCTGGTGGTATATCTGGTCACACAAGACGTACCAGGGAGCTCAGGCTTGCTGTCTGTTCAGTATAAAGCAGCTATTCTCATGAATGTTATGAGACGGAAGGAGCAGGACCTTGACCATTGGCACCCCTCTCATCCCAGTTTTCCACTCACACACCAACTTCAGCACCAAGGAATAAATCATAGAATCGTAGAATCACAGAATGGTTTGCATTGGAACAGACTTTAAAGATCCTATCAGGGGCTCCAAGCCCCATCCAACCTGGTTGTGAACCCCTCCAGGGATGGGGCAGCCACCACTGCTCTGGGAAACCTGGGCCAGGGCCTCCCCACCCTCATGGTGAAGAATTTCTTCCTAACGTCTAATCTAAGTCTTCCTCCCTCCAATTTAAAGCCATTCCCCCTCGTCCCATCACTCCATGCCCTCACAAAAAGCGCCTCCTCGACTTTCCTGGAGCTTCTTTCAGTCCTGGAAGCTGCTCTAAGGTCTCCCTGGAGCCTTCTTCTCTTCTCCAGGCTGAACAACCCCAACTCTCTCAGCCTGGCCTCACAGCAGAGGTGCTCTGGACCCATTCTAATAGTTCTGTATCCTTCTTATGTTGGGGATAATAACCTCATATGTTCAGCTTTTGTGTGCCGACAAGGGCAAGTCTGGGAACAAGTGACCACCTGAGTTCAGCTTAAGACAGCCAGTTGATTTGGATCTTGAATTCTTCTGCCTTGAGTGACAGCACAGTCCAGAGGCAAAGGTGAGCACTTGAACCATCTAACCTGAAAAATCAGGTGCAAGCAGGGAGCGCAGCCCCAGCCAATAAGCAGGAGACCCGGCCGTGTAGAGTAGGATTCTGCTCTTCGTAAGAATTACCTCTAGGGGCAGAGGATGCTCCTTCAGCATCCTCCAAGCAATTATCTCCAGCCATGCTATTCCACCAAGCAAAACAGGGCTTGTTCTGCGAGCTAAATATATGCCTGAGTCCCTTGGGGTCACTGACAAACTCTGGCAACAAGGACTGCAGGAACCCTGATAATATTGTAGGATTTACCCAGCCCTCTAAGAATAACTGCACTGCCTATGAGGACATCGCAGGAATTAGCTCCCTCCTGCCCACTACAGCCCTGGTACCAAGCAGGAGCCAGGAACCTGCTGTTCTGGGGCAGGCACTGAAAGAACATGGATTTACAGATATTTCAGCATTGCCTCAAATGGAAAATTGCTTTTTTTTTTTTTTTCCTGCAGGATTAGAAGTTTCACCCTCAGCTTCCTGCAGAGAACAGTGCAGCACTGTGCCTGGCGCAGTCCCACCCGGGTGCGAGTGGAAAATAACCAGCAGGGCTCTCCGTAAAGAGATTAAAACCTTTTTACATGAACAACAACTGATGAGGGAGGGAAGGGGAACTCTGCAAGAAGCGTGTGCACACAGGACATCATGCTTCTACTCTTCAAGCACAAGCTGCTAAGCCAGCAGCTGCCTTCCCTTGCTGGAGCTCCACAAGCACTCCGCATCTCCAGCTCTCCACCCCAGAGCCTCCCACGCCTCCCGTGGAAGGAGAGGAAGAGCTTGCAGCCCCCAAACAAGTCCACACAAGAAGCCTTTCCAGCAGCCTCCCATCCTACCCTCCAGACCCAGCCTTGCACAAGCACTGCTCTTCTTCCCCAGCCCGGCAGAGGTGCCGCCACCCCAGCCTTCGCCTCTCCCACCCTTTGACAAGCTCTGGCATTGCCCAAATTCTCTTCAAGAGGCACCAGTGCTGCAGGGAAGCAACCAGCATCCTTCCAAGCCGGTGTCTGCCTCTGCATCCAGAGGCGCTCAGGGGATGCTGCATAGCTGGCATTCCAGGCTGGCAGAGCTGTGCCGCACACAATCCACCTGACCAGGGCACAAGCCAGAACAGGTTACGCAAACAGAGCCGTGAGGGAGAGCAGTCTTGAGCAGGAAAAGGGGGGAAAAGGCTGGAGAAGGAGCTGTATCTCTGTACACATTTAAGAGTCCCCAAGCCAAATCCTTCCAACACTCCACTCTGACCCTTCCAACTCACCACCAGCAAGTCAGTATGACAGAGATTGTCCTTTCTAAGCACTGCAGAGGGAGGAAGACGAGATCCCACCACATCTTGTCTTGCCCGAGTTCCCCCAGAGGCAGGAAAGGAGCAGGACTGTTCTTCCAGCACTGTCACCCTTCTCTGGGCACTATGACCACAAGGGAGGACATAAGCTCAAACAGGACTCACTGGGATGACACTGCATCCCCTTCCTTCCTTCAAGCCTGCAGCGTGGAGCTGAGCAGGAGGGGTAGGCTGAGGATGGGCTACAGAGCCAAGCGATTACTCGCCCCAAAATCTGCAGGCTGCTGGGCCAGCAATGCAGGGGAGGACAGGCACAACTGAAATTGGGCCAGAAGGGGACTGGAGAAAGAGAAGCAGCTTCTTAGGCAAGTTTTTGCAGCACGAGGACCTGCCCAGCCTTGCGCTGAGGAGGCCACCCGCCTGCCCTGCAAACAGAGAGCCCAAGCGTGCACACACAGGCAGACGTGCAGCCTCCTCGCAGGCTGGGGCACCCCAAAAGGGAGCACAGCGGGGACTGGGGCTACGGCACTGAAGCCTTGAGAGCCTGGCTTTGCATCCCCCTCTCTGTGCTTGGGGAGAGCAAGCAATGGGCAAACAGGATCTTCCTCCTCTCTGCCAAGCTCTCTTGTGCTCAGAGCCACCAGAACTGGGACCTGAAGATGCAGCAGAGCGGGTGGCCCGGCTCCAACCCCACAGTTTCCTCCTTCCCTGACCCAGAGCACCATGCAATTGCTGTCCCCAGGCACAGTGGCAAGAAGCCACATTGAGTGACCAGAGACTTCCACCCCCCTTCCCAAATTTGTGGGGATTCAGAACTGCAGCACCCAAGACAGAGATTTAACCATGCCCCAGGCAGCTGCCAGAGACAAAGGGGAACCCATGGAGAAGGGGTCTCTTCCTTACCAGGGTTACATCACCCACCACCATCACCGTATAGGGACAAGCATCTCAGTGCCATTGTTTGCAGGCAACCTCACTGCCCAGGAATGCAGCAGCTCGTGGGGGCAGGGAGATGTGGCTGGTGGGAAATGCATCCTGCACACAAGATCTCCCTCAGCACATCGATTAAACAAAGCCACAAGTGACCTGGCTACTTATCTGAGGAAACCCAGTCACCCCTGGAGCAGAGGGCAGCTAGACACCAGCGGCTCCAGCACCCGGCTCCAGGCCTGGCTGCAGGACCCGTCAGAGCACCAGGTCACACAAAGCGTGCACAGATGCAGGAGCCATATCTGCAACCATCCAGGGTCTGCAGCTTCCCCATACCTCAATCCACCTTTTAGCCAACCCACATCCTAAGAGACTTCCAAATACTACACTGATGTTCTGCTGGCTGCAAAGATCATAGAATCATAGAACAGTTTAAGTTGGAAGGGACCTTAAAGATCATCCAGTTCCAACCCCCTGCCATGGGCAGGGACACCTCCCACTGGATCAGGCTGTTCCAAGCTCCATCCAACCTGGCCTTGAACACCTCCAGGGACGGGGCAGCCACAACTTCCCTGGGCAACCTGGGCCAGGGCCTCACCACTTCCACAGTGAAGAAATTCTCCCTTATGTCCAGTCTAAATCTGTCCCTCTCCAGTTTATACCCATTGCCCCTCGTCCTATCACCACAAGCCTTTATGAACAGCCCCTCCTCAGCTTTCTTGCAGCCCCTTCAGGTACTGGAAGGTCGCTCTAAGGTCTCCTCAGAGCCTTCTCTTCTCCAGCCTGAACAACCCCAACTCTCTCAGCCTGTCCTCATAGGGGAGGTGATGCCCTGTAAGAACTACTTGAGCTTTGTTTTATGCCTTGCCACTACCGAGGAAGGCAGCCCCCAGGCTTTCATGACTCAGTAAAACAGAAGAACAGGTTGTTCCCTGCTGAGAAGCAGGGTTGGGGTGAGGGAGCAGCAGGCGGTGGGGTGGGTATGGGGCTGCTGGCCACTAGAGAGACAGCCCGCGGTCACTGCAGCCCAGAACGAGGCAATTTATGTGAGTCTTGGTCCTTGCGATCCTGTGTTCTAGGTCTGAGACAAGTTTAAGGCAGCAAGTCCACTGAAAGAAGCAGAAACGCTCACCTAGACAGAGCTTCAACAACTCCTCATTGACAGAGTTTCCCCATACAACTGCCAGGAGCTTCCACTGATCCTAGTTTATCTCTTAGATAAACAGCATCAGTTAAAACAATTTGCTCAGGGATTTTATCACTACATAAACAGACAGCCCAGTGTAACCAGGAAAGCTGAGAGAGAAACTGGCTATGAGCAGGGGATGGACAAATAAAACAGACAAAGAACCTGTTTTCTCAAAGGCTGTCTCCCCAAGAGCCCAGTTGTGGCCAAGCTCTCACCAGCCCCAAGCCACACGGATGTCTCCCTCATCCCAGCCAAAAGGATTTGCTTGAATAATCAAGTGAGGAAGAGAATTCAGTTCTGACTCCATAGCTTTGATGGATCTGTTCGTTAGTAAAGTTTTTAGGTACCAACAGAATGAGAAGTGGCAGAAAAAGGATCAGCCCAAATAAATCAAAATATCACTGCAGAAGGGATGGAGCCTTGGTACAATCCTGCACCTCCTGTAGAGGAAGAACGCTCCGTAACAAAAACGCCACAGAAAATTATCTCGATTATATAAAATGTGACAGTGAAGGAACCATTCCCTCCAGGAAATCAGTGCCCAGACACTTGCTGGTCCATAAGCAGACTGCAGCATCCCACAGCACAGCTCAGAAGGGGTGCACAAGCCAGCCCTCTCCTGCTGGGCATCCGTTTCAAATGCGGCCACTCAGGAGTTACAAGATCAGTCCCAAATTCAAAGCCAGGACCTTTCTGGTCTGCTGCAAACTGCCAGGTGCCAGGTTTTCCCCAGCAATTGCCGTTCTAGCATGTACAACTCAGAGTATGTCCTCTTCTACCAGGACAGCCAACAAGAGAGAGACGGTGGCACTGCTTTGTGTCGAAGGGGCAGGGACCCAGAGAGGAGAGGACCAGCGAGAAGAGACCACCCCACCCGTGCTGGGGAAGGACGCGACCCCCGCCTGCACCCATCACCCCAGTAGAGCTGGGCACCCCTCGCACCCCAAGACACCCCTTTCCTGCAGGCAGGCTGCTCCTCCCACACCTCGCTCGGCAGATCAGGGCTTCTCCTGCCAGCCTACCTGGCTGAGCTATGCCTGGAATGCCGCCCCTGGCCGCCTGCCCAGCCACTGCCCCTCAGCCAAGAGCAGATTAAGGTTTATGGGCAGAAAGGTGCAAGGGGGAGGGCTGGGGCTGTCGAAAGGCAGCATCCAGCCCAGCCCAAGGAAGCACCTCTTTCCCAGCTGGCTGCACGGAGAGACTGGGAAATGGCCTCTGGACAAAGAAACCCTAGGAAGGGGGCCAAAACCATCCTTGCCCACCATCTGCCTCTGCTCGCAGGGGTGTGAGACGCATCCCTCGTATCACACATGGGCACTGTGCTCCTTCCCCGGAGGTTTTGTGCTCAGCTTCCACCGGTACCCAGGAGAAACATTGCCCGAGTTATGTGGCCAGCCTGCCCTGACCCTCACAGGCAGTTCCAGACCCCCCGGAAAAGCCCAGTGGGTACCACCATGGGCAGTGGGAGAGGGGATCTCAGCACCACAGAGAAGACAGATAAGTCAGCCCACAGTACTGATAAAAGGAGCCCCAGGTGCTGAGGCACGGCCCCCAGAACAACTCTAACCTCTTTATTGCTCCTCTCCTTTCTTGCCAAGCTCAGATGATCTTTGCCTTCCATAGGAACCAGGAATCTCACCATTTTTAACAGAACACAGAGCTGGAAACACACCTTACAGGTCCAAATGGCCAACTCTATTTTCTGTGTCCATGCCCATCCCCGCCAGCTGTTTGCCAGGCCATGTAGACCAGGAAAGTGTGTTTGGGACTGTCCTGTCTCAGATAGGAAGCCAGGATCCAGCTTTACGTAGCCAGAGTCCTCATCCAGATCACTTACACTTACACCCTGACCACCACCACCACTTCTTTGGAGTTGATGCTACCTTTGTAATGCAGTCATTCCTGGATTTTACAGAAGTACTTGGAGGCCTGAACTGACCTAAAGCCCTAGAGCATTGGTTTTTTTCCCAGAAACAGAGCGAGATACGGTGCTTCTTGGCCAAGGAGAACAGCTTCAGAGCCAAGACAATCACAATTTGGCAGCTGAGTTAGAGTTGGCAAGTAATGTATTGGTTGATTTTTCTCTCCCTTGCCCTCCAGTGACTTCTCTTCTGCAGTTTAGGGGTTCAGAAGTGCTGCAAGCCCTGGAGGGCTTATTAAACCCTTTGGTTACCAAAGCTGAGCACCTGGAAGTTCCTGCTCCAGTAGGAGCTAACACGTACCCAGGCAGGCTCAAGGCTGTGGGTACAACTTTCCACCTGCAAACGCTGCCACAGCACAAGAGGCTGGGAAGAATCATAGAATCATGGAGTGGTTTGGGGTGGAAGGAACCTTAAAGCCCATTCAGTTCCACCTCCCTGCCATGGTAGGGACACCTCCCACCGGATCAGGGGCTCCAAGCCCCATCCAACCTGGCCTTGAACCCCTCCAGGGATGGAGCAGCCACCACTGCTCTGGGCAACCTGGGCCAGGGCCTCCCCACCTGAACAGGGCAACATTTCTATCCAATATTTCACGTCAATCTCTCCTCTTTCAGCTTCAAACCATTCCCCCTTGTCCTATCACCACAATCCCTGATAAAGAGCCCCTTTCGCAGCTGGGCTTTGCCTGCAGCCCCACTCTGTAGCTTGCTTATTCCAATATCTCCTCTTGGACTGTCTCTTTGGGAGAAGGAAGGCAGGTTTAAATAGCTCTGCTGCCCCTCTCCAGATTCAGGAAACAAACCTTAACACGTTCCATGATCGATTACCTCTTTCTATACCATTTTTTACTCCCTGTGTCATAGTGGATGTCGGAAAAGAACTGCACACTCCCAGAGGATGTCGTGTCATCTTGATGGGCTGTAAGTGCATCTTCTGTCTAATATTAGACCACAGGGCTCTTACTGTCTTGCAGGGATGCTAATTAGCCTAAGTGAACTGGAGGACTAGCTGTGCAGCAGCAGCTTTGATTTGTGGGTGACGCTCAATTAAAACAAGGGGAATAGAAAAAGGCTGAGGGAGCTTTTGCTGATCTCTGCACTTCTTAGTCCACTGCTTCTCTTTGCGTATTTAGTCCTCCGTTCTGTGTTTCGGGCGAGCAGGGCCAGGCCAACACAGACACTAGCTCACAACCCTCTTCAGACACACAGGAATATTTTGGGTCAGAATTGGTCTCAACCAAACTGGGGAGAGAGGCAAGGGTGGAGGCAAAGGGAATTAATAGGGCTGGGATGTGGTCAAGGCAGAGGAGCTCAGAGCTATTGGTCACCTCAGGGCCTCAGCTGCAAAGGTGATCACAGCGTCATGGAATGGTTTGGGTTGGAAGGGACCTGAAAGCCTGTCCAGTTCCGCCCCCTGCCACAGGCAGGGACACCTCCCACTGGATCAGGGGCTCCAAGCCCCATCCAACCTGGCCTTGAATCCCTCCAGGGATGCTGGGGCAGCCACCGCTGCTCTGAGCAGCCTGGGCCAGGGCCTCCCTACCCTCACCGTGAAGAATTACTTCCCCTAAATATTCCCCCCTCCAATTTTAAGCCATCGATGTAGGTCATAAACCTACCGATCAACCAAAGAAAGCAGGTGAGATGGTGGGTGGGAGAACGCAAGCTTAGAAAGACAGGACTGGAGAGGGAGCCCAGGCTGTGCCCCTGCACACTCGGCCACGCTCTGCTCAGCTTTCCATGGTTTAAAATTAACAGAACCCGATGCGGCTGCTGGACGCAGCAAGAACCAGGGGAGCAAAACTTAGAAGCGGGTAAGAAAATGTGGTTTGAAACCTCACACGTTCTTATTCACTTTGTAGTCCATGCTGCAGCCAGGCTGAAATTAGCCAAATTGGGTATGAATTATTGAAAGCACTAGAGTCCCATTTCCTCTGCTAATCAAAGAAAATTATTCCAGGGAGCTGAAAATATGGGAAGAGCAGCAGTTTTTCAAGGAAGAAAGAAAAAGGCACTGCTAGAATAGCTTTGGTAAGACGGAAGCAACTTGCAGAGCATCGTTCAGCTCCTCCAGCCCACCAGGGAGAGGAGGTTATGCATCCAGTCCTGGTGCGAGGCCCCTCTGTCCCCACCCTGGCCACACAGCACATCAAAGAGCTCTCCTGCTCCTGGAAGTCATCCCAAAGGAATGCAAGATCTTTGCAGAGTGTTTAATAAGGTAAACAAACCCAAGTCCCACTCCCCGGTAAGGATTAGCATGGAGCAAGCCCAGGCGGGTGCCGGCAGTTCCGGCAGGAGCCTGGCAGCTCTGATGGGCAGAGCCCCACGGGGTTGACGGGCAAAGGCTGGCTTGCCCAGTGCTGCCCATCACCTCGGCACAGCTCTGGACAGCCCAAAGGCTGGGGCAGGTCAGCTCAGTCCTCCCTGCCAGCCAGAGCCCAGCTCCCGAGATTAGTTTGGAAACTAGATGAGTACTGAGCTGTCTCCCTTGCATCCCTTCTACTGAAACAGTCTCTGTGGATACCCAGGCTGACCTGTGTGACCATATGCCACAGCTCTCAACAAGAAAGTGTCCAAGACAGACAGCGTGAGCCTTGGGCAAAGGGAGAGCATCACTCGCCTCGAGCAGCAGGAGCCAGGAATTCGCAGAGAGAGACAGAGACGAGTTCTGCCCCTGCCAGAAAGTCAGAGCAGCTCAGTCCTAGGTGGCTGCAAATTGGTTCCAGCATTAAAATAATCTAGATTGATATACGTGACTGTCTGGTTGAATTCTGCAAGCAGCCACGCCTGTACGTTTAATTTACACTTCTAGCACTTACGGCGTGACAGGGCTGACTGCTCCCTCCCATGCCTGATGCTGTGCGAAGAGATATGAAAACCAGTGACAAGGAGGGGTTGGACAGAAGCAGTTACAGCACAGCAACACCTTTTGTTAAAGTTGCAGATTTACGGCCTGCTGACACTGTGACCAAAAGCAACAGTCAGTGCACAGGGGCTCACACAGAACAGGCTACGAAGCCTGGCCTCGCAGCTTGCAGCATTAGCACCTGAAGTAAGGCGGAGTGGGGCCAAGAGTAGCACAGGCTCCCAGCTACTCATCCTCTTGGAGAAAGGAGGGATGTAGCTCCCTATTTTACATGCTGGCTGCAGGACAGGGGCAGTGGGTCTGAGAGAGGCAGAGAGAAAGAAAAGCTGCACCCCAGTTCTGCCTCACAACAGCTTATCAAGGAATCGAAACCACAGTTCTGCAAAGCCAGGGGATGCAAAGAGATAAAGGAGACGCCAGAGTCCCAGATCTGCAGGCATTCAGTGTGGGACATGCTCAGAGGGAGAGATTCAGAGCCAGCCTTGTCAGGAGGACTGGTGATGCCAGTAGGAAGTGTCACACCACACACACCCAGCCCCTGCCAGCCCCACAGCGGGGTCCCCTCTCCGGCACGCAGCCCCCCGGCCCCTCCGAAGGCTTCACATGCCCACAGAGGAGCTCCCTACAGCCACCTCCTGCCTGGGAGCACCACAACACAGCTCCCACCAAGCCCCCCAAGCAAGGCTGATGCTGTGCAAATATCCCGCAGCAGGAAGCACCAAAAGGAGCTGCAGGGACCGATGAGAGCGGGACATGGAGGTTCCAGGCTAGGTCCCCTATGGAAAATCATAATACCTTTCCCACTCCACATCCCTTCCCTTTTCCACCCTTCTACTCCATGGCTGTACAAAAAAGGATCAAATGGGGAGAATGCTGCTTCCCTGTGCCTTCCCACCAGCCAGGAGGTGATGTACCAGCCCTGGATTAGCACCGATCGCTTCAACAGGAACACACACTGCAGGAGGAGGCGCAGAGCCCACGGCTCCCCTCGGCAGCACAGCAGCCAGCGAGCCACGGACCCCTCCAAGCTGTTAGCAGAGCAAACAAAGGAAAAGCAGAACCAAGAGCACATGGCCAAGGCCCAGCACTTGTCATAACTGCATGGCCAGCACTGCCAAGAGATACGCCGTCTGTGCTGCTCACCAAAAACCCCAGCTGATCCTGCCGAGCAATGCAGCAGGATGTGCTGGAGTGGGAAACGGGGCCAAAGGAGCCTTCCCAGACCAGTAGCCTCCCACACCAGATTAAAATTCCATAGGAATTTGCTAAACAAATTGACTTTTAGCTACTGCCATAAACCCAGGGGATGTTTTGCATTACAACCACACAAGGGAGAGAGGAAACAGACCCTTGTGCTTGGCCCACGCACAGGGCCCCCCATGCTGGCCGCAAGAGCATCTCCTGCAAACGCTGCTCCAGCGTCGTGGATGGGACTGCCTGGCTTCTGCAGCACCAGCCATCGCTCCTGGTTCCATCCACCCCTGCAGCACCAACACCTCACTCCCAAGAAAGTCCCCACTCTCCCCAGTGCCGGTCTCACGCGGCAACTCCCAGAAGAAACCTGTTCCGGCCCCAACAGCCACTTGAGCTGCCTGCTGCGCCCATGCTGCCCCAGCCCATGGATGAGGAGGCTGGAAGGGGCCCTAGAAGTGCCCAGTGGTGGATTCTCTCCTCTCAGTTTACTATATTTTACAGCTGCTGGCTAACTCTCACTCTCCTGAGATGGAGGTTGTTGATGCTGCTCTCATCATCTTCAATTCAAAACAGCGCCAAGAAGAGGAGGGAAGTTAAAAAAACCCTTCTTTACAAAGAAACCCACACACTAACCCTCCTCCAGCCCCCTCCCTCGCCTGTTCTGAAGCACAATGAAGAGCTGGGGATGGTTTAAAAAGAAATCGTTGCAAGGGTAGAGAAGGGCTGCAGAGAGACTAAAGCATGGGAAGTGACCACAGCCCGAATCACCTAACACAACCCCGTGCCAGCAATTTCCTTGCTGAGAGGAGCCTACTGTGTGTGCCTTATAGTGTCTGGAAGGAGCCTGAAAAGAAAATTTTGCATGGGCTGGTTTACAAGAACAAAACGTCTCAGTTCTACGGAGGCAGAGACCTAAAAAAGAAAGAGAGGCCAGAATAAAAGTGAACGGGCAGAAGACAACAGAATGGACAGTGTATAACTTCAAAAGGGCGATGCTTTTCAAAGCAGTCCTGCTCCAAAGTTCACCAGAAACCTTCCCAGGGAAGGGCAAAGCAGAGCAGAGGAAGCCTGGGACAGAAAAGCCACCTCAGCCCTGGCTGTTCCCACATCTCAGGTCGATCCCTGCAGGTTGGTGTGCACCAGGCGCTCACCTTGCACCTTGGCTGCAGCCCACAGTGCCCAGGACCCGCAGATGGTCCCCCCCAAAAGAAGGCAGGAGGCCTCAAGGAGCAGCTTCACCCTCTGCCTTCCTTCCCACCCCCTATACTGTCTGCAGACACTTGAGGTGTTTCACCTTTCCTCGCCTGCAGCCCCCAGGCTCCCCCAAAGCAGCGAGAAGCGAGCGAGTGCTGCGAGCGCGGGGGATGCTTGCAGAGCCAGGAAGAACCCCGGACAAAAGGCACACAGGGGAACGCACAACACGGGAAGAAGAGATCAAAGAAGGAAAGAAAACCCAAGCTATCTCCCTGGGTAAAAAACATGGGAGAACCGAGGCTGCAGGACTGGATGTAGTAATTAACGGGGTTGCCACAGAGATGAAAAGTCAGAGGAGAGTTCCAGACTGGCTCAAATCAGAATTTCATTAACAGGTAAGTGACGTTTTTAAACATATGGAGCATCTGCAGCATACTGCAGGTTGAACCCAAGCCAGAGGAGTTGGCTTTATCATGGGTATCTAGATGGAAAAGATTTTTGAAGGCCTGTACGCTATCCTCACAGCAGCGCCCCGAGACGCGGAATCACAGCGTGGTCAGGGTTGGAAGGGGCCTCCGGAGCTCACCCAGTTCAACCCCCTGCTAAAGCAGAGTCACCTCCAGCAGCTGCACAGGAGCATCCAGACGGGTTTGGATCTCTCCAGAGAAGGAGACTCCACACCTCCCTGGCAGCCTGTGCCAGGGCTCCCTCACCCACACAGGAAAGAAGTTTTTCCTCATGTTCAGGTGGAACTTCCCATTCTACAGTGCTCAGTCTTGTTCTCACTGATGGAATAATTCCCATCAGGGAGGTAGAGTATCGCCCAGGATACTATCAAGATGGGCAGAGCCATCCTTACCAAAAGGCTTAACACCTCAAATTTCATTCATGGGCCCTATTTTCCGTATTACCTGAGAGGTGACACTGCACTGGTTACAACACAGAGCAAGAGTTATTGGACGCACTGCTTTGGGATGAGGGTCTCAAGCCACCAGCAGGACCTTCTGTTGTATGCTTACTGTACCCAACATTACCCGGTTTCACTACGCACTGTACACATAAAGCCAATGTACATGGCTTTTCCAGGAGGCTCAAAGTCCGTGCACATCCCCAAAGCGAGCAAAGCAGTCTCGGCTGGTGCAATCGCCCCAGCGTTAATGCAAATCATGCCACAAGCAAGGCACTGTTTAAAAGGAGCACTGGGTTCTCATTAACCAAGGCCCTAACAAAGGCTTAATCTGAACTTCCTTCCACCCAGACGTCTCAGTGCGGAGTCACCACACAGCCCCTCCCACACCATACACAAAAATCTTGATTTTCTTCAAATGCAGTTGCGATCAAAGTGGAACATGAGACACACATGCACAGGGGAAGATCTCTCAGGGATTAGTCAGCTGCTGAACTCCAGAAGAGCGTGCTTGATGGTGTTGTCAAGGGAGAGCAAGGAGAGGAAAGCACTGCCCTTAGCGCTGAGCCTGCCAAGATGTGCCTTGGGAAGCTCCAACACCTGCGCGGTGGCTCCAGCTCTCCTTGTGCAGTGCCAGTGTTCAAGTCACAAATACAGCAAGATTAACTCTTTCCCCAGGATGCCTCATCCAGATGCCTTGAAGAACAAGATGAAACCCGCTCTTGGAGTGGCACTGCGTGGGGCCACCTTCCTCTCCATGTGTTCCCCCGCAGAGGCACCAGAGTGAACATCCCCTTCACCCAGGGACCTGCTGCAAACCTGGAGGAGACTGAGGGAGGACCTCCATCACAGTTTACAGCTTCCCCATAAGGGAAGGAGGAGCAGAAACTGAGCTCTTCTCTCTGGTGACCAATGACAGGACCTGAGGAAACGGCAGGAAGGTGGACTGGGGAGGGTGAGGTTGGACATTAGGAAAAGGCTCTTCCCCCAGAGAGTGGTGGAGCAGCTCCCAGGGAAGCAGTCACTGCACTGAGCCTGACAATATCCCAGAAGCATTTGGCAAATGCCCTTAGACACATGGTGTGAACACTGAGGTGTACTGTGCAGGGACAGGAGTTGGGCTCAATGATCCTTGTGGGTCCCTTCCAACTCAGGACATTCTATGATTCTCCGAAGCCTGAGTCCCAGCGTCCCACACAAGCCCCAGACCTGCTCCTCAGCACTGAAAAACTTCCCTCCAGGCACCTTCACTGCTGAAGCAAGTTTGCAGAGCTCAGCTGAAGCCTCAGTTGGTCAAAGTGTTTTTACTCCAATTAAGTGTAATCAAAACACTTTAACCTGAGCTGTTTCACAGAGATGCCCTGGTTTGAACTCCCTGCTTAGACAGGAAAGATTTTGATGTCTAGGATTTTTCCAAGCTGGAGCGACAGGAGACAAAGATACTGAAAATATTCATGTTTTTCCACTCAGCTGCCACCATTCTTCCAATTCTTTCTGCAAAAGCACTCAAAGGTTTGTTTTTAAACTCAAAGTGCAGCAATGAGCAGTGTTCTGGGCAGCTTTGCTTTGAACCCTCCTGTGGGGAGCTGATGGGAAATAAGTCCTGGAGATGAATTCTCAGGGTCAGAGCTCAGAAATGGTTCCCAGGATGGCAGGAACAGGTTCTCATGGCTGGTTTTGCATGGCCTTCCAGAAGCCAGCAGAGCAGCTGCACTGGGCGAGCCGAAAGGGACTTTCACAGACCTCAGAAGAGGTCTGAGCTTTGAGGTGCTCAAGGAAAACCAAGGTTTTGGGGGCCAAGTTGTTCCATGCACTCTATAGTAAACCTGCTAACACCTAGCATACAGGATAGTCACGCAGCATCCAGGCTTCCAAGATGTGGGAAGAAGTCCACTGGGTATGGCACCCCAGCTCACGTCCAGCGTGTGCAGAATGAGCATGCAAAGAGCACAGCAAACTGAGTGAAGACAGATTTCTTCCAAATGTTCGCTGAGGTTGAACAAAAACTACACATACTCTTTCTCCTCCCTCCCTCTCCACTAGGTGCAAGGCAGGAGCCAGACTGATACATTCCAAGGACAATACAGAATGAAATATATATACATAAGCAAAAAAACTCCAGCGTCTCTCCCTCTTACCAAAACCACTTGAGACATGTGCCTCTTGTGAGCCACTTTGCTGAAACAGCTCTCTCCCAGCCTCCCAGACCAAGGGTTCAGTCATTTACCTCTGTCAGCATTCACAGCTGGAAAAAGAGGTTATGGCCTCTCCTCTGCATGTCCGAGGGGAAGAGGGAGCCGATCTGCATGTTTATTTGTTGTCTGTGCAGAATTCCTGCATTCCTTCCCTTGTTTACTCATCTGCTCTCAGGACACACTCAGACTCCAGCAAAGCCCTTTTGGGGCACTGCATTCCCCCACGAGCTCGGAGCTCATGGGCTGGAGCACAGGATAAGCGCGAAGGGGGAAGAGAAGCCAGCAAATGGGTTATTGCACGTGTATGTTTTCAAGGTGGTTGGGCAACAAGCAGAAGAATAGAATCATAGAATCATCAAGGTTGGAAAAGACCCTCAAGCTCATCCAGTCCAACTATCAGCCCAACCCCACCCTGCCTGATAAACCACGTCCATGTGGTGCACACGTCCACCATGAGCACAGCAGAACATTACAACCCACTTCATCTGAGCTCCTTTAGCAGCAGACGCAAAGGCTCCAGAGAGATTAATGTGTAAAGAATAAAGCACTTCACCACAACAATACAGAAGCCGAACTCATACCTCTCAAAAATCACTCAGCTGCTTAGCTTGGTTCTGGCTTAGTTATACCTTCGAGAAGCAAGCTTCACCCCCAAGGAAAACTTGGCTGGCTTCTACAATGCCTACAGGAGTACCCGAGGCTGACCTAGCAAGGGAGGAAGCGCTGAGACTTTACTTCCACGAAGGACAGGCCTTCAACACAGCATTAACCCATTAACTTATTAGCTCTACACCTACAGGAAAATCTAATGCAGGTGTGAGGAATCTAAATTGCCTGGTAAGTGCCTGTCACCCTTGTGTTAGGACAGGACTTGCAGTGGGGATGTTCTCAACCACATCAGACTCATTACAGAGCAGACTCGAGGAGATCGAATCTGGAGCAAGAATAACATAAAAGAACTTTGCTTGGCTGTACCTCAGTTGCAACCATTGCCTCTGACAACAAGGTCAATGACAGACACCGTCCCTGTGACAAGCGAGTCCACAGAGCAGTATGACTCTACCCTAGACACATGTAGAACAGCAGAACTGATCTGCCTCATCAACAATGAGATCATTTGCCAATCAATCATTTACAAGCTAAGTGCACCAACGGAGCCAAGGCTTGGCCACTGCTGCATCTCCATGCTCAGCGCACCCCAGGGAAAGCCAGGCACCCACGTTCCAGCCTCACCTTCCACACAGTGCTCCACCTCCTCCAGGTTGCGCAGCGTTATCCGCATGAGGCTGGAGTTCAGCATCAGCTCGTTGCGGTGTGCTGGCCACATGTACTGCGGGGCAGGGTTGACGAAGAAAATCCGTGTGTCTCCAGTCGAGACTTGGTTGTCGCAGATTAACGGGTCCCCGAAGCCACCGATAACCACCTTGTTCCCACCATCCAAGAGGATTTCATGAGTAACGATGTCTTTGCCTTTCAGATAACGCCAGACTCTCACCTTGAACAAGAAGGAGAAAGAGCACATGAGACCGTTTCACAGCCACAGACAATTGACACCTTCTGACCCAGTTAATTTTTCACCCTGTTGTCACAGGATGCACAGGAGTGGTTCAGGCTGGCAAAGCCTTCCAGCAGAGCTAATTTCAATCACCATCCCTCTAAAAGCACAGAGCGAGTGGGCAATGAAGACTAAAGCTCATACTACTCTTTGCCCAAGCTGCACCGACTCTCCTGCTGGCCCAGAGCCTGCTACCAACTGCGCCACCAGCCCAGTCACTGCTGCTGGAGGCTCTAAACAACCTGATGAAGAGCTGCTCCGCACCAAACCCTACCACGAGCTGCCTTGATTCACCTCCTCAGAGGCCCACAAAACCAAAACAACTTTCTTTCCCCCCCATCTCCATCACGAACCCAGAGGAGGGCTCAGCTTCTGCACCCCAAGTGCAAACACCCAGCAAGCCCCTGGCACAAAGGGTGCTGGTGCTGGCGGAGGGTGGCAATGCCCCTTTCCTTTGTTCAGGCAAGCACAATGGCTCCAGGTAAGTTGCTGCTTCTCAGCACACACTTGAGGGCCACCAGCAGGCACCACAGGTGTGCAGAAGCCAGCCTCCGACATGGCACAGGAGAGCTTCGTAAGGGGGAGAATCCCATGGGACAGCCCAAGCAGCCAGGCAGGAGGCAGAGGTGGGGCGGAAGGGCTGAGCAGACCTCGAAAGCCTCTGCAGCACAGCTCAACTCAGGCCAGGAAGGCTGTTCAAGCATTTCTCTGGCAGAAGGAGAAGCCTCTGCTGCAGTTTTGCTTGTGCTGTACACAACCAGTAAGACAGAGGATGAGCTAATCCACCTTTTCCTTCTGATACTGCTCTAACCTTTATGCTCACAACAGCCACTTCAGTTGCCACATGACTGGATATGACAGAAAACACTGCTCTCCAACAAGGGATGCTGCACTTAGCCAGAAGAAGCTGGCAGAGCCCCATCCAGGAAAATAATTCATTTAAAAACAATCATCAGAACGGACCTGTTCCTGCCCATTATTAATAATTAGTAGCAGGAGATGCACTCCTGGACTGGATGCTTGAACAGAAGCGAGGTTCACCTCACCTACTACCGACCCTTTCCCTACGTAAGCTGGAAGCCTGACCTCTGCAGCCACAAGCCACGAGGTCAAGGACACGATTCAAGCCCTGTCAAGGGCAACATGCATGTCTCAGCCTGGCCAGAGGAACCCCCTGCTATTCCCAGGCAGCATCATTCAAGGTGACAGACTCCAGCTGGTACAGTTCTCCCAGAGATATCCTAACTTGTAACAAAACCTTAGTGGTGAAACATATCAACGGAGAATAAAACACTTCTTTAAAAGATAAAAGCTTTGATGAGAACATTAAATAGCTGGAAACCCTGAACCAGGTAAGGTTGCACAGCTAAAGAGAGCACCATCTGTCCATGAGAGGGGCTCTGAACAGTGACAGAGGAGCCTAAAAGCGGAGCAGGAGGAGGCAGGTGGGTGGGGTGAATGAAAGAAGGGGGTCTTCTGGCTCTGAGAAGGCACTGGTGCCTTGGGAAGACGACAGTCAGAGCAGATAACACTCAGTGTAGATGTCAAAGGCAATTTATGTTCCTATAAACGGCTAAAGAGAACCGTTGCATTAGCAGACTGGGTTTGCTAAAACACATGGGAGGATCTGGCAGTAGAAGCCCATTTGCTTTCACTCAACCAAATTTCAGGAACTAAAATAAGTCCTGGCCACAGCAGTCCCACTGTCTTCTCTTCTACTGCCAGTGGTTCTAGAGCAGCCTCCCTGGACCTCACTGCTGGCTCGTCCCCCGGCCTAAGAAAAGCGAGAGCAGTGCATAACCACAAGGCAATCTCTCTCCAGTGACACACTCTGCAGCAAACTGCCCAAAACTCGCACACAGGAGGGAAAAATCAGCCCTAAAGTTAATCTTTAGTGCACGTTGGACACTACATCCACTCTTAAGAGGTCAGAAATCCTCCTCCAGCAATTCCACTGCAGGGGGAACATGAGGCAGAGCCGAGTCGGCGAGTTGCATGTGATGGGAACAGCTCAGAGAGCTGCCTGAGGTTTCAGCTTGGAGCAAGGGCGGCTGCAGTGCATGGGTATCGCTGTGACCGCAGCCATCTCTGGCCTGGCACGCTCAGAGCACGCTTTATCACACTCTCCATCAGCATCTCCCCTCCTACCGCAGCCGGAGTGCCCAGTCACCTGCATTCTCCAGCTGTCTCCACCGCCCAAAGAGCCCTTCAGCGCACCGTGCCAAGCACCAAGGCAGTCAGGGAGGTGGTGGCTCAGAGATAAGGGGGCTCCTGATCCCCTCTCTCCGAAACAGGCACGCACATACGTACTTCAAGAGTACTGAAGGGATGGCAAGGGGCAGAGGAAGGATGCTCACAGGCAGACAGGTTCTCTCTCACCCTTTGGGGACACCAGGGCTGTCAGGGAAGCAGACAGTTGTTCACACCACAGCTTCTGTGCCTGACATAGCAGTTGCGGGGTGGGGGGGAACCTGTTACAGTTTAGGAGGAAAGCACAGAGCAGACATTATTCCACTCTAGAATGAGCCATTTTCAGGCTGGATGGGGCTTTGAGCACCCTGATCCGGAGGGAGGTGCCCCTCTGGACCATTCCCACCACCACAGGAGCAAACAAGCTGCCGTGAGACCCTCCTGCTCAGCATAGAATTCACCTGTCAAGCAGAAAAAGGGAATGAATTCAGTGCCGCCGTACCCTACGTGTGTAACTGAAGGTTAAGAACAAAGTTTAGGAGCGTATTTTACTCTCAGACTCTACTACTTCTCACCCCTTCCCCTGGAGGACTCTGAACTTGATGGGTCTCAGCCCCATACAGCCCAGCAGGTCCTGTGATCCAGCCAACAGCCACTGTATTTTATGGAGGTGAGCTCTGTTCTCCTCCATACCCACGATCAAAAGCCACCCCAGGTATAAACACCACAGTGACAACTCCTCTATGGAAGCTGCACATGCCGTAGCTGCTCCCAGATGTGGGGAGGTCAGCTGGAGACGTACTCACATGCCCTCATTTGTCTTCCCGGAGTCAGCTCCCCTCAGGCCAGTGCTAAGCAATGCCACAACCCAAGGACAGGCAGGAACCGACACACGGGCTCTCCTCAGTCCACACTCACTGCTGGGCAGGGGTAAGAGAAGGACCTGAAGAGGCAGTGCCTTCAAAGCCATTTGTGCCGCCTATTTCAGCCCAAGAAGGCTCTGGGTCACGGCGTGCAGAGATAGGACATGGGGGAATGGTTTTAAACTGAAATTGAGATGATTGAGATGACTGAGATCGAGATGATTCTTCTCAGGAAGAAATATTTTCCTGTGAGGGTGGGGAGGCCCAGGCTGCCCCGAGCAGTGGTGGTGCCCCATCCCTGGAGGGGTTCCAGGCCAGGTTGGATGGGGCTTGGAGCCCCTGATCCACTGGGAGGTGTCCCTGCCCATGGCAGGGGGTTGGAACAGGCTGGTCTTTAAGGTCTCTTCCAACCCAAACCATTTTAAGCAGCCTGTATGAAAAACTGACTGCTCAGTTATAGGCAGCCCCACCAGCACGAGCTTTTTTCTTGAGTGAGATGGCAGCGAACAAGCAAACAGAGGGAGATTCGGATGGCAAGGAGGGGTAGCTGCCACAGGCTGCTTTCCTACCCTCTGCTCTTGCAGGAATCCCAGTACGGACACAGAGGCAACTGCTCCACCACATGCAGGAGCTCTTCAGAGCCAGGCTGGGGCCTGCAGACAGGGGAGCCGAGGAGGCAGGGCGCTAAGGAGCACAGCTTCAGTGCAAGCCTCCTCGCTCCTTCACCCAGGACCAGCTGCTTCTCCAGCGTTTCATAGCAGCACAGCTCCCTGTGGTTGTGCTCCTCGCCACGGTCAAGTCAAGACACCTTCATGGAGCCGCACCTCCCCTCGGCTCGGCAGCAGCCGCAGGGCAGGCGCTGGCTGCCAGGAGCTGAGGTGCACCGGCAACCAGGGCAAAACCCCAGGAACACAAAGGAGACAAAGGGAAAAAAAAAATAAGCCAGGCAGGCAGAGAGCACAGCCCGAGGCTTGTGCTGAAAGGTAGCAGCCGGGCATTTTCACAGCTAGGTCTAAGGGGTGGGGAGAGAAGGGCTAAAACCTACCCCTGCTTCTGAAGCAGATGGTAATTGGAGTTAATTAGCATGGCTGCTCTAGTCATGCACCTCAGAGCCAGGCCACAGCGTTCGCAAGCAACATCAGAGTCCACCAGCTTTCTCTCCACCCTTATCCTCCATAATGAAGGGACGTGAAGGCACCAAAGGCCGAGCAATTACCTGTAGGGCATCCCATTCATCATCACACACAATTAAGACTTTGTCACTGGTGACTCACCGGCTCCATCGGGATCCGAGAAGAAAAGGGAGAGAGAGAAAAAAAATTAGGCTGGAACCTAGTTCCAAGAGGTCCCTTCCCTATAGCAGAACTCGCTCTCCTTCGCCAGCAAGCGCATAAAACACTGGATTAAGACTGTTTTACAAGACTCCTGGCAGCTACAGGGAGGCAGAGTAAGAACAGTGAAGACTTTATTTAAGCAGATCCTTCCAAGGGTATATTGCAAGTGTAGTCTAAAACCAGAACGTAAAAGGATTGTCCAATGTTCCATGGGGGTCCATCCCAAGGCAGGGAAAGGGACCACCTGCATCGTGCTCATGAATTCCTGCCAGGAAGATGCTTTCAGAAACACCAGCCTTGGTCTTGTAAAGAAAGATAAGAAGTCGGAACATACTCTCCTCAGGAAGACAGCTGTCACTCTGAACAGAAGTCAAAAGAGTCGCCACTGGATTTTGGCAGTTCTTAAAGATGAAGAACACCGGCTTAGCATCGGCTCTGCTTGCAGCTTCACACACAGCCCTGCCAAATCCTTCCCTCCTGACCACACGTCATCCCTCTCCCCTTGCTGGTCACTCTCTGTGTCTTCCCCTGGCAGAAGCCAGCTCCCCTTTCCCTAGGAGTTTGCAGAGCAACAAACCCACCTCCCCCAGCAACTGGCTGAGAATTGCCCCTGTAACTCCCCAAAATATGGGCTCTATTGTTTGGAACAGGATCCACATCCTTTTCAACACTTCCTATAGCACGTATAGGACCTGTATGTGTCCTATAAATAGGAGCTTTCCCCATAAATATCAGGTCAGAGCAGAATAAGGCGCACAGACTCAAAAGCAGGAAGGGACGATGCTAACGGGCTGTAAATAGGACGAGTGGCAGAACCGCAAGCTTGGGAAGAAGAGCAAGCAAGGAGCAAGCACAGCACCCCTGTTCCTATGTCAAATCCCTTGGTAAAGCAGCACATCGAACCAGTTTCAGAATCAATTTTGAGAGTTCTGTCAGCCTGTTCTTCTTTATTATTCATTTCATCTATGAATGGCTGGTAGCTAAGGAAGGGTGTTTAACATTAACTTCACATCTCTTCTGAGTTGTAATGTGCTTATCTTCATCTATCAAAGGCTTCAGCTGGGAGGGTTTAGAGTTTAACCAGGAGGAACAATACCCTCACGCAGCACCCTCAGATATTCACAGACCACCCAGCACCAGTAACACTCGCTATTTTGGGTGTGGGCTCTAGGAAACTCCTACCGCACACTTGGCCCTCGCCTTTCCTCTTCAGATAAAGAAGAACCTGACAAGAGATAACTGTGGTATTTGGAGGTAACCCTGGGGCCTAAGGAACAGTTACCGGAATAGGACAGCAAGGAGGCAGACACGTGTTTTCTCACCAGCAAGATCCCTTCAGCATCCTGGCTCACTCTGGCTTCACAGGGCACCAGGGTTGGTATGAGGGCAGTGGGAGCCACTGGTCAGGTTTAATGCCCAAACTGCCCTTCTTGGAATCTAGGTGCTTGGTAAAAAAATCCAAACCAACCCAAAATGCAAATATGTTTAACCCTGCAACCCAGCATCAGCAGAAACCACAGCGATTTCAATACATGGAGAGATCTTGGAGTAAAACAGGCCAGCTGCTGCTGCAAAGCTACACATCTACAAATCATAAGCATTATGCCCTGCTAAGTCACAGCTAGGAGAGATTTACCTGCTTTCAGGTCCTTAAGACACCCCAAGACCCATTTCAAAGCTTTTTCCTGTAAGCACACCATTAGAAATTACATAGAAAAGAGTGATGTGAAGGTAAAAGGGACTGAAGAGCCACTGTTCTGAGAAAACTCCTTAATGTCACGGCATGGCAAGGCATGGCAAGGCATGGCAAGGCATGGCAAGGCATGGCAAGGCATGGCAAGGCATGGCAAGGCATGGCAAAGAGAGGTTTTTCTCCTTTTACTTTCTTTTAAAAGACTCCAGGACTGGAAAGGTATCTTGGGGGGCAGGTTCTGGCCTTCAGGTGCTCTTATGACACAAGTAATCAGCAGAAGCAAAATCCCACAGTTAAACCCAAAGTAGCACAAGCCACCCGCACGGCCTTGCTTGGGATGGCTCGTGGAAAAGCAGGCAAGAGCCTCTCTTCCCAAGCTGAGCAATGCAAACTGTGTTTCAAATAAAGCCACCACCTGCAGACCAGGTTCTTCCCCACACATTGCTCCGTAGCTGCTCTTACTTGGACTTGATTGCAGCCTTTCAAAGGCAGAGCTGCTGAGCAAGCAGGTTTCCCACCACAGGAGCCCAGGCAAAACGGTTTTCCTGGCCCAGAGTCTTGTTCTGATGCCGCAAGACGATGCCTGGATTTTGATGCTAGCCAGACACCTTGCTGAGTGTCTGCAGTGGGAGGAAAGAGCCCCATTTCTTAGCTGAGCACTCCTGCCTCATCACTGGCCTCCCTGGACCACCTCCTGCCTTCTTGCCCCAACGTCAGGTGGCCCACGTCCATCCAACCATATGTGCCCCGAGCTGCCGCAGGACACCGGCTGCTCACAGCAGCTTATTAGTTTTCAACATAGCACCCAAGATGTGCCAGACACTCTGCAAACATACGGTCCGTGCTCTAGCCTGGAGGGTCTGGGATCTAATTTACACGAGCAAGGTACAGATTGTACAGCGCAGCATCGCGAGGGGAGCGAGCGTGAAGCACTGGGCACCAGCTGGACAGACAGAAGCTGTTCCAAGTAGTTTAGTGGGTTGAGAGATGCTCCAGAAGAGAGGGCAATGCCATGGTATAAAGTTAACCATTCTCTCCCACAAACACGCTGCTGCCATCACCCCAGGCTCCGCTTCCCACTAACCACAGGACTTTTTTAAGGATGAGCAGAAGAGGATAAAGCGATGCAAGCAGAGAGTCTTCCCAAAGTGAGACTGCCGCCCCGGGAAGGGTTAAAGCCATACAGCACGTTTTCTGACAACCAGGCGGATGGTATTTCAGGTTGCTCAGTACTTTACCATCTCTCAGCTTGGGGGGGGGGAGGAAAAAAAAACATAGCCAGAGGCCAGATTCGTAGTTAAACAATAGCTTGAGCTAAAGGAACTCCAAGACGCTGTGAGAGTAAACAGGGAGCTACACGCAAAACCACCGAGCGGCTCCCAACACCTCAACCCTGCCAGGGCAGAAAGTTGAGAGTCAGCTCCTCATGATGGAAAGGAGAGAAATGCCCATAAAAAGCAAACCTTGCGAGATTCCCCGCTCCACACAGCCCCAGCAGGGCGAGCCTCCGCAGGCTAAAAATACATAATTACACACCAAAGCTCCAGCGCATACAATAAGAACCACATGTAGCCGAAAGTTTCCCCCTCCTCCTTACCTTGCAGGAGTAGGTGTGGTGCACGGGGTCCACGTTCATGATCTCCTCCACCGTGCCCGTCAGTACCACGTTGGCTTCCTCCTCCCTCCGCTCCAGCTCCCGCTCGGGGCAAGTGGCCAGCGCTAGCCCCAAGCCCAGCACGCCCAGCAGAGCCCGGGCGGCCGCCGCTCGCCCTCCCATCGCCCCGAACCCCGAGGGTGCGGGCAAACAAAGCGGCTCCGCTCGCCCGAGCGAGGAGAGAAGGGCTACTTTTGTTCGAGGAGGTGAAAAGGAGGAAAGAAAGAGAGGGGAGGGGAAAGCAGGGGAGGGGAGAAGGAAGAAAATCCCAGGAGGAGGAGGAGATATCGCTCTCCCCCCCCTCCTCGAAGAGAGGGGAGCTCGGTCCTCTGCCTTGCCCCCCGGTAAGGAAGCCCGCAGATTTGCATGCAATCTGAATTGCTGATAAGGAGGGAGCGGGGCGGGAGGCAGCCCTGCCGCCGGCTCTTATTGCGGCGCTGCCGAGGACGCCACCCCCAGGAAAGGGAGCTCGCATCAGGTTAATGGATAATCAGCGCGCCAACGTGAGGAGACTTTTAAAGGTGTAGGGACCGCTTGCCGAGAGGCTCCCTGCCTCCCCAGCCCCCGCCCGGGGGCTCCCGTCCCAGGGATGCTCAGGGATGCAGGGCTGCCCCCCGCCCCGCTCCCGCAGCCCTGGAGCGCAGGAGGGGGCGGTGGGGAAGGTCCCAGCGCTCCCCTGCTTCTCTCCCTGTCCCCCCCAGCTTTACGTTTGGCACATCAAGGCTGCTCCTGTTTTCCCTCTGGGGGAAACTGAGGCTCCGGGCAGCTGGGGAGCCCTGCTTCAAAGCTCCCACGAGCCCTCCACCCCTCACCCACGCCTGGTCCATCACCTTCTGCTGTGTTCCCAGGGGGGAGATGGTGCTCGGGGCTCCCCCACCTTGGGAAGGGGTGGAATGGCCTGCGTCTGCCCCTGGAGCACCGTGACCTCCTGCCCTGGCTTTCTCCAGGGACTGGATGGCAATTTTTCCAGATGTCATGTGCAATCACTGCAAATATAAAATGAAAAGTTAAGTGGCACCAGGGGAGGGATATTGTTTCACCCCTCCATAAATTAGCCGTCCCCCAGAGGCGTTTTACAAGGCTGTTTTACTTGATGGCCCTAAACAAGCCGTGTCTGTGACCCAGGGCCGAGGGGGTGAATTACCTATCGCGGGTGAAGTTTAACCACGGTGCCCGTGTCTTTCTCTGATGAGCATATTGCCATACACAGCAGCATCCTGCATTGCACGGTGACCATCCATCCCCCAAGTCCGTCCTCTAAGTTTTGAGCAGTGCTCTTTGTGCTATTTGCTCTGTTTTCCGCTAGAATTGTGTGTGTGCCAGTCCTTTTTCTCTCCCCTGGAACATAAAGAGAAATTAAGTACAAGATAGGAATAAATGAATCTTACTGAGTGTTCAAAATGCTGTCCAAGCCTACTTTCTGCCCTGAAGAGGATGAAATACCAGAGATGGCATAAATCTGTCTGGAGATATCAAAACTGCTGGGGGTTTTACAGGGAAGGGGTACTGTGCATGTTCTCCCTTAAACCAGGCACTTGGCATTTGCACAGTGACTTTGCTCTCAGTGTTGGGGCTGTTCTTGTAAACCTCATGCCCTCTGCCAGGTCCCCTTCTGCTCAAAGCTTCCATTTCTAACCCACAAAACTAAGTTTTCTGCTCAGCACCGAAGGAGGGCTGCCTGTTCACAAGCACACAGGATTTAATGACCTCGGTGGGGGCTTTAGTGTTGTGGTTTTCAGAAGAAAGTGGCCCACAACATAGTCAGGTCTGCGGGGAACCTGGCAAGGCTTTCCTCACCCAAACCCACCTGTCTCCTGTAGAAACCCCAGAAAGAACAAGTCCCTGTGCTCTCCCTCATTGAGGACAAGGTGGTGCAGGGCAAAGGGATTCAAAGCAAGATACACAATGTATAGGGCCACAAAAATTATCCAAGAGCTGAAGCACCTTGCGTACCCGACAGGCTGGGACACTTGGGGTTGTTCAGCCTGGAGAAGAGAAGGCTCCAGGGAGACCTTAGAGCAGCTTCCAGCACTGAAAGGGGCTGCAGGACAGCTGGGGAGGGGCTCTTGGTCAGGGAGTGCAGGGATAGGGTGAGAGGGATGGATTTAAGGTGAAAGAGGGGAGATGGAAATGAGATATTAAAAATACTTTTTTCCTTTGCGGTTGGTGAGGCAGCGGCTCAGGGTGCCCAGAGCAGTGGTGGTGCCCCGTCCCTGGAGGGGTTCCAGGCCAGGTTGGATGGGGCTTGGAGCCCCTCATCCAGTGGGAGGTGTCCCTGCCCATGGCAGGGGGTGGGACTGGATGGGCTTTAAAGTCCCTTCCAAATCAAATCATTCTGTGATTCTACATCTGATTTTCTGCCTGTATCTACTAAAAAACTTCACTGAAATGTATGGTTTCTGGCTGAGGGGCAAGGGGGCCGCGTTCAGCTGCAGTGGGGAGATTCCATCACAAGCCAAGAGCAATGTGGTGTCCAGGCTCCGCAGTCATCACTGTTAAACAGCAGAGGTTTAACAAAAAGGACTCCATTATTACATTGCTGCTATTATAAACTCAAGCAATCAGCTAAAAATATTTCAGTGCCTGGCAGATTATTTTTGCTATTTTAATTATTAATTTTTATTGTATTCCTCGAGCGCTGCTCGAGTGTAAATCACAGAAACAACCTCAGTCCAACATGGAAGAAACCAGCTACAATATTCTGCGCCCACACTTTGCAAAGAGGAGAGGGGAAATATTATTTACGTTTGTACTATTTTCTGTGTGTTAGTCCTCTCCTTCTGGCCTTGCCTCACCATCTGCTTTCAAAGCTGCGAAGAGAAAAATGCATTTTACCAACTTTTTGGATGTATTTACCCCAGGATGGTAAGTCTTTGTGTGGGACCTGGAGTTGTTTAGCCTGGAGGAGGCTGAGGGGAGACCTTATTGCTCCCTACAACTACCCGAAAGGAGGTTGTAGAGAGCAGGGAGATGGGCTCTTCTCCCAAGTGACAGGTGATGGGACAAGGGGGAATGGCCTCAAGCTGCACCAGGGGAGAGTCAGACTGGATATCAGGAAACGATTTTTCACCAAAAGGGTCATCAGGCACAGGAGCAGCCGCCCAAGAAGGTGGTTGAATCACCATCCCTAGAGGGATTTAAAAGATGGGTAGATGAGGTACTTGAGGATATGGTTTAGTGGCAGATAGATATGGTTGGACTCAATCTCAGAGATCTTTTCCAACCTGGTGGTTCTACGATTTTATAATTCCATGTGCAGGTTTAATGAAGTTCATGCAGACAGGGCAGTTGGGTTTTTCAAAGCATGGCACTAAAAGGCGAGCAAAGGAGTGCAGTGGCTCTGAATACCTCTCCTAGGGACAATGTGCACTGGGAACCCGTGTGGAGCTGCACAATCCTTCATGGTATCGCTCTGCTCCGCAGCCTCACCCTGACAAGAGGAGGAACCAGCCAAGAAGCTGATCTTTCTGTGGGAAAACTGCAACAAACTATTTGGCAACTCAGCACACCAAATAAATAAATGGAGTAAGTGACACAAATAAGAAATCACTGGGGTTTGTCCAGGCTCTTTACAAGACAGCTATTGTAAACCTGGGGCTTGCAAAACCTGCCAGTAAACTAAGCTGACAAGCTCAGTAGGACCCTGAAAAATCAAGAGGTCTTGGAAAACCGACAAGGACTTGTGTCCTCTTTGCTTTATGACACCTCTGCCTGCTTTTGGGTCCTTCTTGGCCCAGGCTGCCCAGAGCAGTGGTGGCTGCCCCATCCCTGGAGGTGTTCCAGGCCAGGTTGGATGGGGCTCAGAGCCTCTGATCCAGTGGGAGGTGTCCCTGCCCATGGCAGGGGGTGGGACTGGATGGGCTTTGAGGTCCCTTCCAACCCAACCCAAACCATTCCATGATTCTATGATTTCCTAGATTTTCTTGCAGGAAGGCCCTAAATTTTTGAGGGAGAGGAGAGGAGTGAGGAGAGGGAGAAGAGAGGACTGTGATGCTTTCGATTAGGTCGTTACAGCAGCCAGCGGTTTCATAAAGCCCTCTGGTGTTGTGAGACCATTGCCAGCACCAGATGACTGAGCAACGCTGACCTGTAGCCACCAGTCCAACTCCCAGCCCTCGGCAAGCTTCAGCTGTGCACACTCCACAGCATTTCTTACACATCTGAGGTCAACAGCCAGGCTAAGGCTTTGCCTGACCAGGGCTTTTCCCTCCAGCTGTAGCAACTGTCACGTTTTTGACAGGATTCTAATTTTTTTTCATGTCCTTTGAACATTTTTTTCCAGTTTTAACAACCCGTGGCACAGACAAATGAGCTTCTTTTAGGTTAGGCTGAGTAACTCTGTAAAGGTCTCTCATTTATTGCGAGTTATTGCCTCCTCAGAACGACTGTACAGACACTCCTGCTGCACTCAGCACTTTCATACCAGCATCTCTCTGCCATTTGACCCAAAAGCACTTTGGTTTCAAGATATTTGTTATCACAGCTCTCAGCCGAGGCTATCACAAGTGTCATATCAGAAAGCCAACCGTGTCCTGCGAGGCATCAGAAGATGAGTGACCAGCAGAGTGAGGGAGGGGATTCTGACCTTCTATTCTGCTCTCATGAGACCCCACCTGGAGCTCTGTATTCAGTTCTGGAATCCTCAGCACTGGAAGGACATGGATCTGTTGGAGTCAGTCCAGAGGAGGCCACAGAGATGATCCAGGAGCAGGAGCACCTCCTCTATGAGCACAGGCTGAGAAACTTGGGGTTGTTCCACCTGGAGAATAAAAGCTCCAGGGAGACCTTAGAGCAGCTTCCAGTTACTGAAAAGGACTCCAGGAATGCTAGGGAGGGGCTCTTGATCAGGGAGTGCATGGAGAGGACGAGGAGAATGGTTTTAAGCTGAAAGAGGCGAGGTTTGTATGAGATATCAGGAAGAAATATTTTGCTGTAAGGGTGGCGAGACAGTCACCCAGGTTTGCCCAGAGCAGTGGTGGCTGCTCCATTCCTGGAAGTGTTTGATGGTGGATGGGGCTTGGAGCCCCTGATCCAGTGGGAGGTGTCCCTGCCCATGGCAGGCAGTTGGAACTGGATGGACTTTGAAGTCCCTTCTAACCCAAACCATTCCATGATTCCGTGATTCCCTGTCTGCTTCCCCTGGTGGGACCCTAGCGTCCTTGGGCAGGTGCTGGGTGCTTGCTGAGAGCAGATCATTTAAGGTGTCTCACCTCTGGTACCTGAGCAGCAGCCACAGTGTCAGTAACCACAAGGTAAATACCTCTGTCTGCCGACCTCTGAGCACAGCGAGGGGCCGAGGGCAGAGCTTTTCATTCACACGGGTATGGCACACACGTCATAGCAGGAAACCTGCAAGATTTTAGGCCAAGCCTTCAAAGCAAATAAAAGACCGGCGTGAATACTCTGACAAAGCAAAACAGAGCCCTGACGTTAATCGGAAATGCTTCCCCAGGGGGGAGAAACTGGGTCCCCATTCCTGCTTGGGCTGGCCCCCCAATTTCTTTGCTAGTTGCCTCCACACTCCACTGCCTGGTTTTTCTGCTCCATCTCTGATAAGCTCCAAGACATGTTTTAATGTGGGGTGTTTTTTTTTTCTCTCCTTTCTCTTTTAAGTTAATCCCTCTCGGTGGTTTCTGACATTGTCAAATAGCTTTTGTGTACCGTCAGAAAATCTCTTGATGTAGCTACAGAGCAGCTGCTAACAAGTTGCCCCTGGGATCCTACATCTACGAGGCTGTCTGCCCGTATAATGATTTTCAAATAAGTAAATCTATTAATGAGACCTCGGTGGGAGCGGGGCTGAGGGCTGGGGAGTAGCTCTCTGCCAGAGGACCAGCACAAGAGGGGCTTCGTGCCGCAGCAGCACCGGTGTGTTTGCTTTGGCTGCGATGGGCACTGCAGCATCACAAGGGGAGTCACAGAGAGGTGCTGACCCTGGTCACTGGTGGGGGACAGGAGGTGCTTGGACTGCAGCACTGGCTGCAGCGTGGGTGCACGGCAGCAACCTGCACAGCCTTTTCCCCTTAGGGGTGGGGGAAAGCGAGGAACAAACTGGGATCTGTCATTGAATCATGGAATCGTTGAGGTTGGAAAAGACCTCCAAGATCATCCAATCCAACCATCAACACAACACCACCGTGCCTACTAACCCATGTTCCAAAGTGCCAAATGTACACATTTTGAACCCCTCCAGGGATGGGGACTCCACCACTGCCCTGGGCAGCCTCTGCCAGTGCTTTCAGTAAAGACATTTGTCCTAATATCTAATCTAAACCTCTCCTGGTGCAACTTGAGGCCATTTCTTCTCATCTTGTCACATGTTCTAGATAAGACCCAAGAGATGAATTCAAGAAGTCAGTCTTTTCCTCCCCAAATCAGGACGGCAGCTGTAGTATTGAGTTAAAAATCCAGAGCTAGTTTTCAGGGTTTTTCAGTTTTGCTCCGAGGTTTAGAAGCTACAGGAATCCAACTTTTCTCAACAGTACGAACGTAAACCTTCAACTTTAAAACCAGGAAAGAATGCTGAGATTTGCACATATTCACATGACTCCAGGAGACAGAGTATAAAACTCCAAACCACTGAGTATTATGAGCACCGTGGTATAATAACGGTTTATGAGGAATTCAGCCTGGACAAATCCCCTGCCTGCACCCTGGTTTACGATGGCACGGAGATGAAGGGCTACAGTCACACAGGGAGGTGGGCGTTTTGTGCCTCTAAACTGCAGATTGGAGCAGCAGTCGGTCTCCAGGCACCCCAGACCTATAGAACTCTACTAAAGGAGGGGGCTGGAAGCCTCTGTGGGTTCAGTGGCCAGCACTGCCCACTGCCTGGGGCTTCGTGGAGGGTTGGGAAGGAGGCGTGCTGGCCATGGCACTGTCTGCAGTCATCCCTCATGCTGGAACCAGCCCGGCATCTCACAAAAACAGGTACTTTTCTCTCTGAGCCTCCCCTTGTACCTTCACTTGGTACTTCAAGCTAAAAAAGATGCTCTCGGTTTGTCATTGCAAGAGGGACAGAGTATCAGCACGGACACGCACGCACACAGGTGTTACCTAGCTGCGTTTGCAGTGGCCGTGAACATCCAGCATGGTTTAGGATTTAACCCAGCAACCTCTCAGCTTGGAGGCAAAAGCATCCAGTGAAACAAATGACAGATTTTTTTAAGGAGGAAAGGAGGAAAGGAGGAAAAAGAAAATTCAGCTTGAACTTCAGGGCAGATGATCCTCCATTATCAAATCCCATCTTAAAAAGTGCATGAGGCTAATTGAATTACTCTTGCTGGATTTCTATGTAGCCATGAAGTCTTCTTAATGT
Source organism: Cuculus canorus (assembly GCF_017976375.1). Lineage (NCBI taxonomy): Eukaryota > Metazoa > Chordata > Aves > Cuculiformes > Cuculidae > Cuculus > Cuculus canorus. The sequence goes on along the minus strand of NC_071421.1, from coordinate 921,287 downwards.
GGATTGATAGCATAAATCTGTTCTCCATTGAGGGAAAAGTGAACACTGGCCCCTGACATCTATCTTTCTTTCCAGAAATCCCATCTAACTGGACGTCTCCCTAGGCCACTTCCAAGAGAAAGATGTCTCTATCCATTACCCCTGACACGCAGCAGCAAAAGGAAGTGAGGTCCGTTCACATCTAATTACTCCCACTCCTGGATTTATTACAATCATGCCAGGATTAATTGAGAAAGTAAAAATGCTTAGTCGGGTGATCAATCTCCTCCAAGTTACTTACCTTGTCACTCGCTAATAACTGTAAAATAAAAATGCCTCTCTTTGCTGCGTCTCAGCAAATGGATTTCTATAATACATCGCTAGGAATCTTTAAAAGGCATTTGAAAGCAGTAAGAAGACAAATTGGATTAGCTGGAGAGAAAGTGCAACCAAAGCATTTTTTTCATTACCATAAAGCAAAAATTTCAGCTCTCCAATGCTCAGGTGATGATGCAGAGAGAGAGTCCACCCCCTGCAATGGGTTTGTGGACACCGGTGGTCCCGCGGCACCAGCACGGTGCAGGTTTTGGTCCAGAGATCATGGACACAGCAATATGGGTCCGAACGTTCTGAATGAATCATAGAGTGATTTGGGTTGGAAGGGGCCATGAAGGTCATCCAGTCCAACATCCCCACAGCAGCAGGGACATCTTTAACCAACTCAGGTCGCTCATTGCCTGCAATGTTTCCAGGGATGGGGTATCTACCTCCTCTCCAGATAACACACGAAGAGTCTTTCCTGGTTTAAAGAACAAGTCGTCTTTGACACCAGCGACACACGTTCTAAGGGAGGCTGGGGGTTTTGCCCAGCTGAAACTGGAGGTGCCTTCAACAGAAAGCATTGAGGGTGCTGAGAAGGAGCTGAAAGAGAAGAGATTAGGATTCAGGGCATGCAAGGATTGGGCTTTTTTCCTTTCCCTCCCCTTAGTCAAGGAGCAAGGAGCCAAGGTTTTAGCACTCCGTTAGAGGGCCCTTGGCAACCCCTGCAAAGCTGCTGGCGGGCTGGAGCTGCTGCCCAGCTCCTCGCTGCTGGGCTCCTCCGACAAAAGGTCTGCGTGGTGCCCAGCGAGGCTGCTGGGCTGGAATGCCCACAGACCAGCGGGGAGGGAGCGAGCCCACCCGCCTTGTGGTTTCATACTCCCCTAAACCCATTTCATAGTTAAAGACAGGATTTATTGGACCAGACTCTTAGGGAGATAGAGGCTTTTGTGTTTAATTTGATCCAAAACAGTTAATGCAGCTGTTGCTGTTGCCATTAGTGTGGGCAAAATAAAAAAAATTAAAAAAAAGGGGGGGAGGGCGGGGAAGAGGAAAAAAAAAAAAGACATTGAAACTATCAGCCCTTAAAGGATTTCTTCTTCTATTTGAAAATTAATTCCTTAGTGCACACACACAGAATGACCGGGAAATATTTCATCCTCTTGGTGCCAAGCTGAGAGAAGTCAGCACTGGGGCTATGCTGCCTGCATTGAATCTCCCAAATGCTCTGCTCTGCATTCATTATTCTGCACACGGAGCAGGGACTCGGGCTGAGTTAACCTCTTGCTGCCTGCTCTTCCACGGGAAAGTGAAGGGATGCTGCTGAGGCAGAGCAGGACCACCCAGCCGCTGAGCACCACTGCTTTGCTTTGTCTTACCTTTCCCAGGTGTAAATAGGAGACAACATCGAGGTGTAAATTGGAGACAGTGAAGGGGCAAGGCTGCATCTTTGTGCACGTCTGGATGGTCCATCAGGCTGGGTGGGCGCTAGCAGCGCTGCAGGCAATGGGTACAGTGGTCTCCTGCTTGGTCTCCTGTTTCAGTCCACGGTACATTAGACTTTCAAATCAAGCAAGATCCGAGCATCGCTTGACAACTTCTTCATCGAATATTTCTTTGTGTTTGCAGGTCATGTGCCGAGCAGTTGTGCCACGGGAACTTGTGCCCAGCTTAACCCCTCCTGACTTAATTCAGGTCATGCAAGGAGAGGGGACAGGAGACCTGGGAGATGAAGGTGCTGGCTGCCCCTGGCAAGAGGCTGGGCTGGTGGTAGGAATCCCTCCCCACTAATGCGGTAGCCCAGGCTTTAAGTCCTCAGGCACAGCCGAGCTGCATCTGGGGTTCATTGCCAGAGTCATTGTCAGCTGAGGGTCCTGCTGTCCCCAGCAACACGGTCAAAGAGGATGGAGGAAGGCAGCCTGCCCTCCCAGTGCCCCTGCCCAGATGGCACTTAACAGACTCTACAGAATTCTCTTTCCCCTCAATCTCTCTGCTGGATGCACTGCAAAGGGCTGAATCTAAATAAAAAAAAAGGCTTGGCATCATTGAAAAGTGACAAGAGAGGGTGAGAAAAATTAGCTGCACATGTTAGGGTGAAAGGATAGTCAGCATCATGCTATGTACCAGATCGGAGCAGGAGTGACAGACAGACACAGCACTCCCAGCAGAGCTCGTGCCTCTCCACAGCACCCATAGCGACTGGCTGCCCCACACTCCTTGCTGGCTGGGCTTTAGCAGACCCAGCATCCAGCCTGACCAAAGCCCTGGATGCTCCCACTATGCTGCAATACCTGGGAGCTGAACTCCTTTCACACCTTTCTATTCACAACAGCTCCGTGAAGCAGCTTCTGCACAGTTTTCTGTGCTCTTATCAGTCGAGGAGGGACTGACAGCACCAAGCAGCTGGCCCAAAATGATAAAGGGAATCTGAGCCACAGCAGCAGCCAGAAAGATACTGTCCCTTCCAACCTCATTTGTTAATCACTGAATGGTTTGGGTTGGAAGGGTCCTCAAAGCCCATCCAGTCCCACCCTCTGCCATGGGCAGGGACACCTTCCACGGGATCAGGGGCTCCAAGCCCCATCCAACCTGGCCTGGAACCCCTCCAGGGATGGGGCAGCCACCACTGCTCTGGGCACCCTGGGCCAGGGCCTCCCCACCCTCACAGCAAAACATTTCTCCCTAAGATCTCATCTGAATCTCCCCTCTTGCAGCTCAAGACCATTTCCCCTCATCCTGTCCCTGCACTCCCTGATCCAGAGCCCCTCCCCAGCTTTCCTGGAGCCCCTTTCAGTGCTGGAAGCTGCTCTAAGGTCTCTCCCGACCCTTCTCTTCTCCGGACTGAACAACCCCAAGTCTCTCAGCCTGTGCTCGTGAGGGAGGTGCTCCAGCCCTCAGATCATCCTCATGGCCTCCTCTGGACTCGCTCTAACAGGTCCATATCCTTCTTGAGGTCTGAGGTGAGGACACTACCCAGCTGGGAGAGGCCCTTCCCAGCAGGGTGCAGCCCTCTGCACACCACATGAGCTGCTGCACCCAGGGGGGAGCAGTCACCCCCCTCCCGCTGGCAGAGCCAGAGCCTGTCTGGTGGATTCATGGCCATGGGGCACTGCAGTAAAAGACTTCAGGCGAGATACTGCCTTCCTGCCAAGGCGACTCAGCTGCTGCAGGGAGCAGGAAGCGAGCCAAGGAGCCAAACACAGCAGGGCTGGGGACCGAGCCTCCATATATTGTGTCATCTACTTAGGGCCTGTCAGGGGAACCACATTCTGACTCCCTTTGGCAGCAACAGGCAGAGCCTTTCAATTAAACAAAGTGCTTCAGTGAATTGCCGCCTCATCCATTAGGCTCATCTGACTCAGGCACTTGCAGACTGTCTGCTCTCTCCATCGCGCTGCATTTGGGAAATTGGTTTCTCTAAAAAAGCAGAAAGGAAGAGAAAAGGAAGGCGAAAGAAATAACCTCACTGTAACAAAGCAAACCTTGCAGCCCCAGGCAGGCTCCGCATTGTACGAGCGGAGGCAACTCGAGGCAGAATGGTGCCATGTCCAGGTCAGTGGGGAAACCTGGCAATGTTTTCAGTCAGGTAAGGCAGGCAGGGGGACAGGCACACTTGACCAAAGCAGAAGGCGTTGTGCGTTCATGCGTGTGCATCTCCCTCCATGGGTGTTATCACCTCCTCCAGCGTGGGGTGGTGCAGAGCTGGTGGGTCCTGCTCGATGCTTGCGTGAGGGTGTGATTGACCACACACCTGAGGAACAACGCAGCCCCTCAGGGGGCTGAGGAGGTGTTGTTCCTAAGCCACACTGCTCTCAAATCAGATGGCTGATACAGAAAAACCAAGTCCTGTTCTTTTCCTCTAGTCACAAAAGTTTTCTTTGTTAGGCAATAGCTGGAAAACAGCTGCTCCCGAGCTGAGGGCTTGTTCAGACACATAATCCTCGCTGAGAAGCCAGGCCATACAAGGGTGAACAGCTCTGAGCTAGGATCTTAAAGCTGAGCAGCTTCTCATGTCCTGGCTGTGTCCATGCGCCCGTGTTATCAGCTGCCAAGCTGGAGGCAGCCGGGACAGTGCACACATTCACCCCCCGCGAGGCCGGGCAGCGGTTACGTTCCTGGCAGGCAGCTGGGTGTCTGGGGGACTCCTGACCCAGCGCTGGCACCACGGGGAAGCCAACAGCCTCTGCCAGCCATGGACCCTGCGGGGAGATGGCAAAAGGGGAGATTCGGGAAAGAAGGAAGCCCTGGTGAACAGACCTACTCTGTCTGGATGAGCTGACTGCAGCCTTTGGAGTTCTGCCTCCACAAAGAGAGGGGCTCTTGGCTCTTCTTGCCCCCTTTCCCGGGCTGTAAAGAGCATTAGGAATAAGACGCTGTGTTGCAGAGCTGTCAGAACTGGGGTTGACCCCATCTTATTTACTGAATGGCCAATAAGGTAAAACTAAATTAAAACTTCCCAAAATAGTGCAGAAATGGACCAGAGCCAGAAGTTTTAAGCCCAGAGGCTTTTGGAGGTGGGGGGAGAGGGGGAGGCAAGGGAAGCTAATCGCTTTTGTTGCTCTTGGTTTAGCTGTTCAAATCACAGCTCAGGTCTGGGACCAGAGATTTGCCCAGGGCTTGGTTATAGTCTAGTCAAGCAGGATTTGTTGCAAGCACCTTGCTCTATTTTGGCTTTATAATTCAGTCGGTCAAATCCACTTTTGGAAACCATTAGTGCCCTGGATATCTCTACAGCAAGCAGGAGATGTCTCCACTGTGGATGCTGATAGCTGCAAGAGGAGCTGTGCTGACCTCAGCCTGAGGCAGGCTGGCATCACCCATGCTCTTCTCCCTGGCAAGGCGCCGTTATTAATTGTGCTTACGCTTAGCATCGAAAGCAAGGCCAAACCAGGCTTGCTGGTGCTAGCCCCGGTACAGAAGCAGGTTCACAAGTCTCAGGCCTTAGAAATCCTCTCACATAGCTCTGATGTTCTGCTATTACAACACCTGCTTCACCTCAAGCCAGAGCTTCACTCCAGTCAGAACCAGTTTGAAGATCTTTCCTCCTGAGCTGTGTTTTTCTCCCAGTTCGGGCAGTCTGGGTCATGTTGGCCATTCCGGTTGTGCCAGCAGAAAAGAACAGGAAGAGCTGTGGGGTCTGGAAGCAACATCTCTCTCCCCTGACCTCCCACCTGTGTGGGGACAAACACTACTGAAGCCAAGGGAGATGCCAATCCCAGTGCTGGTCCTGGATCAGGAAGAACGTGTGTTGCTTGCCTGCTGTGACCAGGCAGGACAGGTTGCTGGAACAAAAAGCAGACATAACCCCAGCATTCTGGAATCTGAGGGACCAGAGGAGACAAAGCTCTCTCCAAGTAAAGTCCCCCTTACTTCTTTCCTACTCGTCTTCATCAGGACCTTCCACTTCATCCCTATCCTGGCTGGGGAGCTGGTTCGGCTGAAGGTGGGTCCCTCTCACAAGCGCTACCCCTCGGTCAGCCAATGCCTGGAAGAAAATCAAGGCTGAATTTGCAAAAGCAAGACAGGAAAAGAATGTTCAATTAAAAACACAATATAAGACAGGGCTGGCCCAGGAGAATTAATACAGCTAAAGTAAAAGGCTGGCTTGAGGCTTTGGCAGCAGGAAAGCTTCTATGAAATGAAATGCCGTAAACCTTTACCAAATGGGGAACAATAAGAGCTCCAAGACGCAGTGCTCAGGTATTACTCACGCTGATTGAGTTATGGACCGGCTATTGCAATGCAGCCTTCCTACGTGGGGAGAAAGGAGGAAATCGGGTCCTAAGTAATTGCCATGCTGGCACAGAGGGAATCTCAGGAGAGGATAAAGGAGAAGCCAGGAGGACGGAAGTGTTGCTTTCTACCACAGCACATGCACCAGTCTAACTTCATTCTGCTCCTGAGCAGGATCTCCCAAATAAACCAACCCTAAATAGGTCAGCGCAGCGCAGCATCCAACAGCAAAAGTCATTTAAGAGCCTCTCACCCTGGAGAGCAGAGTGCACGGCAAGCACAAGTGGTTCAGAGCTTTCTCCAGCATTGTAGACGTGAGTTCTCAAGGGCTGGTGAGACTGGGTGCACAGAGGTGGCTTAGCAACTCTTGCCCTGGTCTTGCTTTGGGCAGACAAAACCCAGACATGAGAGAAACGCTGGTGTTGCACTGCTTTGCTCCTCTGGCTCTGGGTGCCGGGAGAGAAGGGCGCAGCACCTCACGTAGCACCCAGTCCTGCTCCCTTCCCACAGACAGGAGGTGGCTTTTCCAGCTCTAAGTGCCCTGTGCTAGGGCGAGACTTTCCGGGCTGCCATCCAGCTGCATGGCTGGAAGAGAGAGACAGTGCAGAACACCCCTTTGTGAGCGAGCAGAGGGCCCTGGGCCATTTGCCTTTCCAATTAACCAGTCTGTCTCCTTGCCAAGAGCTGACCCTGCAGCCTGCCAGGCAGCCGATGGCCATGGGTGGCCCCGAGACGTTCAACTGCTCCTACTCAAAGTTTTGGTCGCCTGCTCAAAGCCCTTCTTTGCCCTTTGGCACCCCCTAAGCACAAAGCCACATTGTTTATAGGCTTGACTGGCGAGATGACCAAGTTGTCCTCCTGCAGGGCACTGTGGGCAGTGTGACTTTCTGCTGCCTGGACACGAATTGAGGCATTGCTGACATCAGAGGTGGGATACAACCCCAAGACTGCTCTGTGCTGCTGCTTCTCTGGTCCCACCTGGCTCTCACAGGCATGCTGTGGGTCAGGCCTAAGGTATTACCTAAGCAAGCCAGGCAGGAGCTACTGTTCCAACAAAAATGTCAGTGCAGTTTCTTACCAATGAAGCAGTTTGGGAAAAGCTGGGCTGCAGAAGAAGTGTAAACAGCAGCTGGAGGGAGGTGATTCTGCCCTTCTACTCTGCTCTCATGAGAACTCACCTGGAGCCCTGCGTTCAGTCCTGGAGTCCTCAGCACAGGAAGGACATGGATCTGTTGAAGCAAGTCCAGAGGAGACGACAGAGATGATCGGAGGGCTGGAGCACGTCCTGATGAGGACAGGCTGGGAGAGTTGGAGTCATTCAGTCCAGAGAAGAGAAGGCTCCAGGGAGACCTTAGAGCAGCTTCCAGCACTGAAAGGGGCTCCAAGAAAGCTGGGGAGGGGCTTTTGTTAAGGGATTGCAGGGATAGGATGAGGGGAATGATTTTCAGGTGAAAGAGGGGAGGTTTAGATGAGCTGTCAGGGAGAAATGTGGGGTGGGGAGGCCCTGGCCCAGGTTGCCCAGAGCAGTGGTGGCTGCCCCATCCCTGGAGGGGTTCCAGGCCAGGTTGGATGGGGCTTGGAGCCCCTGATCCAGTGGGAGGTGTCCCTGCCCATGGCAGAGGGGGGAGCTGGGTGAGCATTAAGATCTTTTCCAACGTAAACCATTCTATTTTTTATGACAACCGAACAGGAGCTCCTGCAGAAAAGCAGAACCAGTCACACGCTGCAGGAGACACCCCACCCCAAGCCTGGGACGGGCTTTCCTCTGCTCATTGGTCCAAGTGAGCCCTTGTCCTTCTTCCCAGTGTTTCCCCGGCCGGGGAAAGCTTTCTGCTGCAGCCACAAACGCTGGAGGAAAGTGGCCTCTCGTGGATGAAAGCTGTGGTGCACCTGGAGCCGCAGTGCCCGGAGCTCCCTGCGCCGCACCGCGCCTGGGGGGAGGGATGCGGACAGAGGTTCTGTCTCCGGCGCCCAAGGAGGGGTCGTAGAATCGTTAAGGCTGGAAAAGAGCTTTCAGCTCATCCGGTCCAACCATCAGCCCAGCACCACCGTGCCTGCTAAACCGTGTCCCAAAATGCCACATCCACACGGCTTCTGAACCCCCCCAGGGATGGGGTCTCCACCACTGCTCTGAGCAGCCTCTGCCAGGGCTTCACATCTCTTTCAGTAAACACATTTTTCCTAATAGCTGATCCAAACCTTCCCTGGTGCAACTTGAGGCCATTTCCTCTCACCCCCTGTGTACAGGGAGTCCTGTGGTGCCCAGCCCGAGCCGTGCATCCCCTGGGAAGAAAGGGAATCAGCAGGAGCAGGGACTGGAGCAGCAGTGCCTGAACTTCCCTGGGCTGGCACCTTGCCTTGGTGTGAAGGGGTGGGACAGACGTCCTGCCATCCAGGCCCAAGGAGGGATGGGAGCAGGGAAACCTGTGCATCCCCTGGGAAGAAAGGGAATCAGCAGGAGCAGACCTGGGGATGGACAATCTGGGGGGAGAAAAGTTTTCCCATGATAGGCAAGCACTGTGAACCTGCTCTGTTCTCCTGCTCTTCACCGTCACTGCTTTGATGCTCTACCTACTCTGTGCAGACTCCTGCAGAGTATCCAGACACCGGAGCACGCTCAGGGCTGAGCCAAAAGCATGAATTTAATACAAATAGAATCATAGAATAGTTTGACTTGGAAAGGACCTTAAAGATCATCCAGTTCCAACCCCCTGCCATGGGCAGGGACACCTCCCACTGGATCAGGCTGCCCAAACTGCATCCAACCTGGCCTGGAACCCCTCCAGGGATGGGGCAGCCACAACTTCCCTGGAAAACCTGTTCCAGTGCCTCACCACTCTCATGGTGAAGAAATTCTTCCTTATGTCCTGTCTAAATCTGCCCCTCTCCAGTTTATCCCCATTGCCCCTCGTCCTATCACTCCAAGCCTTTGTGAGCAGCCCCTCCCCAGCTTTCTTGTAGCCCCTTCAGGTACTGGAAGGTCGCTATAAGGTCTCCCTGGAGCCTTCTCTTCTCCAGACTAAACAACCCCAACTCTCTCAGCCTGTCCTTGTATGGGAGATGCTCCAGCCATCAGATCATCTCTGTAGCCTCCTCTGGACCCATTCCAACAGCTCCATCTTCTCCTTATGTTGAGGATTCCAGAGCTGGACACTACCCTCCAGATGAGGTCTCCCCAGAGAGGAGCAGAGGGGCAGAATCCCATCCCTCCCCGCTGGCCACGCTGCTCCGGCTGCAGCCCAGGACACGGTTGGTTTCTGCACTGGGAGCGCACATTGCGGCTCCTGTCGAACTTCTCATCCATCAGCAGAGCTGTCGCTCCGAAGAGCCGCATCCCCGCATCCCTCCATCCCCGCATCCCTCCATCCCCGCATCCCGCCCGGACGGGGCCGGCAGGGGGCACGAGCGGCCCGCGGTGCGGGGCTGGAGGGGGAGCGGGGCTGGGGGAGCAGGGCTGCCTCTGCCCCCAGGCAGGACAGAGCCCCTCCTGCCGCAGATTTGCCTCCCCGGGACACCACAGCAGGATCTTTCTCTGCTACAGCCCAGGCTGGGGCAGCTGCTGGCTGGGCTCGGTGTAAACCACTAGGAACATCTCGGAGAACCTTATCAATGCTTATCGCTATCCAAAGGGTGGGAGTCAGGAGGACAGGGCACCTGGACAATGCCCTTAATAACATGGTTTAACTTTTTCCCAGCACTGAAGCGGTCAGGC